>NW_017731535.1:1058554-1066157 GCF_001890085.2 Hipposideros armiger
TGGTTAATGCATGAATGATGTGGAAAGGAATCTTAGGTATGAAACCCAATTTTACACTTACTCAGTACTCTACACATCTCTTTATGCCTCTGTTTTTACCCCCAAATATTCAGTTTTTCAATATTTGCTCAATAATATTATTTTGTGATGAGATAGCCCCACCGCACCACTTTTTAAAATATGACACAAGAAACATCGGAAGGCTCTACATCTCAGTCTCGTGTAATAAAATAATTATTCATCAAAAAATTTGCAGATGATAGTTCCCATTCACAGATCTAGTTGCTACCCTAATATGTAACCCTCTGAATCTAAGAATTTCTGTTTTCTTAAAGCTGTACGTGTCTCAAGACTACAAGGCACTTTATTCTAGAAGACTGGTTGCTTCGAGTACTTGGGGAGATGACAGTGGAGGTTTCACCTCCTTTGGTCTCGCACTCTGGCACACGATGGCCATTTTTGCCAAGGCTGCTCTTCCCCAAAGTAAAGTAGACAAGGTCTTAAAACTGGTACTGATTAATGGCCCTAGAGTAAGAGACATTTTCAGTAACGTCTAGAACTTCCTTTGGCCAAGGTTGCTCCATGAACTTGGGCAAGTTACAATCTTTTGAGTCTCGTCTATCAACAGGATAACACGAAACATACAAAAATAAGCTACATATACAGGATGATGAACAGAGAATGTGTACAGCTTGGTATGGGGCCCATTACAAATGTTTCAGTTGAATAAACAATTTGGGACAGGGCAAAATATGCAGCTGAATCAACATTGCATCTCAGTTGCAATTTACAATGCATGAACATGATAGTTAATCATAATGAACACTTTTCTATGTCAAGAAAAAATGATGAATAAACTATGACCTAATGTCGGTCAGTTCATTTTACTGAGCTATAGAAGATGAGTGTTCTTTCAGACTGGCCTGGAATTAAGTTTCTTCTTATCTAGATCACAGAGCATTTAGAACTCTTAGGTGTCAAGTGGAAAACTGGTCTCTAATTTAATGTGACCATTATTATCAGTTAAAAATACAATTGTAGCCCAATTCAAAAATTGGAGCAAAGTTCCAAAATTATATTTGTTTCTTAATCAATTAGATACATATACTTTTTTATTATAGGTAACATATTATAAAACAAACAATAATTATTAGAAATAGTAAGACAAAAATTAATGCTTTAGGAGCAAAAATAAACACTTCTATCAGCAATCGATGGCTGCTAGCCCAGCTTCTGGAAATTACAGATAGATATGTCTGAATAAGGAAACAGTGAATGAATCATGCAATTTGATTTTGATTTTAAATACAGTAAAGTCAGCACTTAGACATGATATTCCCTAATGTGATATTGACTGTCAGAAGCCCACACCCTATCTACCAATTTGCTACCATAAGCCAGCTACTTATATACATCGATAACCTCTCCCCAGATAAAGATCTCCAGGCAAATTCAAACTAGCTGTGAGGTAATGCATCCCTCCCCCATTGCCTGTGGGGGCTGTGGGTTGATCCTTTACAACATCTATCTCAGTGTGAGTGAGGCGTTAGTCATTCCTAAACAGCCCAGTCTCCGTGGAGCTGCTCAGCCTAGTAGCGACTAGTGATGATTCAGAGGTGATCTTAGGAACCACTTTTTTATTTAAGCTGTTCCAAGCACCAAAATCCAGTGTTACTCAACAGATTGAAAGCTTTGAATATCACGTTTTATGACTACTGCAGTAACAGATTCCAACAAAACGGACATCAAAAAATGTAATATCGTAGACAAGCTTTATAACATTCTTATTCTACTTGAAGGAAACCACCTAGGTCTTAGGAACAACTTACTTGGAAAACAAAATCAAAAACACAACTTTTAGTATAATGGGCAACCAATTTGAAAATATTAATATAAATTCATTTTGATTTTATTATGATATACAAGTCTATATTGATGATTGATAAGATAGAAGCCAAATATAGAAATGTATAATTCGAATAGCGAGTCCACTAAATTTAACAATAGGTAATTTTCATCCCATAATCCTCCTTTAGAAAGGCAAGGTAAACAAACATGCCATTATTATATAAATGTTCCCAGTAAGCGCCTTATATAACCTGAACTGCATTTAAATCTTTTTGTTCATCATATTATGAACATCATATAAAAACTTGAAAATATATATTATCCAAAAATTTGTACAAACTAATTTTTCTTATAAATTAGGTGAATAATTTGCAAGTCATTTACATGTTATCATATAGACTCCAGATGAAACTTGAAATAACAATAAATCATGACTAAGTTATAATTATTCCAATACTAAAAACAGAATTCAATATTTAGAATATTTTAACCTAATATGTTTCTATGGATGAGAAAAACAAAATGATTTACTCAATAATAATCAAAAGACATTTAGTAAAATTTAATATCCACTCCTGATTAAAATCAATAAATTTGGGAATATAAGAAAATAACATTGCCTGTGAATTTTACAAAACCTAAGTCAGTTTTAAACTTTATATTAAAACAGAAACTGTTCCTATGAAAAACCCAAGAATGTAGTGTCTACTTCTATTAATTCTATTTAACTTCTTGTTTTGAAGAAAATGCTTTCTAATGCAATTAGATAAGAAAATAAAATAAATATAATTATTTGAAAAAAAATTCATTAATTCCAGAAAACAAAACAAAGGAATCAATCAACGATTATTAATTAGAAATGAGTTCCATAAAGTTTCCAGTTAGAAAATAAATATTTTACTGCAGATTAGTGAAAACCACTCAGAAAATTAAAATGGAAAAAAAATCTCATGCAGTGCAATAAGGATTAAAAAGTAGCAATAAGAATTAAAAACAAAGCCTTAGGAATAAACTTAAGAACTGGTAAAAGATATATGTGAAGAAAATGATAAACCTCTTCTGAAAGGCATAAGAGGTTTATATGAATGAGATGTAGATATTAATGGATTTAAAAGTTTTCATATCTTAAATACTGTAAAGATCGATTCTCGCAGCATACATCCAATTGTGATAGACGTGGCAATTATTACTGTGTCATAGAAAGAGGCAGCATCCTTGTTTGGTTAGCAGAACGTGTTTTTACATCAAATACTAAAAATTAAATAAGTATTTCTTAATGCTTTGTATTTAGGTTTCAGTCCCAACCACACATATGCCACCACTCTAGCTTCTGAAGACACTGCAGAATGTTAGGAGTCACTCTGAGTATTAAAATATATATTTTAATTAGACAGGACATATAAACTTATTGTCCACGGTAGATATATGAAAGTAAGGTGTACATAATTCACCTTCAGTCAATAACAATGAGTGCAAAAATATATTGTTCAGACTTTATGTTTTGCAAACTTGTGGTTATTATATGACTCCAAATAAAATATTAAAATATAAGAATATTTTTAGAATTTCAATGTCTGAAATGAAAAAGGATTTGTTCGTGCATGCTCCAACTACATTCACACTGCACTTTGAGAGTATTTTCTAGCATAGGTACAGCATTAAAATGCTAAAAAGGAACAGAGAGACGTGAGCCACAGGTGTGAGGTCATTCTTGAAATTATGTTCATAATTTCAGAATCTATGCAACTCTAAAATAGAAATACTGTTACCAAAAAGATCTAACCCAAGAGCAATGACCCTTCTACTTAAAGATATATCAAACCCGCAACATCTTTGTACAACTGGATAATGTGGACGCTTTGCCTGAATTCATCATAACGGGGCCACCACTGTATTAAGAGAGGAGAACGGGAAGGTGAACAAGACATGCCATGGACATTGAAATTGAGTTTCTATATTTGAACAAATTGATGACTATAGTTACATGTAACATAATTATGACCTGAAGTAAATATTAATTAGATTCTCCTTGGTTAATATTTTCCTCTTGGGTCAATATGCTTTGTTACTTCACTCAAGGGAAAGTCATTATTGTAGCAGCGACTAATGGTTGTTCACAGTCTGCAGTGGGTTGGAGGTATTGCCAGGTGGCACTGCTGCCCATGTTTGGAAAGATGTTACACTACTTAGAGAAATATATAGTCAAAGTAATTTTTAAATTGTATTTTTAGCAGCTAAACATAGCCTTTGAAATGAGGATAATTGTTTTCAATCTTTCAAGTAAATGAAATACAATTTAGAAATTACTTTGAGTATAACATATTTCCAAATGTAAGCAGCAGTACCACCCTGGAATACTTCAGACCCACACAGGCTGTTAACAATCATTAGTCGCTGCTACAACAATTAAGAAAGCATAGGTACTAAACTTGTGGGCCTTGGTCATAGAGAGAATTTTATGAATTTTACCTCAAAGCAAGGGCAGTAAAAGCAAAAATTCATGAAGGGGACTATATCAAACTAAAAAGCTTCTGCACAGCACAAGATGCTATCAACAAAACAAAAAGACATCCTACTGAATGGGAGAAGATATTTGTAAACAACACCTCCAATAAGGGGCAAACATCCAAAATATATAAAGAACTCATACAACTCAACAACAACAAAATTATCCAATTAAAAAATGGGCAGAGGACCTGAGCAGACATGTCTCCCAAGAAGACATACAAATGGCCAACAAATATATGAAAAGATGCTCAACTTCTCTAGCTATNTACAGGATGTACTCACCACCCTGATGAAAAGAGTGCCCCTCTCACAATAAGGCCGTAATCACTGTTCAGCTTTCTTTCCACAGCACCCTCCCCGGAATGTGAGCAGCTGAGTTGATTAGACACTGATAGTTCTTAAATAACAGCTAATGACAAGCAGATTTTAGCTACTGGACACAAATTCAAGCCATTGATATGCAGCTGCCTGTGAAAAGCTGTGCTCACAACCTCCCTGACAATTTTCTGAAGGCTACCTACAAATCAATTTAAAAAAAAAAAAAAGAGAATAATAGTACAAATGGCCAGCGGAGAAGAAAATATATGATAACAAAAAAGTAAATGAATTTATAATAAATGAAAAATGTAACAGCTGAGAAGGGTTTTCTTCCCCTCCAACCCATGGGTGTAGGGAATGGCTATTAATTATAAAAAATATGCTAAAAGTATTTCTTTACAAGTACGCCATGTTACTTACAATGTACCACGTTTACTTAGAGCATTATTTCATAAGACCGTGGAAGGATTAGCTAAGTGTTTTGAGGTCCTCCTATAGAGCTCTTGCTTTCTGAGACAGTGGCAGAGAAGACCCCAAAGGCAGCTAGGTCCCCACACCCAGTGCTCAAGACCCCCATGGGCCCCCATGTTCCACAGAGTGGTTATGTTAACATAGTCTAAATGCTCTCCAGCCAATTCCAAAGTTAACTCTTTATCCCAAACCCAAAGTCAGCAGACGAGTTTTATTTCTCTAGATATGAAAAGTTGGCAGCTGAGTCATGACACTTGTCTCCTGTGACATTCTGGGAGCAGCAGGCATTGTGAATGCCTCATCCCAAGCAGGTATGTGAGAGGAATGGGGAGAGGGAGAGGGAGCTGCAGAGGGGAGGAGAGGAGGGTGTGGAGGGAGGGCAGGGGGGGCAGAGTGCAGGCACAGAGAACTTACTAATATGCGAGTCCCGTTCATTTGAAACTGTAAGAATAGAAGATTGTCACCGGCACTTCAAGTGAAATGGATGGTAATGGGAACAATCCAGGTGACAGAGGTCACCAAAAAGTACCATTTTAATTTGTTCTTTTTTTTTTCAGCTTAGAGAGAAAGGTGGGCGAGGTGGGGGAAGCTGAAAACAAGATAAAGGTAAAGGAACAGGGACTCTGCCCTTCCTTTCTGGGTTTCGCCTCCCGCTGGTCTTGTTTCTTAGAATGTTCACACACTCAAATATTTATGCAACACAGTATTTCTATGATGAGGTATGTAATATGCTGGTCTTCCTATGCAATAGACACTTAAGTTATATATTTTCCCTTCCCAGTTATTAAAACAAAAATACAGATTAAGAAACAAACAATAGGGAACCAAAAAGAGAAAGTGTACTAGATACTAATGCATTGCTTTCGACAAACCAGATGCGTGTTCTGTTTCATCTAACACCATAAAATGCACCTAGTTGTTTACCCACATGTCAGAAATTGCTAGTTATCCGCCCAATCCAGTCTCAAAAATCTTCACTANCAAGTCACGTTTGACTTCTGCAATTACAAGAGGTGCTCAAAGTGGTTCCCATCAAAGTAATTTTAATATAATTTCTTCCTTTCTTAAAATGTGTATACACTTTTTTGGCACCCTGTGAGGTATAGATATAGATGTAGATGTAGATATAGGTATATAGACCAAGCTGCTGCTAGTCTACTTGGCATCTTTGTGTGACTGGAAGTAGACACCCCTTTTTTCAGGTGACAGACCCCAACCCAGGGTTCCCCACTCAGCGAGTAGGGCCCATGACCCAGTGAATGTCCTAACTTTAAACAGTGACCTAGACTGTTTTTGTCACCAGAGGAACAAAAGTGGGGGGTGGAGGAGAAGATACCCATATATGAACATATGGGTAAGCAAGTTATCCATCTAACTCCACGATTTCTTCCTTAGCTGCAGAAACCATGGAAATTAGCATGGTTCCTTAGAGCACACACATATGTCATATTGCAATCCGATTAAATCCCCACCTCACGTCATGACATATTTATATCCTGAGTCCACAAACAGAAAACATATCCATCCATGTCATCATTCTGTTTAGTATCCAGAAACAAGAGTCAATACCGGGTTATCCTTACAATTACATAAAAACAGATAAGCGAACACAGTAGGACTTTTGTGATTGTCTTGATTTGTGGTGTGCTCTCCCGTAAACTCATACAGGTAGTGGGAGGTTTGCTACCCGAAGGATTTCTGCCAGCTAGAAGGGTCAGACACTTGGGAATGATTAGAAATCCAGGATTTCAGTCTGTTCTCCTATGGCAGAGTGAGAATCCGCATTTTAACAAGACCCCAGCTTATCAGCATGCACGGCACCATGTGGGTAGCCTTGGTGCGGGCTGCTCCATGGGTCTGCACCCAGGATGGCTTCTGGGTGGGCCTCCTACGCTTTTCCAGGCAGATTTGGTGCCAGAGGCAGCTCTGCAAATTCCTGGCAGAGCCACTCAGGCTTAGCCTAGGAAGACCAGGCAATCGTACCATTAACTAACTTTGAGACATTCAACTGAGAACCAGGCATGGAAAGGACGTTTGCCCCAGAGCAGTGAGTGTCCTTGGGGAAGGTGCTATGCAGGACAGCTGGCATCCCTCACAAGGTGATGGGAGCCCCAAGAATTGAGGCCCCCCATTACGGAGAAACAAACACAAAAGGGTATTCTTATAGTAATAAGTGCACATGAACTTGGAAAAAAGGTGGGTCTTTAAATTCATGTCAAGTACAAAACAAAACAAAGTTATATATACATATACATACATATATATATATATTCAGATATTATAAAAATAGTTTAAAACCAGTGTTATCAAACAAAATCCAGGTGATTCTTTTCATTTTATGTTTAATGGGGAAATGACACATAAATATCAACTATCATAGATTTTCTACCTAGAATGCTGCACAAAAAATCACATATGCTCCTTAACAGCTGACAGGTGCTCTGAAATGACAAATTAA
>NW_017731535.1:1073353-1090454 GCF_001890085.2 Hipposideros armiger
GCTCAGCTTCCGACGGTCAGCGCCACGCTATTTCACACGCTTTCGTTTTCTTCTTCCCCTTTTCTGGCCTAATAAAGTCAGCTTACCTGTGAGAGTTCCTCCTCTCAGAACACAGAAGCAGGAATCAGATCCTTGGTGACATTCATCCAACCAGGTGGCATACTTTATACCAAAGTATAGGACTCCCTAATCATTAATGTGAACTGATCTAGAAGGCAACTGCAGGTCATTTTAATCTAATCTCCTCACGTCACAGGGAGGTGACTAAGGCTGCTCTTGGCAGCACCGGGAGAACCATGGTGGGTGTCAATTAGCTTCCACAGGCATATTTGTTCCCAGGAGATATTATTTTACTTTTTGATTCCAATGAGTAGGTTCTTTGTCACACTATTAATTATCCAAGGCCCCTCGTCGTGGTGAGCCGAAAGAGAACAGACCTGCTGGGACATGCACTCGCTGTCTGTCAGCCTGGAGCCCAACTGTGAACAGTAGAATAAGTGGGGCACAATATGCGCAAAGTACAAATTGCCCATTTTCCACTTAATTTGAAGTAATGGCATTACAATTATTCTACGCAGATTCGCTCATTTTAGAACATTCCATTGTTAAGTGGAACCTGGTTACAGCTATCAATCATTAGTTCTTTACCTCCTTAGATAAGGCTCTCCCTCTATGAGCTTTGTGTGAAGTTGGTTATATTTGATTTTATTAACAATGAAATCATACTGCGTCATTTACCTTGAGCTTTGCAAGTATTATAAATGATGCCATTAAGAGTAAGATAACTGAATAGTCTTGGACACTGTACGTTATCTGTCCAAATAGTCTATAATATGCATCCTGAGCACAGATGTAAGCCCGAGTTCTTCACAAATTAACCATACTTAAATAAACCCAAATACAGTCCTGTGGCCACCACCTGCGGCTGATGTCTGCCCCATGCTCATGGTACAGATCTGCTTTCCAGTGTTTCCAGGAATGAGGAATCCGGCTGGAGGGGGACAGTGTCGATTTTACTCAGCATTTCATCCCCACAGTCTAGCATGGCACCCAGTAAACTTTGTTGGAAATAAAAATACGTGGAGGGTGGGAAGGGTTGCTTTATAACTATTGCACGAAAAGAATGCATCTTTTAGATACAAAGATTATATGTGTTTCCATGAATTTTAGGCATGCTAAGATGATTTCTGGGCTACTTACTTTTCTACAAAATGCTTTTGAAGGCCATTGGTCTTTCTTATGCAAATTTTCATTTGTTTTCCATGTATCATTACTCCAAGTAAATTACACTGTGGGGTAAATGTACAACAATTCAGCAGACAGACGTGTGTCTGAATTGCTAGCTCCTATTTTTGGCCTAAGTGTACAATCTTCCCCAAATTGCTTAGCCCCTATAGGTCTCTATTTCCTCCTCTAAAGTTACAGAATTGTGGGGATTAAAAGGGATGATATATGGAAATGACTTAACCCAATACTCTAACGGAACAAAAATAAATAAATAGGGGTGAACAAGTCAACTGAATATAAAAACACCATTCACTTTAATCTTGAATTCCCTGTGGGAAGGGGGTGCCACCCTCACTTTAGAGAAGGCCACATTGAGGTTCAGTGGGACCATTGGACGTCACACATGGGTGCTGTAAACTGGGAAAATCTCAGGTGACAGCTGGGAACTGTGAGCAGAGAGTAAGGAGTGGGCGCAGGCACATACAGAGAAGGAAGCGAGAGGCTGTGTTTTCAAGGAACTTGCAGTAGAGCTGACAAGTCAGGACCTTAAATAACATGGACTTGTGAAGAAAGGGTAGGTTTCTTGTAAAGGCCATGGTTGTGTGGACAGGCGCCATCTTGGCCGGGTGCCGTTCAGAAGGAGTGTGCAGAGTTCATTGTACCCCTGCTCTCCTCTCTGGTCCGCTGACCTCTAATCACAGGCTGTCGTGTTCCATCCGGAAGAGGTATGTCATTTCCAAATGATGCAAGACGTTGGTACCAAGCCATCTAGGAAATTTGCCTGTGTCATCATTATAAAATTGACTGTCTCTTCTTAGAACTTTTTAATACCATGTTCTCCATACTATATGTGAGTCATAACCACTACATTTGTAACTTAGGGCAAATTACTAAAAGTTTGACCTTGAGTTATAAATTATGTGACTATGTTTTTAAGCATGAGGAGTTTTATTGAAAGAGACTAATACCATCCTGCCATGTATTTTAATTTTATTATACTAGTCTTACTGTACCCTTTCTGTTATGGCTTATTATTTCACAATACAATTTTAAATGATAACTATTTTTAACCATCCATTCAAGGGCTGAATAATTTTCTCTTTTAGAAAATTAAATATTACCATTTTTCTTCATCTTATGTATAATCATGGATTTGTACTTTTCCTTTCTTTAAATTAAGAATTCCTTCTTTAATAGTTTTAAGAATGCATATATTTCTGCCAATTTTAATATTTCTTAGCCCTTTTTGAATATAGTTATGCATAAAGTGCTTTCAATTACATTTTTAAATTAGGGAGTGAGGCCTACAAAAATCTGTTCCTGGTGGGTAAAAAAATGGGTGAAAAGTTTGACCCATTGTTTCAGGAAATGCAGGATTNGGGAAACTGGTTGCTTTAAAGAAGGGGAAGGGGTGGCTCCTTAATGATGGTGGAGGAAACCACCGGCCATCTGATCCTGGTCCTCTGGGTCCCATCATTAAAGGTGGCCCAGCACACGTTCACTTACCAGACATTTGCTTGTCCATCTCCATGTGAACGGCCTTCTTACCCTCTGAAGTCACAAACCTCAAGCCCCCTTCTCCTCAGCTCAAGGTGACACGTAGCCCCAGTGCCCAAGGTGTCCTTGGGTCTCTATTCCGATGGCAGCCCTGGATGTGCACATTCATACAATAAACTGTGGACGTTCTCTCCCTGTCCATCTGTGTCTGTTAATCTGATTACTAGTCCACCTGGAAGAATTTAGATGGCAGGAGGACAAGTATTTTTTGAGTCCCCACAATGGTGATGATGCCTTATTTATATTAATCCCAGTTTCACAGGAAGGATGAAGATATAAAAATCCTGCCTGAATATGTCTACACTGTTTACTATCTTTGGGGCATAAAGTCAAGTTACATTATCCTTTCTAGGGTTAGCTGTTGGCATAAGCAAAATTGCATTAAGGTAAAACACAAACTTAAAATACATATTTTTAACTGCAAGAGTCTTTAGCATTAATTTCTTAATATAAGTATCAATGGCGTAGTCTGTTTCTTTTCAGAAACGGTCAAGCATGTCTCAACAATAAAATGAGGAACTTTTATTATTTGATGAAGTTTAAATAAAGCTTTATCTACACAGTAATGCAAATATTGATGGTTGAAAGTATCTAATTTTCTTACTAAAATTAAGAGAAATATTATTTAAATCATTCTTCCTAAGGAAACAGACTCACTTAAGTTCAGTTAGCTGTTATTATTTCTGGTGTCTTTATACATATATGTTTTATTATTATTTTTTCCAACAATGAAGAGTTAATGACAACTTCTTTTAAAGTGCTCACAGTTTGAAAGTCTGCTCAGAGTGTGGCCTGTGCAAACCTGTCTCGTGGTCTGCTGGCAGCACTGTCACCAGGAAGCATGAGATTGTGTTGACTCTTGAATGAATCTTGGACAATTGAAACTTATGGTGTTGCTGCGTCTCTGTACAGAGCCGGGCATCACAGCGAACCCCCTCCTGCGAGTGTCTCGATTGGCTACCTCATCCGCGCTTTCCCCCTCAGCCCTGCGAATTCACCTGTGAACTTACTTCTACTCCTTAGGTACTGATTTGAGATGAGCCAGGATGAAACAAAGCCTGAAGCTCGGATCCGAACGCTAACTCCACTGTAGGGGCTTCTTAGATGTCTCTGTTGCCTTTTTATTTATTATTATTTCTTTATCTTTTAGCTAAAGAGAAACTCCCTTATCCCTGGAGATAGCTAACCTCGTTTTCAGTACCTTTCAACAAATATTAAGCTTATGAACTTCTGGCCCAAACCTCCCAATGTTTTCCTAATTTACCAAAAGTTTTAAAATACAGCTTATTCCAACTCTTCCCTTCCTGGTTTCCTGCGTTCTTTGTAGTTAATTGTTTTCTTACAATGTAAGTGAAAGCCCACAATGCTTCTGTGTTTTTCTCTATTACCTGTTGTGTGTATGATGGTTAGGCGCTGCTGAGACGGAGTGGTTTNAAAAAATTCACACGTGAGAAGTTGAATTCTTTAACATAATCAAATGCCCACACTTAATTTAGTTGCAAAAAAACAAAAACAAACAAATGTCTGCAAAATATATAGTATTTAGATAAGAAGAGATTGCTAATTGGTTGATCAGACCCTCGGAGTTACTCTCATATGTCACTGATTTTCAGGAAACTCTTTTCCATATATAATAGAATGTTAATTCATGAGAATCATATTCTCAGCAAGATTCTTGCTGTTTGGAGAACAGGAGTTAGTTTCTCATTCTATTGTTTCATTTTACTAACTTATTCAGTACATGAGAGGAACATTTTCTTAATGAATTTCCTGATTGCAAAATAAAATACGATTTAGTTTATTTTCTCCGGTACACTCTTCATGTTAACTGTATTTTGAACCCTACTCCTTAAGCCGGACTGTTTTTCATTCTGATACAGGGAACGTTTACTTTATGTATTCCAAAAAAAAACCAACAAACACACCACCATATTGCACTCATGGGCAGTTTTGTTCCTTTCCCCACAGTCTGTGTAAAGCAGCCTCTACAAAGTTGACCTCGGTTCCCCATAAATGCATCCTAAAGAGCACGTGTCTATCAGGTTCTAGTCCTTGCTCGCCAGTGCAGATAGCTTGTTCCCAA
This sequence comes from Hipposideros armiger, assembly GCF_001890085.2. Taxonomy (NCBI): domain Eukaryota; kingdom Metazoa; phylum Chordata; class Mammalia; order Chiroptera; family Hipposideridae; genus Hipposideros; species Hipposideros armiger. The sequence goes on from NW_017731535.1 coordinate 1,078,221, forward strand.
ACCACATGCTTTTCTGAGTACTTATTTTTTTACAAGCTTATCAATTAAGTTTGAGTTTATCAACTAACCTGGAGATGTCTACACCCTAGTGTTTATATTCCAATGAAAAAGCTGCAAAGTTCATCTTCATAAACACTGACAAGTTATAGGCGGGTGCTGTCCAATCAGGTTTCTAGAATTCCAAGGAACGCAAATCCCAATCCTTCCAAGTAATTTATCAAAATCGTGGTGTCATTGCCGGAGTCTGTATCACAGAATCTTATTACAGAAGGCGGACGATGACAGGTCAGCCCAAGTCATGGAAACGTAGGCCCCACGCTGGAGAAGGGAAGTGGTGAGCTCTCAGGGAAGCAGCCAACAGTCTAAACAGAACAGGTGGGGCTGAGGGCACGCTGACCTGAGAGAAGATGGGGCGAGATCTCGGGGCCAAGCAGTGGATGAGCCTGAATCACACAATGCATTTGGGTGTTTTCATTATATACATTTATTTTTAATTTTCAACAACATAACATACTGAAAATGTTATGAGGTGAGTAACATGATCAGATTATTATTCACAGAGAGCCGACTATGTTACCCCAAATATGCCACTTTGGCATGTTGACTATTTTGAACTAAAGTCACCTAAGAAACAGCCAGTGCGAGAAGGACACGCTGACCTTCTTTGTCCTCTGGAAGCAGGAAAGTCACCCGTGTGGAAGGCACTCCGGCTCCAGGAAGACACAAGGCAGCCTGTCACCAGAGAAGGGGACTCAGGGCTGAGAAGGCTAAACAGACAAACCTTGTCATTTCCTCACTGATTGGCTACCCGAAGCCAAACCCCTCCATCTGGATGCTTCCTCACAAGTTTGCTTGTCCCAAAGGTCTAAAAGCTACCTGCTTTGGTCGCGTCTTTGAGTCACATATTTCTCTGAACGCCCATATTTTGTTTTTTCTCCTGTTAATCTCTCAGGTGAATTTAATTATTGGATCATACAAGAACCTAGAAGGGAAGCAGGGAAACGTTTTCCTCCCCTACAATATATCAGAAGAATATTCCAGGTTTTTTACTGTGAGTAGGGGGACAGACGGACACAGGGAGACCAAGGAGAGGAAGAACGGAGAGGAAGGAACGGAAGGAACAGGCTGTGGTCAGAACCCACGCCACACAGCTCCCTCCCATGTCTCTTAGGGACATTTTTATTTTACTCAGTATAGTAACCAATTTTAAAATTGTTACACTAGAGCTAAGATGGATTACGGAACCAAATTTTCAGTTTTTGTTTCCGCCTCATCATGTGTGCCTTCTCCTCCCCCCTCCCCCCAACTCCCTGAGACTGATGTGCATTCGCTTTTCTGCCTGGGAGCCACCTCTTTACTCTCCACATACCTCAGCATAGGCCAGACCAGGTGAGGTGTCTCCAAGGAAGCTTCTGGAGCTTTCCCCGCTTGATGAGGCGTCTCTCCAGGCTTTCCTGGCTCTTCTCTGCTCGGACATTCAGCTGGGACAGTGCAGCTTGACTCCCAGTGTCTCTGATCACGGTGCATATTTTAAATCCTACTTCCTGTTCAATCTCATTTCCACTGCAGTCATCTGAAACTTCTCAGCTGAAGACCGCATACCTGCCAACTCCGCTCTGCTCTGTTCCTTTCTTATATTAAAAGTGCATGATTCTTGCTTTTACCTACAATTTGAAGAATGAAAAATGGCTTTTGAGGACAGCCTCACTGGGTCCCCGTGGGACCTTCTGGGCCGCTGTGACTTGTCTCCAGCNATACATTCTGCCTTGTTGTATCTTCTGTCCTCGTCTTTGAATACCAGGTCCCCAAGGAACCATTCCCTGCATGCCTTAATTAATTGGGGCCCCTCGTTATATTTTCTCATACCATCTTGTACTTTCCAGGCAAAGCAACTCCATTTGGGAGCCTCATTGGTCATGCAGCCATGATTCAGCTGTAGAATGTCTGTCCCCCGCTCCCTGGAGGGTGAGGGGGTCCTGGACGCACCACTGCATGCCTGGTGCTCAGCCCAATGCAAAGCAAGCCCTAAAGACACACCGAGCACAAGTATAGAAGATGTTTAGGTAGAGGAGAAGTCATGCAATGCTCAACTTTAAAAAGAATGGCAGTGTTCCTTCCACCGAGATAAAAGTGGAATCGGGGTGATTTTTAAAAGAGAAACAGGCAGAGACAGATGGAGATAGCACGCAAGAAACAGAGATGTCATTCATCACAAAAGCCATGCTCCACTCTCCTACCAATTGATTAGCTACAATTTATGTTGTCAGGGGATCAGAATGCAAAAGAGTCTTTGAAACAAATGAGACGAATCCATCTGTTCCTTGTTTTTACACCTTCTGTTTACTGGAAATGAAAGAAGGTAAATTAACTTACATAACCAGGTAGCATTTTTTGCACCAGCGTGAATGCTCTAAGCATCATATAGGTCTTCACTAACGTGTCTACCAAATTAGATTTACTTCTCAACATGTTAGAATTAAAAAAAAAAATGGCTTCAATGGAAAGAATTGCAGTTTTTCAAGGAAAGTAGATAAGAACTTTGTTGATCTCTATAACCACCACAATATGTGAATGCTTTAGGGGGAAGAGCAGAACAGAACNCACACACATAGTGGTTATGTACAACTAAATCTCAGGACTACATATTATGAATACACTTAAAGATTCAAAAATCAAAGCAGTATCTTAAATCTTCTTCACTTTTACAATATTCTGAAACAAGAAAAAATGAAACTGATTTAAAGCCAAGAGTAGTAGGCATTCTCAAAGTGAGACCTGGGAGATGGCGTTCACATATTATTCAGGGTCACTAAGAGATGCCAATTGCTGAGATGATAAGAGATAAGCACGCCAACACACTTCAATCATGGGGTATTCATCTATTAATTCATTTTTCCAATCATTTTCAAATCATTATTTGAGCACCTATCAAGGACCTCGCAGGTTTTCCATCTGTGTCCAGAGGAGAGAGATGAGTGAACCACGTGGTTGGGAGGGTGCAGAGTGTCTCCTCAGAGAGCAGACATGGTGCTGCTCTTATGTTATTAACAGCAGGAAAATGTGCAGACACGACTGAGGGATGGAGACCACATGCCCACAGCTCAACAGGGAGTGTGAGCTGACTTCTTGCCTGCCTTGCTTCCCTTGATACGCAGAACACGCTGTGAACGTCTCCATGTGTGATGTGTAGATAATGCCATATTTGTGAGATTTCTGCAGATACGAAAAGCACGTGGTGTCTGTTTCTAAGGGTGTTTAAACTCTACGCTTAGTTGACAAAGAAGAATTAAATGCTACTACAAGAAAATTATTGTGAAGTTCAATTTTTAAAATGTGGGAGGAATCCAGGGGAGTACGTTTTGATGTAGTGCCTCAGCTGAAGCTCAGAAGTATATTCGTATGAAAACTTAAAAATTGATAATGATGACGATGACGGTGATGACCCTTCCAGCTACAGCCTTACATGTGACGCCGTGTCCTCAGCAGACAGCAGGTCCACAATCTCCACTCCTCCAGCCTTCCGTGACTGGGCACAACTACACACGCTGAGCCCTGCACCATCCTTCCCAGCTCTTATACTAGATTTTATCACATATCAGAAAAATCAAAAGAACATGAAAACCAAACTACAACCAAGCTTTGATGAGTACTTAAGCACAGATCCAAATAATACAGAATTATTTAAAGAAAATGCATAGGAACCACATGCATAGCAAATAATGAGCTTCAGATTAGTAATATCAGTGGTTTACTTACAACATACCTTTATGATGGCAAGACATTCTATATTGATTTAACTAAATTAGGATCAGAAAAAATTACACTGTTTATAACACTTCAAAACTACTGTAGAGTGATATGAAATTTATTTGGGTGAAATCCGCAATAAACTCCCAGTAGATGAAATGAGACTAGCACGCGGTGGGCATCACTCCAACTCAATACTGCAAACTTCTGTCCTCATCAGTCTTAACGATGAATTAGTTTTACACAAAGATGGACAGGTGATAGACAGATGAGTGATAGATAAAAATGTATTAAGAAGTTGAAGTCTTATATATTCAGAGACCAAATGAAAGGTAAGTATTTTGTGAGAAATAAAATTAATATCCAATGATAATTTTCATTACAAAGCAAGAAACAATATAAGCCTAATGTGACTAGATTCTAAATATTACCCATTATTTAAAAAAATGGTGATCATAGTTTTGCTATCATTTATTTTGCTAGCAGATGTATTCAACAAATAAACACACCAAAAGGAACAAAATGAGAAAAAAAACAGTGACCTTTTTCTCTTTGTCCCTTAAAAGAGAGATTTGAATAATTCGTTGTAGGAAGAACATATTCTTGAAAACATGACCATCTTTCACACACAAAAAAAGGAGTTTGCAAAAGTGCAACAATAAAATTTGTGTTAGTCTACAAATACATATATAAATACATATTCTTTTTTCCCCCTGTTTAACATCAAAAGTCATAAAAGAACACTTTCCCATTGATTGACATTTAGGGATAATTAAAGAAATGGATAGGTTTCTGAATTTCACATTAGATAAGCTGTGTACACCTGTGCAATTAACTATTTTTATCTTCAACTTCTATATCTTTAATAGGGAGTTTTAATAATTGCCTGATTTATTTTGAGAGTTAAGTAGCAAGTGAGAATAGAGGGTACCTAGTTAAAATTAATTTTCAGATAAGCGACAAACACATTTTTAAGATGAATATCCTTCATTTCTTGTTTACCTAAGATGGAACTGAGTTTCCTGTATTTTGACTGGTAGCCTGGCAAAGAGTGATGGTTCATGGGAAATGGCTTTTTACCAGGACAGGCTCTATGAGTAATCAGTTCAGAGGTGGGGTCCGGGCCCCACCATCTGGGTCCAAACTCGGACACCTTGTTCAAGAGGACATATCTAAGCTTTGTCTTGCTCACGTGTCAGATGACACTGATCTCAGTGCCTCCCTGAAAGGGCTGTTGTGAAGATGAATTGATAAAATACACTTAAGGGACTTAGCGCATTGCAAGGGCTCTGTAAGTGTTGACTGCTCTCATCATCATTTTGCTTTTATAAAAGGGTTCTTCAATTGTGCTTGGGGTGCATAGAACGACACTTACACAGCTGTTAGAGATAACAACACTTTTCCCCATTACACTCTCTCTTTATCACTTTAAAAACAATTATAGACTAGAAGTGCAAAATCATGACTCCATCCTAGCTTTCACTGCATTAATACATTGAACATAAGGAACAGTGTGTCCTCCACCATTGTAAGTTATTCTCATACAAACTAGTGTGTTTTCTGCAAAGTTAAATTAGGTGCCAAAATGGAAACAGAGAAGAACATATTTTAAAGTCTAGAGCCCTGAAATAATCAATACTACATTAGTACTGTCCTGATACTAGAATTCTTCAAGCTCCTACCATCAGATGCCTATCATGGAATTCCTCATAACTAGTATATGTGGGGATATCAGGCATATTTTTTTTCATGTGTTTCAGTTTTCTAAATCCTCAATAAGGCCAGGATTTTAAGCATTCATAAGACACTCAGGTTTATGGTGTCCGAGAATGGCAAATGTGTTATTGATCAACTCTAAGCACAGTTGAATGGCATCAACAAAAACATCCGAGCAAATAACTGTTCTCTGAACATCTGTCTGTTCAGTTCACAGATACTAGTAACAGGCCTGTGTTTACCCAGCAGGTCTTCGTTCTGGTCAGCTCTCTTTACTGTGGGGCAGGAGTCAATGTCTCCTTCTCTGAACTTCCCTGGAATCTAACTCTATTTCTTGGAGGTACATCAAGTGTGAGGTCAGCACATAACACTCCATCACTTGTGTCTCTAAACAGCCTCCTCAGCAGGATGCTGGAGATCATTAGAATTTTTATCACTTGGAGGAATGTTGTCACCCTCGACAAACTTTGTATCTGTCTTGCTTTGAAAACTATTTTACCATGGTCACTCTTCCCAGAGGAAAGTACCTAAAAGGTCTGCTCACAGATTTTCCAAAAGAACTGTTCTTTGTGTTGGTCGCACACATATTTTCTCAATGATAACATCAGCAAATGTGCTTCTGGCGGAACGAAGCATGCACGGTCTAGAACACAGGTCATCAACGGTGAGTTAATAGGGGTGCCACTGGGGTCCATAAAGCTCCTTGATGTGAATACTTCCTAAAACAATGAGATTAGTGAGTTAAGACTAGCAGAACGTCCTTGGCCTTGTAAAGATAACAGATGACATTCAGTAAGGGAGTAGGTATTACGGCATAGCTATTTTTTTCTTGGCGTTTTTTTCCCTAGAGTTTTGAGTTAAATCCTTGTCTAGTTTACTTTTCATTGATGCTGTTGATAAGTAAATATGGAAGGTATTAAAGGAACTAGAGAATTATAACGTCTCTTTTATATATTTTATAGAAAATAGAAAAAGAAAGATCAGAAGATCCTGGCTTGTGTGTTGTGATTTTGCTACAATAAATTCTATGTCAAGATGAAAGGCATCATCTTTCCAGTTTTAAATTAAGGACAAAAGAGCATAAACATATTGATTTGTGCACACAATAGAATGTCCTTCATTTAACCTTTAAAATGACCATGGAGAGATCTACTTGGGAAGGGCAGGTTAAAAACAAACAGCTACACTAGTATTGCAATGATTACATCTCAGATTTCTGAGTGTTCCCAGTGTGCGTAAATGCAAAAGTAGCATTGTATTTTCACCTCAGTGTGCAAAATATTATATGGAAAACCCTCTAAAAATGCAAATTAAAGCAAACATGATAAACATGTTGGTCTAATTTTGCAAAGCTTTTTCTAACGATAATATCCAATGTGCTTTCATTCACTAGTGAGAAGAGTATGAATTTGGACATACTCTGTGGAAAATACTATAGCCACACAACCAAGAACACTGAAATACTATAACATTTGACATTTTTAAGAATTGGTACTGATGAAATTGGATCTTGTTATATTTTTTATATTTTATTTCATAAAGCATCAAATATAATTGGGGAAGGACAAATAAACTCAATGCACAAAAATAGAGGATTATTTAAATGGCAACTCACATAGACTCAAACTTTAACTAGCTGGTTAAAATGGTTTTTTAAATTGGTAATAAAATAATAAAATTTTTAAGGGAAATTGTAGACAGTCTTTATGTACAGTGTGATACCAATTTTTAAAAATAAACAGAGATGTGTACATATATTTTTGTCTGTGTATACAGGGGAAAATAACTTCAGAAGAAAATAACCATTTGGAAGAAATAACAGTGGTTTTCTCTGGGCACTAAGTCTCTGCTCAAAATGTCATAAATTCTAGTTTCCCAATCAGAAAATAATTTAATTAAAAACATTAATATCTATAATTATTTAATAATAGGTAACAAAGTATGACTGTTGTTAGTTTCATTGTCCTGGCTGCCTCGATGTCCTGAATCATTTTGACTTTGGGGAAGAGCCAGAAGTCTCATGGTGCCAGATGCGGTGAATAAGGTGGATGAGGACACACCGTAATGTTTTTGACAGAAATTGTCATATACCAGAAGTGATGTGTGATGTGGAGTGTTGTCATGATGGAGGATGAAACTGTTTCCTATTTCTCAGGCTGTTTTCTAGGCATATAGTTTCTTAAATGCTCTAACAAGCCATTGTAATATTCAGAGTTCCCTGGAGAGCTCCTGCGTACAAACTCAGCTTGCACAATTTCATCACGCTCAAAAAACACAATTAACATCACCTTGATGTTAGATCTTGATTGACATGTTTTTGTTTGTTTGTTTGTTTGTTTGTTTTTGCAGGAGAACTGGGTGATTTCCATGGAGAACTCTGAACCTTGGTCTCAGGATCATAACAATACTCATAGACCCAAGTTTCATCTCTTGTGATGACATGTCTTAAAAAGTTGGAATCTGTAGCAGCACAATCTCCCAACTCCAAAGAAATTGACAAATACTGTTGCTTTTGTTCAACAGTCAAAACCTGTGGAGCAAATGTCATGCTCACTCGCTTCGTGTTGAAATGAGTTGTTACAATGGTTTGAACAGAACCATAAGAGATGTTCAGATCCTCAGAAATTTCCCTAATAGTCAATCACCTGTTTGATGGAATCATTTTGCTTACTCTTTCAACATTCTCTTGGTTTTTGGTGTTGAAGGACACCCTGATCTCTCTTCATCTTCAGTTGATTCACCACCATTATAAAATTGCTCCAGCCACTTGTAAACCATCTTCATGGTCACTGCAGCATCACCACAAACTAATTTTAATATTTCATGTGTTCCTTTAGCAGTTTTTTGCAGTTGAAACAAAATTTCATGTTAATGCATTGTTTGTGATCCATAATTTACAGCACACTTTAAGACACACCTTTCCTCAACTGTAGCTCACACCCGAGTGACTGCACTGCACAAGTTGGAACTTGTCACTCTCTGTTACTAAGGTCCGATGTGCCATTTCCCATATTGAAGATCCCTGCCTTTCTGTTGGATGGCACTCAGCAGCAGCATTAACTGTATTTTCTTTTATCAAACCACAGATGTCTATGTCTATATCCCCAAAATGCTATTCAACGGTATCCTGAATCAATAAGTTTAAAAATCCACAGAAAGGAATGTGATCCTGAGAAAGAGCAGACAATAAATGTAATTACTTGATGATGTAACGCGTGTAGTCCTTCCTTGGGTGTTTAAACGTTTATTCTTTTCCCGCCTCTCCACCTGAATTTGTACTCCTTGCCCAACCATCATAACGCCTTTCCACCATTTTTCAATCACTCTCTCCATCGCATCTCAGCTTGAATGCGCTGCGTTTTTTTTTGTTTTGTTTTTGTTTTTGTTTTAGCTGAGCCATCCTGCCACCTGTTGGCAGCTCAGCAGCAGCTCAGCTCGGGCCGGAAATCGAACCAGCGACCCTGTTACTCAGCACTCACCCTCTTGAGCGAGCTCTTAACCAACTCAGCCACTCAGCCAGCCAGAATGTGCTGTTTTAAATCAGCATATTTTTGCTTTTTTCTTGTGCCACAGTTTCAATTTATAGCCAGATAATTCAGTTGAAATTATAGACATGTAAATGCTACTATTTGTTAATACAAAATTTGTCATTAAGGGATCATACCTTTTAACTCACCTTTTCCCAAGTATCTGCAGAACAGACTTATTTGTAACACACATTTCTTTAAACACCAGTGAGTGAGTCCAAGGAAACCTTATACTTAGAGTGCTAACACAACTCGTTATATCATTGCCATTATGAAAGTTAACTATAATTTAAATCCTGCCTTCATATCATCCTTGATGGTTCTATTTCTCTTTATGTCCACAGAGCTCCCCCAAATGATATAATAATCTCTTCTTGAATTTCGGACTGCATTTCATAATTTACATATCATTCTAGTGTTTAATAGACTCTAAGCTCAGTAAGTATTCAGTGATGCATAATGATTAAAATTCAGTTCTATTTCCAAAGGATTCAGTTTTATTTCCAATGGATGGAACTTAAAGTTTCAAGAATGTTGAAAAGGTATTGGCAATGTCTAACAATCTACAACCTGACTATTAGGTGACTCAAAATTAGCAAGTAAACTGATCTATACAGTCATAAACCCTATAAAATACGAATAGATATTGGCTCACAAAATTGAATTAAATGTGAGGCAACCACGGATCCAGGTAAAATCTTATTTTTTGAAAGAAAAAGCAGTAGGTTGGAAGTAAATGTGCACTAAGAGGTGATAGCAGATAATTGTAGATATTTTTAGAAGAAGATTAAAGTAATGAATGAGGAATCAAAAAATGATTTATTAATTTAACATGAATACAGTAGCTTTTTATTAACTTATTGAACAGTTGGCTTCCCAAGAGACTAACATAAAACCCCATGGTACCTCTGTGTTTTCATTATATGGACTTAGATCCATGACAAAAGGACACAGTGTGATGATTACGTAACAGGCTTTCTTTTACATTCATTAAATTGGCCAGTGGAGTATTTGTCAAATAAAGGACTTTACATTGCATTCTCAATTTCAGAATAATCGGAATAAAGAAAGTGCCCGAGTAGAACTACTCGGAAAGTGGCAACACTCAGTTGATAAGACATGTTCTGGTCTGTATTAAAACTCTGCCAATATATGATGTCAGATGGACACGGTGACATCACCGTTAACTGACAACTGTTGAAGTTATGGACAGATCCCTTTCCATAAAAATCTCTCTACTGTTTGAGCATTTCCATAATAAATTCTGTACAAGACAGCAGCCATATCAGCTAACTGCTGAGTGTCTCAGTATAGGCACAAAGAGAGTATGTGACATAACTAAACTGGCTCTTTCCTTCTGTCTCTCCACAACATGCACACACACACACACACACACACACACACAATGCCACAAATGCACAAAATTTGCTTTTCAACACTCCCCTAAATTTAATTTAAAAAGACAATTACTTCAAACATATCGTAAAGAAACATGCAGGACTAGACAGACACAAAGGGCAAACAGACATTTGAACAGAATGACAAATTTCACTGTGGGTTTTTATTCACTCTTACGTGGGAAATTCTGCAATTCTTGGCAGAATTGCTCTTTAGAATTTCAAGGTTTAGGGGCCCATTTGACAGCATTTGTTCATAAGCGCGAATGGTGCGTTTATTACTCAACGTGAAATGTGGGTTAATAAGCACATCTTTAGCTAACTATCCTCCAATGTGCGTCTTGTCCACAGAGGGCGCTATCGTCTTCCACAAATCTATTAACTGAGAAGTGAACAAGAAACCTAGACCTGGTACCTTGTTCAAGCACCTTAAAACTTCAAATGATAATTAGGCGACTTGGAATAGACACTGTATTCTATTTGTCATTCCCAGCAGATTTCAATGCAGCATTTCTTTTTTAAAAAATAAAATAAAATTCTAGTGTAAGATAGAGGAGGCAGGAGTGCCAGGCTGTGTATTTCTGATGATAAAAAGATTAGGCGGTTGCCAGCAGCAGCTCGCTGTCAGTAAAAATGAGTCGGAAACAGATGCCAACTGCGTCTCCAGCTTGTGAGCCCCATACGTGGTTTTAAGCAAAGGCACAAATCACAAGCAAGGTACACAGGTGCGGAACGTGTCACGGGGTGCCACGATTTCCTCCCCCTCACGGGCCTATCAGGGGCACCCCTCCTAACTCGAACACCAGGACCTGGAAGCGAGAACCTGAGCATGAACTTGTGGTGAGAATGGGTCTCCGTGTTCTGTACGCTCTCTCTATTTTGGCAAGGACTTACTTCAACTTTAAAACTCTTCTTCAATACTTAGAAATACACTTAGAAGAACTCAGGACAGCCTGGTATTTCTTAAACAACAGTAGACTAATCAAGGGTTACCTTCTCTCTTTTGATATATATTTAGCTTTGTATATTACCATATTTGAGGTTATTATATTTTTCGATGATTTAATATACTATAACAAGGCTTTTGAGATAGTGGATATATGGCCACATTCTAACAAAAAACAAAAAACAAACAAACAAAAAAAAAACGAAAAAAAACCAGCTTCCAGTAAATATTTATTAGCTGTGACCCACACAATTTTTCTGCAGCACCCAAGAACCTGAAAATGAAATCAAACTTTAAAATAAGTGACAACAGAAACCAATTTCAGCAAATGCTTTTCTGATACATCAATACTTTGTTAAACCATACACAGTGGAGAAAATAGAAAAATACGAGCAAATTATTTACGGTTGCAAAGCTCGCATGAAAATACAATTAAAACTTGAGCCTGGCCCCTCACTGGAAAAGCAGGTTCTGTTGGAAGGTAGACATGCTGACAAAATTTTGTAGATAAATTGTTAGGCTTCATGTGGGACAGGTCACAAATGGCTAAAACCATCTAAACCAGCATCGTCCCACAGAAATATAGTGAGCCACCGATGTCATTATAATTTTATAATAGCCACACTTATTAAAAAATTTAAACAAGGGGGAAAATATTAATAACACTGACCCACCATATATAGAACACTATTATTTCCAATTATAATCAATGTTAAATAGTAAATGGTGTGGGGGTTTACATTCGCGTTTTGTATTAAGTGTACACTTACAGCACATCTAAATTTTCAGTGGAAATAGGCTTTTGGTACTTAGATTTTATAAAATTTACAATTGATAAAGTAGCTACACATACTCAAGTTTTTCAAACAATTAAAAATTGACAATCATAAAATCGAGATTT
>NW_017731535.1:1093562-1201747 GCF_001890085.2 Hipposideros armiger
GCAGCCTAAAGAAAACATCCTCGAGTTCGGTGAAGATGGTAAAAGTTGGAGAAGCGGTTCTCTGAGAATCCCCAAGGCACTCATAGCAGGCACTGGTCACAATAATTTTTGTGACAGCATTAAGACATGATCCTTTTTTCACTGTGTGGGAACTGACGCTGATGGTGCAAAAGCAACTGTGGGTAAAATTTCTGGTGCCTTTGCATAGAGCGATGAATTTTAATGTAGCGGAGTAGGAAATGTTTACTGATATCATTTCTGATATCAGAACAAATTGAATACAGGAGCAGATAGAAGAATCCAGCTTCACTGTATTTAGTTAGATTTTAGAGATTTGGACAAATGTAAACCATGTGATATACAGATGATGTGTTACAGAATCTATGTAACTATGAAACTTATGCAACTTAACTAACCATTGTCACCCCATTAAACTTTAACTAAAAAAAAAGAACAAATATTACAGAAAACTGTAAAACCATCCTGTTTTCCCCACTAGTCTTGTTTTTAGATAATATGGTTATTTTTAAAAACAAAAATGTGGTATTCATGTTAATATGCAATGGATTTGTGATTTTACTTTTAAATGAATTAATACACATGTACATTTTCCTTGACCTTAATTTCTAATATGGTAAATATGAGGTGTGATCACAAAATACAATGGATGTTTAAATAAAAAGAAGAAATTATTAGAGTAAAAGACACATTGCCATTAATGCCTCTCAGAATCCTCCCCCTCGCTTTGAACACACTTATCCCATCGCTCTTGCCACTTTCTGAGGCAGTTCTGGAAGTCCTCTTTCATGAGTGCCTTTAGTTGCGCTGTTGTGGCTGCCTCGATGTCCTGAATCATTTTGACTTTGGGGAAGAGCCAGAAGTCTCACGGTGCCAGATCCGGTGAATAAGGTGGATGAGGACACACCGTAATGTTTTTATTTAACAGAAATTGCTGTATACCAGAAGCGATGTGTGACACGGAGCACTGTCATGATGGAGATGACATAAAGACACTCACGAAAGAGGACTTCCAGAACTGCTTCAGAAAGTGGCAAGAATGATGGGATAAGTGTGTTCAAAGTGAGGGGAACATTTTGAGGAGGATTAATGGCAATGTGTCTTTTACTGTAATATATTTTTTTTCTATTTAAACATTCACTGTATAGTTTGATCACATCTCATAATGACAGAACTCTCCAACTTCTTTGGAGTCATCAATACTTTTTCAAAGAAACTTTTTACTTTGCAATCATTTTAAATTTATAGGAAATTTCCAAAGATAATACAGAGTTGCCATACACCCCTCACCTGGTCCTCCTAAAGGTCACATGTCACGTGACTGCGGTGCACTGGTCAAACCTTAGAAGCCATCAGAAGTCAACACTGATACATAACTATTAACTCAACTCCAGGCTTTACATGGATCACATTTTTTCACCAATGTTCTGTTTCTGCCCCAGGATTGAATCCTGAATAATACATTGCATTTAGTCATCGATAATTTTTAAGAGTATTAAAAGGTCCTAAGACTAAGCTGTGGAGAAGTGCTCTTTTAGGAGAATGTGCCCGTGATGCTGATGGTACCTGCCCTCCGCCATTGGTCAATTCTTGCCACAAACCACCTATTTTTATCCATTTTTGCCTCCTTCCATGTAAGTAGCACTATAGGATACATGCCAGGTTAAAATAAACTTCTGTGTCTCCAGGTTTCCTGGGTTCAATTTCTGCATCCATGACTTCATTAGCTGTGTGACCTTGGGCACATCACCCAGGCTCAGTGTGCCTCAGTTTTTACCTGTAAAATGGGAATAATAACCATATCCATTTCACCCTTTTGCTGTGAGAGTTACAAAATTCATAGTTAGAACAATGCCTAGGGTATAGTAAATATTAGCCATTCTTATTATTGCCAATGAGATAACTGCTTTTTTTTTTTTTTTTTTTTTTTTTTTTTTTAGCTGAGCCATCCTGCTACCTGTTGGCAGCTCAGCTCGGGCTGGACTGGAACCGCTGTTGCTCAGAGCTCAAACTCTAGAGTGAGCTCTTAACCAACTGAGCCGCTCGGCCGGCCGAGATAACTGCTTTTTACTTATATTTAGCTGGTGCAGAAATTTCGGCTCCTTGGAGTCCATTCTTTTCTGGAATGTTAAGGAGTGACTGTGAAAATTCAGAATACTGAGACTCAATCCACTTTCCTTACAGAGCACATCAACTGCAGCATTAAAAGGCATTTCCCTCGTATTTAATCAAACCGCTCTCTGAAGCAGGGGGCATTCCCCAACTTCACACTTCACGTGTATCGCCTGTCAGGACCTGCAGCCTCTCACCATTCCGGGCGGAAATGGAATGGTGGCCACAGCTCTTGCAGCCAATTTCTCTTCAGAGCCACTTAGGGAAGGGTATTGACCCACAGCCTGGGGAGATGGAGGAGAAGCAGGCCCCCCACATCTGTGCGGATGAAGGCAGATGGGGCTCAGGGCTCTCTGGGCACGGGCTGGGCGTTCTCCTTTGGATGAGGAAGATGCCTCGCCAGTGCTGACTTTGGATCGAGCAAGCGGCGAAGCTGGCTTCATGATCATCTCCCCTGTGGAGCCGCACATGTGGTGCATGGACACTTCCGGACGGCGGCGGTGTGGGGAGGACTCTGCTCTCAGTCTCCTCAGCCAGCAGGCTGTCGGCGTCGGCTTGTCCTGCGAGGGGCTCTCCAGGTCAGACCAGCCGTGCTGAGACCTGCTGCTGCCGCTTTCTCAGTGTCCCCACCGGGCTTCACAGGACGCCGTGCACCCGGGTCATGCGAGTCAGGACTGTAATTACTGTGGCCTCTTCCTGCTCGGGAGGCAATGCAGCTGACCCCTTGAATACTGTGCATGGACAGTTCTCTGAGTTTCCTCTTCTAATGACTATGCTATATGACAAAGCTGTGACCCACGTGCGTGATGTCACCTTAATCTCTGACACGTAGCAGGTGTTATCCAGCTGTCTCTGCCCAGGCTTGAGGTGACTCTTAGTTATGTCTTTAAGCCCAAAATGCTGCTGAGCAAACAGTTAATATCTTTGTATGACTGTTGCCATGCAAATGAATGACATTCATTCATACTGATTAAGTGGTGCGTGATTTCTCATGTCCTTACTGGTACCATGAACAAAACCCAACAGGGGCTTGATTTTCTTTTCTTTTTTTTTTAATTCATGATTTTATATTTTGTAATTCCCTGTGGCAAAGTAAAGGTTCATGTCGCCCCCACAAGTTCATATGATGAAACACTTCTCCCCAGCATGTGGCACTAGGAGGTGGGGACTTCGGGGTGTGATTGGGTTACATGAGGGCATGAGGGTGGCGCCCCCATGAATGGAGTCAGTGTCCTTCTAAGAGTCATGGGAGTGAGCTGGCACCTCTCGGCTCTCTGCCCTCTGCCCTCTGAGGGTACAAGCAGAAGTTTCTAGTCTGTGACCCGGGGCAGAGCCCTCACTGGAACCCAGCCCTGTTGCCACTGGTCTCAGACTTCCAGCCTCCAAGACCGTGAGAAACACGTTTTCATTGTTCATAAGCCACGCAGTACGTGATTTACGTTACAGCCGCCTGAGCTGACTCAGACCTTCCCTATTGCTGAAGTCCCTTGCATATCTATCTGCCACGGGTGCTGTTGCTGGGTGGCTGTCACCTAGTGATTCTCTTCTTGGAACACACTCCTTGTGACTTTTGTCATCCTGGTGTGCTACAGAAAGATGCTTCTCTCTGTGTGTTAGTTCAACCCTGCAGTCACTCTAACCAGGATTTCCAGTAACTGATGGAGAAGCATGGTAGAGATTACATCCGTTTGGTTTTGACATTGGTCACCAATTTTGTTTCCTCGCTGGAAGAGGGCGATCGTGACAAGGAAGAAAGGCGCCTTCAGGATAGTGTGGGATGACCGACCGTGACAGCAGGAGACTTCTCGTCACTACACTTGGTTCTGGGCCTGATGCCCTCAGGATCAGCTTTGTCAGCTGACCTCTCCAGGACGAGTTCCTCCTCTAGGAAATGGGGTAGCACCTACACCATTGGACCTTGTGAGGGTTAAATGAGAGAAGCCCTGGAATGCCTCCAGGACAGTCCCTGGCATGGGTCACTTAATAAATATCACTTGTCCTTCCCAACACCTACTTGGCTGGAAACGTTTCCTAGAAAAGCAAACCTTACCCTCCTGTTGTGGGTGCTGTTTCTCATTAGAAAAGGTGTGCTGATTACACCTGGGTTCCTTTCATTCCCCTGTGTGTGGGGAGAACTGAATAGATCAGTTTTATGCTTTGATAATGGCCCCCAGATTCCTTAGAGGCAGCTGCATGGGGCTGACATGAGTTCTAAGTAAATGGCTAAAGTTCACTTGAAAAACGAGAACACTGAGAAAGAGAACAATTGCACACTAAGGCTTAATAACGTGAGGAAAAAGAGTTTCAATCTGCTTCGACGCATACATTAAAGGGACCAGAGTTACTCAACTCCTAGTCTGTTCATGTGCAACTGTGTGGACAGATTCTAGGTCACTTTGAACTAAACAGTTTAATGTTACTTGCATTACTAATTAGGTGTCTTGACTCTGTTTCCTGGAAAGTTCCAAAATACCGTCCTCACTTTCCCTGGATTTAATGAATCCTTTTTCTGAATGTCCTTATCTTCAGACCAATCAAGTGCATTTGGAGAAGTGAGTTTACTGACGCCTGTGAGGGAAGCACACATAACCTGGGAGACCACCACACTGGAAAGCATCACGAGACCTCCAGCCGCACACAGGCATTCACTGACTGCCCTTCGTAAGCCTCCATGTTGAACAGCGGTGTGAAAGGTGGCGCCTAAGAAACTTTTCTTCAGCACCTATGGCTAAGTGTTTGGACCACACCTGCTGCAGCCGCCATTACCCTCAGAGCTAATTAAGAGAACACCATCATTTTCAAGTTCCTACTGCCTTCCAGGCCCAGGGCTAAGTATTTTACAGGGACTGAGTTAAATGCACAGCTGCCGCCCATGATGGGCATTTCTGCCAGTGCAGTGTCTGAAGGTCAGACAGTCTAAGGGTCCCAAGAGGTCCCACAAAGTCGCTGGCAGTGTGGCCAGTCAGTGGGGCAAACAGGACTCACTGCATCTGTCCTCTGACCTGCCCTGGTCCCTAAATGCCTTCAGAGTGGCCAGGCCTCCTGCTGCCTTTTGGGGGGCGGCGGGGAGGAGGGCAGCCTCAGGACATCTCAGCTTCCTCTGAAGCAATACAACAGCCAGAGGTCATTTTCAGTTGCTAATACTGCCTTTCTCCAAGTAGCAGATGTCCCCACCATAACAGTCAAATTTAGCACTTGATTTAACATCAAAATTTCTCTTTTTTTTTCTTTAAGGTGGGGCCATCAGAAGGGAGAAAGATGGAGCAAGAAGAATATGCTCCTTGGCTTTTCCTGTGCCTTAATCTTACCCGTTTTGTTAACACTACTTTCTGTCCCCTCCAGTATTAAAGTGGGGGTGACACAAGGAAAGGTTAGGGAGTAGAAACATTCCTTTTCGACGGGTACTGTCATTGAATAGTTTTGTCCACGCTGGGTCTGAGGTTTTGGGGTGCTTCAGAGAGCTCCATTAAACTTGCTTTCCTATGATGTGGAAAACACATTTTTCTCATGCTACCAATTCCCAGCTCCCACCCTGACAGACTAGCCCTTGGGCCCCCTTCAGCCCTTTAATTCTCTTGGGTTCACCTACATGACTCCAGGCAAACCATCTTATAAAAGCAACCTACAAGATTGCAGCTTTGTCCACACACACTCAGAAAAGTCTAGATTAAAGGATTTCCAGGAACATAAAGTATTTCTCCTGTGCTGCTGATGTAGGCTCTCCAAGCTCATGCAACTGTATACGGCTTTCGGTTTCCCAGAGAGATGGGCACTGTGTCCGCCTCACCTCGGAAAGTAAGTTCAGGTGTGTGTGTGAAGTTGGAGCCTCTGCCTCTAGGCTTACAGCGAGGGGGGTGTTGCCACCGTCTTCCCTTCAAGAAAACATTCAACCATCTTGCACCCTTGATGGGAAGCGGCTTGTAAGAGGCTTGCAGCCACATCTGTTGCTGTAAGGTGGCTCCGGTGGCCAGTCTCAGGGACTGTAAGATCCGATACCTGTTGGAGCCCATGAGCTGGCACCACTGAGCAGCACCAAGTTCCAGCACAGCAGGAAAGGGCTGGGCTGGGCCACGGGGCGCTGCACTATTGAAAGTAATAAGTAGGGGATCATTAAGACCAGGCACAGAGCCCCCACTCCATGGATGACATTAAATTACACAAATTGGGCAGTGGCTACAAAATGGCGATATGTGCACAAATGTAAATAAAAAATATAGTACCACCTTTCAAGCTGTCTGTTCAAGGGGAAAATGGCTACACCAAGGATAAAAGTAATGCACATGTGGATAAAAATATAACCAATTATATTTGGTAAAACAGCAAAACAATAGTTGTATACAGGAATTGATTACATTAGTTCCCATTTAAAGCCCATTCTAGGGAAATTTACACTATTGTATGGCAGTCAGGTTGTGGGACAAACATCTTTCCTTCCTGTTTCTAGAAAACTCCCACTCGCCCTCCAGACTGGGATGTAGCTGCCATCTTCTCAGGGAGCCTCTGAGATGAGTGTGCCTGCCACACTCCACCATCATGCAGGCCAATGCTGTCAGATAACGTACACAGTTCTAAACACGCTTATCTCACGTAAACATTAGAGGCATTTACACCAACTGTTCATTCAAAACACACCAAGCTACTGCTCGCTCACGTGCTCCTCTTCCTGCAAATGCCCCACACTGAGCCCCAGAGGTCAGATCCTGGCCATGTCACTGAATTCTGGCCATTGTGACATCAGTAGACACCAGCTGTGACACTTGACTCATGGGTGTCCCATGCAGGCTCCTTCACACGTTGTCCCAGTCCGGCAGTATCCATGGATACCCTGGCTGAAGACGGTGGCCACGGGTGACAAGGGCCCTGACGTCCGAAATGCAGACGGAGTGGAGCAGAGGGAACACGTCCCTCTGTTGCCCTGACCTGTATGGGACGCTGACAAGAGAAGGATGGTCAGCTGTGTTTGGTTGGGACATGGAGGTTGGCTGCCGCAGTTACCCATTGTGACAAACATCTCCTGTGAGACAGGAAGCCACACAGACATGAGTGGCGCCCATTGTGGGTCCCCAGGCTCACGGAACGCCCAGCGTAGAGCAGGCACTCAGACCGTACTTGCTACAGAAAGGCCATGAAAACGAGTCTCACAATGCTGAGTCCACAGAAGTCACAGGAGAGCTGGGTCTCATCACACAACGGCATCCTTTCATCCAGCCTCTGGGTTCAGAAATATTTATGTACCTGGCATCCACTCAGGGCAGCGGCTATGGTTCCATCACGGTGACACACGCATGACCAAGCAGCTGGGGGGGGTATGGCTGTCCCCAGTGCCACACACCTCTGCTCTGAGACCCCGGAAGGGCATCTGTGCACCCAGCGGGGGATGGCACCTGGCACCTTCTCAGGAAAGGTGGCGTCAGGTGAACCTCAAAAGAAGGAGGCAAACAAAGTGTGTGAGTGCGTGTGCACATGTGCACCTGCAAAAATGCACATGTTTATGCCTATGGATGACACTTGTGAGAAGAAAAGCATGATTTTGTCCTCAGGGACACATGTCAGAAGTCAGAGACAGGCGTGCTTGGATGACCACACAACAATGCTCTCTGACATCTAATTGCAGGAGGCAGGTCTGAAGATGTGCAAAGGGACCCCATTAGGAAGGTCTCTAACTTGAGGTTTTGAGCTGGGATGTTGTACTGTCGGCAAAGAAATCAGTCAATCCATCAATCAATCAAGTAGATTTCTGAGGATTCCAGAAAGCGTCCTTAAGGTACATGAAAGAGAGGAACACAAGATGTTTCTCTAGTTACAGTGAAATGGAAACAAAAGATTAAGGAAGGTCGCTAATGACTCCTCTGCCTCCCAAGTGCTTGTCAGCTTGCCAAGAGCAGGTGGAAACCACGTTTGGGAACATTTTTTTTGGCAGAATTAGATTCATAATTACAACCCAGGTAGAAGTAGCAACTTCATTTACAAAATAATGACCATATAATGTAAGCAACCCTTGTTAACCTGATCTACATATCTACAGTTTCATTTAGGTTTCTGCTCTGTAAATTCAGTTTTACTTGTAGCAGAAAATTGTAGTTTGTAATTAAAAAAAGAAGATTGTAAAGCCAAGTGAAAATGCCCGTCTGTGCCCTGCAACTCACGGGTCTGTCCCCTGTAAGTCCAGCAGCTCCCAGTCCCACTCAGCTGCTGCTAACTCTTTGCTGTCTAAAGCTGATGGGGATAAGATTTCTTCTTTCTGCAACGTCATTGGATGTATATACTATCATGTCAAAATAAGAGCTCATTTGTACCCTGGTCTAAAACACAATCAGAATGATAACTGCATTTCATGGTGCATAACAGAAATACAATTCTAAATGTTTCCACAACAGGAATCTATGTCTCCTTCAATTAATATGGTTTGGGGATGGTCTAAATTCTCTTCTGTGTTACTCTAAAGTACATTAGGATTTTGATCAAAAAAGAAGCTTTAAATAATATACTCAGAAACATATGTTTATGCTAAGTGGTGAAGAAATTGATAGAGGAATAAATATGGATTAAAAATAAAAATAAAAACTGACAATGAGCATGACACGTTCTTAATTTGGCATAATAATAAATGCAAATGCAGTATATAAATGTATTCTTTTATATACTTTGCCAGGATAAAAATAGAGCCTCTAAATCATGGTAGACCTTGGATTAGCAGAGCTAAAAGATATGTGTTTCCTTTTATCCACTATTTCCACAGATTTTATTTTGACTATTATCTTGTTTTACAAAGTATAATATATATTTTTAAATTTACAAAACAGTTCCAATACCAGTACTTAATTAAAGATACTTAATAGATAATTAAAGCTAAAATGCAATAGTTTGTTTCTAGTCATTTTTCATATGATGTGGGGTTTTTTGTGTGAAATATTAACCTCAGTATGAAAAATATGTCTATTTAAAAGTTAATGAAAATTAAAAGTTCCTTGGGGATAATATTCATAAACGCACCCTCATCAATCATATTGTGACATAAAAGTTAAAGACTATTAGATTCACTATTTGTAAGTAATATATCAAAAATAACGTTTACTTTTTATATTCTATATAAGACATATGTCCTTTGCAAAATAATTTTGAAATTACTCAAAAGCTTGAGATTCTTTCAAATGTATTTGAATTATTTGAAAATAAATGTTTCATTTCAATTTAACTTAGTCTTTCTGGCAGACAATTATTTAGTATCGAACAACAACAGAAAATGCTGCATTTGTGCAAAAGCGGCACAGCCAGCTGGGGTCCACGGAGAGCCACCCGACAGTGTGGCACCCACTATTGTTTTGTGGTTGTTGTGTGAATCCACTGTGGTTTGTGTGAGGTCTGGAGACTTGACCAGATGCTGAAAATGCCAGAAGGCTGCACAAAAGGAAGCACGTGTGTCCTGCCCGACCCAGGATGGCAGCACAACAGACAAGGTCACAGTCCTTCCTGGGCTCAGGTGTAGCTGTTCCACGTGCTTCCCCCTTGCTCCTCAGAGAGTCCTCCATTCAGTAGGATTTGCAACAACCCCTGTGGCATGAGGACATGTTTCCACAGAGAAACCTGTTTATTGGAACAAAGGTTTTGTTGTACATTTTTCTACATTCCAGTCTTAGTTCAAGTTGAATTTTAAACACTCTATTCAATAGTTCCAATAATGCCATCTTACTCTGTACCAACAAAAAGCTGGCCGACATGAAGCTCAAATCTCAGGTCATGTGGACCCTTGTAAGGATCCTATATAATACCTACAAAAGTGACAGCATTGTTGAGGCATACTGAAAAACTGCCAAAGCAAGATATTGGTGAAAAGGCATTCTCTATGAGGCAGGGCGCTAAAGAAAGCAGGTGGATACTAAAATGTGTTTACTCAAAGGGATATTTTTTAACTTCAGGCTTAATTATTTTAGGGTAGCTTTAGGTTCAGAGCAAACTTGAGATGAAGTACAGAGATTCCCCATATATCCCTCCCCCCATATGCACAGCCTCCCCCAGCATCAACAGCCCCCCAGATGGGACATGTGTGACACCTGATGAACCTGCCCTAACATGTCATCACCTAGCGTTCACAGTTCACATCAGGTCACTCTTGGTGTCGCTCCTTCTGTGGGTTTGGACAGATGTGTGATGACCTGTACCCACCATCACAGTGTCACACAGAGGGGTCTCTCTGCCGTAAACCTCCCCAGTGCTGCCCCTATTCACCCCTCCCTTCAACCCCTGGCAGCCACTGACCTGTTGTTGTCTCCATAGTTTTGCCTTTTCCAGAATGTCATGGAGTTGCAATCACACAGCATGCAGCCTTCTCAGATTGGCTTCTATTACTCAGTCATACACATTTAAGTTTCTTCCATGCCCTTCATGGGCTGATGGCTCATCTCTTCTTAGCTGAATAATATTCCCTTGTCTGGATGGACCACAGTTTACCATTGTCTGCTGAAGGACATCTGGTTGTGGAGTTTTTACAAGATAATTAATGTATTAATTCTGCAAATGTATGGGTGGGGTTAAGAGAAACCAACAAGGACCCAGGAAGCACCCCAGACCCAGAAGAAGTGGACAGTCCACTTCCTTCAGGTCCAGATGGGGGAGAGACTGTCTGCCCCCAGAAGAGGTCTGCTCAGCAAGTTTTCTGTGCCATGTGGCTGAACTTGACCTGCGGACCCAGCAGGGAAGGGGCTGAAGGGATGAGCACCCCGGCCTCGATTTCCTCCAGGTATCGCCCATTCACTGATCCATCCTGGCAGCTGAAGAGCAAGGGTGCTCACTGATGCCACCCTTCAAGGCCACGCTCCAAGGGCACAGTGATGCCCTGAAGGGGACCGGGAGCTGGAGCAGCAGAGGAAAACCAGCCTGCTCGGTGACAACACGCTCTGATAAAACTACTCAGGGGAAACTGCTAATTTATTATTAATAAACCAATTCTAAATATATTGAGCAACTGCTAAGCTCCTACATTATTAACCAAAGCTAGAGCCAAAATGTTTTTAAAATGAATTAATTATACAAATATGTAGAAATTATTATTTATATGTCCAAGTATTTTTTTTCCTTTAGACTTAAAAAGAACACAACCCACGAAAAGAATGAATTTGGTATTATCCAAATTAGAGACAATCAAACAGATAAAGACTTTGTCAAGAAGTAAACAATGCTATGATATTACATTTTGTTTGTAAGGTACATTTTTTTTATATGTCACCAACAAATAAATTACCACACAATTGTTATCCCTCAGAATTTTGTTCTGTATTTTAAAATAAGTCTTTTTTATCTGTTCACATTTAGAATTTTTATTATATATTAGTTTTGGGGGTATATACAACACAGAAAATATAAGCAAACTAAATGTGCGTTCCTAAGTCATCTTTCCATTTGGTATCCTAAGCTTTTCTACCACTTCTTGCCTCAGTGTTCTTCTGGGTGATATTAGAGCTTTGGAGATGTGACATTTGATATGGGATGTTCTATTCATGTCTCTTGGACAGGCGTCCACAGCGCTGACTCCCTGCAGGTGTTAATACCGCTTTTTGAACTTAACAAATAACGTGTATGGAGAGTTCTTTGACAACCATCAGAATTCATATCCTTCCTCTGATGACTGTGAAATGATTTACTGGCTGTGCTATCAAGAGGCTGCAGTTGTGTGGCCCTTGTCCCAGGAGTGACAATCCAGCAATGGCATCTACCTTCCCACTGCCACCCAGCCAGCCACAACCAGAAAATGCCACCAGTAGTCAGGACCCCGCGGTCCAGAGATATTAAAATGTGTGAGAAATAGCACCTCTTAGATTGATGAAACGCTGTGTTATAGAGTAAGTGCGTACAAGCACAGGCCTTGGTGCTTCCTATCCTCGTGATAAATAATAATCTCATTGCCACTTTTCAAAATGAACCCAACCCACCAAGAAGGGTTCCTGAGGGCAGAAAGTAACGTTTCCTCAGATGGTGATAAGAGTTCTGAACGTTTACTGAGCACTTTAGGCAACAGGTAATGACCTGAATCCTTGTCTCAAAGATTCTCTTGACAGGTGCTTTGCTACCCCTACTTCCTCCATTCTGCTGATGACGAAACAAAAATAATTTGTCCATGGTCACTCAGGGAAAAAATTAAAATCAGAAACTAGGCCTGATGGATTTTTCAGAATGAAACTATGGGAACTTATATCCCTACATCTTGCTTTATTAAAAATTTAAATTATTTTAATAAGACCCTCTGTTTTAAAACTATTTTCATATAGAGTAAGAAGAGGATATTTTTCTTACTCTAATCACATGACTTTCTAAATATATTTATCTGTAAAAAGCACTGGTAAAATAAAAACGTGAAAAAATATACTTAGCTTCC
The DNA here is from genome assembly GCF_001890085.2 of Hipposideros armiger. Taxonomy (NCBI): domain Eukaryota; kingdom Metazoa; phylum Chordata; class Mammalia; order Chiroptera; family Hipposideridae; genus Hipposideros; species Hipposideros armiger. The sequence goes on from NW_017731535.1 coordinate 1,106,062, forward strand.
AACAGTAACTTGGTCACTTCTAACAGTTCTAGAAGACATATTTACCCTTCTTTCTTTTGCCTTTTGTTTGTTGCCAAATGTCTGCAGAGTAAAAACCTACAGAGGACCTCTCTTCTCTCTGACAAAGTGCCAGGGTGATTTCTCAAACCTTTTACCAGTTCAGCTCACGTGAGAGAAAGCCAAGCTCTTCTCTTGTGTCTAGTATCTCCCTGGATGGGGCGAAAATTCAAAGGCTTCCGTTCCTACTCCCTCATCTGCCACCCCAACCAGCAAAACACCCCCAGTCCACCCTCCCCTGCCACGTTATGCACCCCACTTCAGAAACAAACTGTGCCCCACACTCTGGGTACAGCAATTTTCTGAAATCATAAGGAAATGTACCAACATAAAACAAAACAAAACAAAACAAAACAAAATACCTAAACGGTGTGCTTTGTTGCTGTTCTCTCTGAAAGAAGAGAAGAATTAACCAAAACTCACCGTGAGAGCAGCAGGAAGGAGGCCGCAGTGGCCCGTCCTCAGGGTCCCTCATTCTCCTCTCCTACCCCCTAGGAACTCGGTTCCCCACCTGTCCCCAGCCAGATCCCGTTCAGAGCCCTGGTCAGTGATTCATGATGCAAGGCTTGCACCACTGGGTGCAGAGGTGGCCAGGGCGGGAAGACGTCTGCTGTCTGTGTGGTTACAGATTATACAGCACGGACAACTCCTGTTACAAATTTAAGTGTGTATTCTCAAGCAGCACATACTTTCTTCCTAAACACAGTAACGGTCAAAAATGAAGGGCTGTCACCAGCGCATGCAATAGCATGGCATTTGCATTCATGGCCAAAGGTGAGATATTTAAATATTTTTAAATAATTAATCTCTGTTCCAAAAGAGATTTGTTTTTGCTGCTAAGCACTATTCACTATTGATTATATAGAGGATGAATGTATTACTATGCTATATATGAAAGGCAGGTGAATTGAATTTCTTTTAGAATGTTTCATTTATTAAGCAAATATGCATCAATTAACTAATATGTACATGGCCAGGTGCTGTGAGCATGAGGACAGGAAATTGTTGGTGCCTGTCTGGGGGGCTTACACCCCAGTGGGTATGATTTAACTGCTACAAAACTTTCCAAATGATTGTTTTCTGCTGGTGGAAAATGAGTACAAAATATCATAAATATATATTTATTCAGAAATATTTATGGAAGGCCTACCACGCATCAGATCTGTTCTAGATTCACAGGTAAAATAAAAAAAAATACTGATGTCATGGAACTCACAGCCTAGTACATGAAAACGGACAATGATAAACAAATATATAACTAGCATTGAAGTTCTGTAAGTCAGATGGAAACAGTGCAGAGCAGGGGGATAAAAAATGCGAATGATTTAGAAGACCAGCTGCACATTTAAAAAGTATAGAGAGGAGCTTGGGGGAGGTGGGGGAGGTGGGGAAGGGGGGTTCTCCAGGGTATTTACCGGCCACAGTGAAGCCTTTGGTTTTTATTCCAGGTGGGATACACGTGTGAAAATATTTTTACAAGGTAGGAATCATTAAATATATAGCTCAGAATTTACCAAGACTACCTGAAAGGAAAGCCCTGTAACACACTATGACATGAAGAGGGTCTTGGATAGAAAGCTTCCGTCAATCAGAATCTCAGGAAAACATGGGCACCTCCATACACACCTCGGATGCATATAGTTCAACCTACTAACAGGCGAAGGGGACGTGGCATCGGGGGAAACACGGTTCGGTTGCTAGACGCTCACAAAATGATCTTTTTATTCATAGTGAGTGACAGTTACACTCAGGCCCTTTGTACTTCTTCAGCCATTAAGCCTCTCACAGAAGTCAATTCATGGTGTGACAAGAAAGGAGTGTCCTTAAACCTTAGGTGACTGGAATTCCTGTGAAGCTGAGAATGAACTCGTCCCATCACGAGTTCACAGGAGGGTCTGCGTGTGACCACTTTCAGCTATGGGTTTCGTGTTAAACTTAAGCCACCGCTGATCCTTCCTCTGTCGGAACATCATTCGATTACACTGGTATCGACAACCCACGGGCTGTGGGAGCTACTAAGTTTCAGAGGGACTTCGGGTTCATTTCAAGTTGAAGCTGACATCTGAACGTGTCACCGCATACATTGCTAATGGCCTTACAGTTCTTTATCAGCGGCATTCACTGAGCATCAGCAAACACATCAAATCAGAAAGATGTTACCAGGCTTTTCTGCATCTCGGGTGACCACGTGACACGATTTGGACAGTGCGACGTGAAGAGAATTATCCTGGAGTGCGCCAGGATCGCTTTCCCCAGCTGGCATGTCTCTCTCCCTGCTGATGGCCTCTTCTTCCCAAGCTCCTTAACGTGATGTCTGGACTGTGTCACTTAGCAAACATGGGGCCACACGCAGAGGGGCAGGGCAGTTGTAAGATTTAACTGAAATGCCTGAACCGCCATCTCTCATGCCAGCACAGCAAACCACTAGGTAAGCAATGATCTGAAATGTCTAATGGATGAGCAGGACATGGGCGGGGATCAGATATAAAGCTCTTTTCCTCTAGTTAGCAAGGGCCTTGCATGCCAAGGTTTTTTCTTTATTAATGGGCATCACATTCATTGTAGAATATGTTACGCAAGCTACTGATTTTATGTATTAAACTGAATTCACAGATAAATCCTATCTTATTATCACAAGAAGCTTGTGAAGTAAATAGAGACATTATTACCATTCAATTTGATAAAAGATAAACCCTGGATCTGCTCTAGGTTACCCAGCTAATAGGTGGTCAAGTCTTGATTCAAACTTAGGTTTTATTCTTTTAATTTCAGGGTGTGTGTGTGCATAGGACTTTCCCATTCTAGAACATTCCCTCATTACACATAGAATCCGATCCCTCTAACGGTCATTGGTACCCAAACAATGCATCTATAGGCTAGGAGACACCTCCAATTTAAATCTAATAAACTCCTCTACAAGGACAATCCATTAGACCATTAGGCAAATGTTGCACCAACAAATAATACGCAATTCATTTAAATAATATCTTTATGCACACCTTAGTTCTGATTATCATTTAGGAAATCATTTCCCTTTTTGTCCTCACACTCTATTTCACCTTATTTCATCAATCATTTAACAAAAATAAAGCTCTTAATCCATTAAAAGTATACATTACATTAATGCTTAATAATGAAATGATGGGGAGCATCTCTTTTAGCAGGATTTTTTAAACACTTGTTACTGGGTGCTAATGCCAGCTGTCCTTTTAGGATTCAGGGCATAGCTACACTTTCCTGTGTTAGGTTTGCTTTTAAACATAGGGGCATATTCATTTTAAAAGATGGAAATGGCATAATAGGTTCCATGGTTTCTGGATAAAATAACAATAAAAAAATTTGATACCCTAGCATCTGTTTGGAAAAATAGAGTTTTTCTAAATCCAAGTATAGTGAGTAGTTTTATAAATGCACTCCCAAAAATGGAAAGAGAAAACTCATCTAAACTTTAAAGCTTAGCAAAATTGGTCATTTTTCACCTGGGATGTGCACGGAAACAATTGCCCGCAGTTGACAAGTTAGGCAAAGCGAAGCAATGACACAGATGTGACTAGAACTGGAGTCTGAAGACCTCTGCAGTGATCCCAGCATGCCATTAGCATACGACTTCATCAGCTTAAGTGAAAGGCATAATTCATTAAACCCAAAGGAAGGTTAGCCACTGGGCAGTGATAATCACTGTAAAATTAATGTGTTTTTATAGGCAGTGGGCTCCCTGAGAATAGCACAGGTTTGAATAACACTCCATAGTATTGGCATTCACTCTACAAGAAAAGGAAATAATAAACGGACAAGAGTGAAAAATTGACCTTTCAATACAGAATCCACTTAAGACTCTTATCTGAATAACTCCTGAAGACATAAAAGTGATATCCGGAGACCATGGAGGGTATGTATTTATGCTAAATGGTACTCCTGCAAAGAACCACCTCCTTCGTGTAGAGACCATCAAGCCTTGGAGGTTGATAATGGATACTGACCTACACATTCAATTGTACATCATGAAGGTCATATATGGAAACAGCACCATCATGCTCTACGGAGTCACTTCCAGTCTTCTCTTATGCGCGTATTTGCATACACTTTCAAACATTATCGGAATGCTTACTGTTTTAGAGTCTTCTTTTACTAAAAAGCAGTGCAGGATAATATTCATACTTCCACATAAAACTCACAGGTATTACCTTACTGGTTTCATAATATTATATTCGCTGAGTTTGCCATAATTACCTTAACCACGCACATTACCAAACATTTATATTGCTTACAATTCTTCATGATAGTGAACAGTGCTGTGATGAACACTGCTTTTGATTTTTAAGAATTTTTAAATAAGACATTTATGTTTTTAAAAATATTTAAATATCATTTAGTTAGGGTGAATCCTAGAAGAAAGGTTACTTGGTTAAATTTTAAAACATCCTACCGTTGTCTGGAATAAAACGCTTAGGCACTCTCCAGGAGTTCATTGTACACACACCACTACCAACACAGAGCAGTCCTGTTTGCTGCTCAGCCCCCTCATTTTAAACATGAGGTGATCAATCTGAAAGGAAATAGGCCAGCTCTGTACTTTTATTATCACCATTTGAACTGCCTGTACTTCTCTGTATTGTTAGTCCCTTAGGCGAAAGTCCTTAAAATGCTGAATTAAAAGATATACTGACCCAAAAAAACTGAAAACATTTATCCATAAAGATGTATGTGCTCTGATGTTCATTGCAGCTTTATTTACAGTGGCCAAGACATGGAAATAACCAAAGTGTCCTTCGATAGATGATTGGATAAAGAAGATGTGGCCTATATACACAATGGAATACTACTCTGCCATAAGAAAAGATAAAATAGTGCCATTTGCTACATGATGGACCTTGAGATTATTATGCTAAGCGAAATAAGTCAGACAGAAAAAGTGGAGAATTACATGATGTCACTCATATATGGCATATAAAACTGAAAGCAACAAAGGAACAAGAAAAACAAATGAAGAAACAAAAGCTCATAGACACAGACAATACTTTAGAGGGTAAGGGTAGAAGAGGGTCAAAGGGTTCAAACATATAGTGATGGAAAGAGAACTGACTCTGGGTGGTGAGCACACTATGTGATAGATACATGATGCATTATAGAATTGTACACTTGAAACTTATGTAATTTCACTAACCGATGTCACCCCAATAAACTTTAATTTAAAAAAATCTTTAATAGTAGAGAACCTGCTCAATCTCATTTGAAGGCTCAGGCTGTGAAGAACAGTCTACCACCCTCCGCTCCATCGCCTCAGAGCTGTGGGGAATCTCGCTTCTCTAAACATTAGTATCCAACGCTCATCTTGAAAATGAAATTTGTCATCTTTATGCAGAAAAGCCCAGCTACCTGCCTGCCTGGCCCCCTGTGTATTAACCATCTGACCCCTTTCCCTGTTGGCCAGGTTTCAAGCCTCTTCAGTCTCAGGCACACACCTAGGGGCATCCAGATATTTCTCACATGCGGCTCACGGCACAGGTAAAATGGCTTCTTTCTAAATGTCCTTCCTCACAAAACAGGTAACAGCCCAAAATGAGCCCCTGATCCCTCAGGGCAGTGGTGCTGTTAGTGCCCTGATCAGCCCTTCTGTCTTCCATCCTCCATAGCCCCAGTCAACCTGGATAACCTCCAGATTTAAAAAATAAATAAAAAATAAAAAAACAATAAACAACAACAAAAAAAGTTAACCATTTGTCATTCTTCTTTTGCAAAATCTACAGTGACCCCTCCATCCCGCATTCTTTTGAAAATGCAATCCAAACCCCTTCATTAGATACAACACCTGTCAGTTGTACCCCATCGCTGAGGCCTCCCTTCTACCTGCCCTTGCGTTGGTTCAGTCCGCCATTGCTTCTGGCCGCACAGACTGCTGTGCAGTGTATGGTGTCCCCCTCATCCCCGCTCCCACGGCTGCCAACACGGCTGCTTGTCTCTGTAAGGCCACTTCCCTCACCCTGTCCACAATGAGCTGTCACTTCTCAGTCTAGCCTTCAGCACATGCTGTCTCCTCACACATAACTCCCCATTCATGTGTTATTATTCTAACAGTTCAGCTCATTTATGCCTAATATGCACTAATAAACGCAGAGGTCACACAAAGTCCTAGCGCGTAACCTTCTAGGGCCGGCGTGATGCATGTCCACACTGAGACACAGAATTAGTCACATCCACAGGCGATATGGCTGGAAAAGGGTGAAAACCATCCCTCTCCTGCCACCCTCCCCCACCCCACCATTCTCCTATCACACCAAGCCGAGATGCTCTAAGGAGCACCTGAAACCACGTGTCACATCCCTGACATGTATTAGGATGAAACGCAACCTAATCGCTCTACTGAGTCAGCTTTCAAAACATTGCTTTCCTGACCTGGGTTTGGCACCAAGTACTCAACTGACGAGTGAATAAGCAAGCTTTTATGATTTTGAGTCTCAAAAATGACAGGAAACTGTGCAGGCTATGGACTGGGATGGAGTGGGGGGATTGGTGTCACTTTGTAAATTAGCAGTGCGATGCTTTCGGTACCAAATGGCAGTGAAGCCACAGGGGCAGCTAGCAGTGCACCCAGTGTGGATTAAGGAGCAGCACAGATGATAAGAAGAAGATGTCACCGCCTGTTGAGGATGAGTGGCAGTTCACTGGAAGGAGGGGCCACAGGAAGACAAGTATTTTAGAAAGAGTGTCCCCCAAATGCCAAGCCCCTTGGATGGGAGAAAGCAGGGACATGTGTGAGGAACTCGTAGAAGGTGACTGTGGATGGAACCTCCAGAGAGAGGGTGGCCACGTGCAAAGTGACAGCAGAGAGACGGACATGCCTGTCAGGCCATGTTGCACACCTTGGTCTTTACGCTGAGACCAGTGTTGGAAGAGAAAGGATATGACAACATTGTAGACGCACATTTGTACAGAAAGCATACAAGGGCATTTCCTTTTAGTGTGTTGCCATTTCTCTGTGAGTTGGGAGGCGAACTCATTTCAGACTATTGTGTGTTGGGGGGTACGTAGTGTGTGGTGTGTGTGCGTGTACTTTTGGGTATGTGTGTGTGATGTCCATAGCTTGCAGGTGTGTGTGTCTGTGTATTGTATTGTGTGGGACGTCTGATGACAGTGGAGAAGGTTTGAAAATGTTTTATCCTCAGTGAAGGCCAATGTGAAAATGGGAAAAGATGGGTCACTACATCTGAGAACTTCCTGCACGTGGCAGAGATAACTCTGTCTGAAATATTTTTTTTAGGCTCTAAAATGTGTTCCTTAAAGCAACAAAGACAGTTTGCTATGCAGGTTTTTGAAAGTTAAGAATTTCTCTTTCTACAAAATGACCTATGATAGGTTTCGCAAAATTATCCAGAAGCTTTTGGTGTGTGTGTGTGTGTGTGTGTGTGTGTGTGTGTGTGTGTATTAGGGTGTTTTACTTGGAGAAGCCACCAAACAGAAAAGAGGCAGACTCTGAGACTGGCTGTTTGAGTGTGATAACTGGAGAATATTCACAAAACTGTACTTGACACATGAGAGTATAAAGTATTAGGTTTCCCTCATGTGTAAAGCAATGACATTACATAGCAAGCTCATGTTATGATTATGTTATAGCTGGAAAAACAACATGGCAAAAACCCATCAGAGCATGTCAAACGTTCATTTCTCCCCTCTTATTCTTTTGGAAAGAATGTCATATACGTTCATACGTATGTCCTGGAATTCTCCCACAGTGCTGACGGAAATCCTAAAACAGCAAATGCATAAGAGCAAATGATTATTTGTTTGATGCTATTCTTCACACCTGTGCTTTCCTTTACCTGTGTCATTCTTATAATAATTAGTTCTTTCCCATTTATTTTAATCTAGGCCGGGAAAGGCTGTGCACACAGGTTAATTCAAAGCCTTTCTGAATGTCTGTGGGCGTTCTGAAAGGTTCAGTTCAGTTCTTTGTATAGCTTTAGCATTCTGGTTAAGGATTAGGCCTCTATTTTTAATTAGTTTACTGAAGTACTAATTATTCAGCTTCTTGAGACACCATAATTGCATCATCTATTTACACATTATTTTATCAAGTAGGATGGGAAATCCCTTAGAAAAACCTTAATGTTATTTTTGGTTTGTGTTGTTTAGAAAAGGCACTCAAATGCCTTGGAATATAAAAAGGTAGTAAATTATGGGTTTGTTATTTGATGTTAAAATAGAAGCTATAAAGAATAGTGAAAATACTTGTTTTAATATTGTGTGTAATATCTCAATTCAAATTATAGCTGAGAAAAATGAAAATATTGACTATAGTTGTTGTTATCTAACTTCTAAGCTAAAACATGAATCATATGTTCACACACAAGAAGTATAAATCACATGCTAGCAATTACAGCAAGAAGCCAAACTCTCAGTTACTATGACATTCCCCAGGGCGTTCCCATTTCAGCACCACTCTCTCGGGGCAGCACCCCTTCTGCTGAAATAGCACTGGTTTTGAGTATAACATTTTGTATAATTTTGGGGGGATTATTTCTGTAGGGATTACAACATACACAATATACTTCATCACAGTCTACTGAAATCCGGGGTTTGCCACATTTCAGTACAGTACAGAACTCTTATTCCCATGTAGATCCCTTTGCTCTCCCAGCATTTTAAATGTAATTGCCTGAAGTATTTCTTCAGCAATACACAGTGCCACAGCCGGTGGTCTTAAATTAGTTTCCACTATAAAATATTATTTCAGACACTTATGAGAAGTATGACAGCCTGCTATATCTACCCCTATTTTCTACCCACTCTGATGGTCTTTCTTTCTGAAATTTTAAGACTTCTGGTATAATTTTCTTTTTGGTTGTAGAACAGTCTTTGGTCATCTGTAAAAGGAGATTTGCTCACAGGCCCTCTTAGTTACCTGTGTCTGAGAAATTATTTATTTCCCCTTGGTTCTTGAACATATCTTGGCCTGAGAGAGACTCTGCTGGTGATAGCTGTCCTGCAGCAGGTGAGGGATAAGGTGCCACTTCCCTGGGCTCCATGGTCTCAGATGACAAATCTGCTGTCATGAGTTGCTCTTCCCTAGAGGAGATCCAGCATTTCCCTCTGGCTGCTCTCAAGATTGCTTATTTGTTTTCTATATTCACATGTCTAGTTATGATATGTTTTGATGTCATTTTTTTTTATTATACTATTTGGAGGTCAATCAATTGTTTGAATCTCTAGGATTAGGTTTTTCATCAAATTTGGGGGGTTTTCAGTCATTTCATTGAGTGCTTTTTCAGTCAATCTCTCTGTCTCTGTCTCTCAGCACTGCTCTGATGACATATTAGTCCTTATGTTATTGTCCGTAAGTCTCTGAGACTCTGTTCATGACATTAAACTTGACCCAAGCCCTGTGACTCTAAAAACAATGTAAGAAGCCTACTCCACCACCTGTTCTGTGTCTAGAAATGGCTTATAGCAAAGAGTCACTCTCCTCATATGACCAGATAAGACTCACCATAACTTTTCGATCACCCACGACCAAGCTAGATCCAGACCATCCGATTCACATTCTTTGTCTCATAAATCATTAGATGAACTGCTTGTTCACATTGACCAGTCAGAACAAATCGCATGTTTAACCCATCACTGGTTTCCTCTTCCCAGGTCCATGGAGCCTGGCTCCCCATCAGCCTGGACCTGCAGATGGCCCCTCCCAGAGCAGACTGGCCCCTGGGGAAGGCCTTCCCCCATCCGCCATCCAGGATGGCCTCTCCTGCTCACCCTCTGTCCCCATGCCCAGTCCCCTCTAGTTTTTACCCCTCTCTATAAAGAAAACCAGTTTTGCCTAATCTTTGAGATGCTTGCTGGCCTTGTGGTCAGAGCCTTCTACCCACTGCAATGGCCCCTTTTCTTTTCTGCAATAAGTAATCCTTCCCGATAAGTCTCCCCTCACTTTGACTTCATTACTCAGATTCCATAAATTCTACTAGTCTAACCTGACTTCACGGGTGCTATCCTCTGTTATATTGACTCCACTGTGAGTCCATTCAGCAAGGTATATCCTTTTCAATTTCAGTTACTATATTATTCAGTTCTATAACTTACATCTGTTTCTGATTTATCACTTGTATTTATTTACTGACATTTTCTATTTTTTTCATTGGTTTTAGAACACTCATAGCTGCTTGTGGAAGCCTCTTTAGAATGACTGCTTTAAAATAACCCCAACATAGGATTCATCTCGGTGTCCTCACTTGTTGATTTTCTTTCTTCATTTATATTGTCATTTCCTTGGTTCTTATATGATTCATGATATGTCATTGTACTTATACATTTCAGATATTATATTATCAGATGCTGGAGTCTGTGAAATCTTCTTTGGGAGACAGTCCCTGTCAGATGTAGCCTGACAACTGGTTAGAGGTGTGGCTCTATCTTCTCACTGTATCCCAATGACACCACCCAGAGAAAAGCGGCACTGAGTCCCATCGCCTGACTACCTCCGAATGGAGGTGTAAGACCAGCTTCTCCTGGGCCCTGATGACAGCAGGACACAGAGGAAAAGGGCAGCAGAGACACACTGGCCCCAGCACTGCCTCCTTCTGCCCACCTGGCTAGGGGCGGTGACCCAGCTCCTCACTGGACCCCACTGTCACTGCCCTTCATGCAGAAGTGAGGTGAGCACCCACCAGATTCCACGGGATGGGAAGGAGGAACCACTCCCTGTTTGGCAACAAAGAAATGGCTGGGGGGTGAGAAGGTTTTCTACTGGTGTTTGCCTAGAGTACGGTGAGTAAATAAAAGCAAAAACCATTATTCTCAGTTTCTAAGAAATGGGTAAAGAGGATTTAAAGACCAGAAAAGGTCAATGTGCAACGTGTTCATTTCACGTCATGTTAGCTTGTTTTTTGAGCTGTCTTGCTGTTGTACTTTTTCTCAAATTTTTGCTCAGATAATGCCTACCCAGAGGACAATGGCCCACTTGGTAGGCTCTATGGTGCTCATTTTTCTTGAGCTGTAGCTTAAGGACTGTCATACATAGAAACATTTCTTAGGATTCTTCACTCAACCAAAAAACCACTGGGAGACTGAATATACAAATGGACAGAGGCCAGACCAAATAAAAAACAGAACCTGGACCCACCACCTGTAGGACTGCCCAGGTAACCATTCTGTCATCTACTGTCACCAGCCCAGGGAGCCAGCCTGCTGGAAGTCACATGTAGGAAGTCAGACCTCTGTGTCTAGCAACAACAATGCAGGAAGCCAAACAATAACCCCTGTGACAATGGACCCAAATGACCAGGACTTGACCAGAAGCTGCCAGCTTCCCAAATGTTGTCCCTGCTTCCAACATAAGGCCAACCGGAGAAAGTCAGATACACACCCACCACCCACACAGGGTGTCCCTCTTCTAGTCAGCCTGCCTACAGCAGCCCCAGGTGACAGCCTCCATCAGGGACCCCGGAACTGTCCCTTGTTCATTATAAAGCATCCACACTCTTCCGTGTGCCTTTGAGTCTCTGTCAAATGCAAGTGACAGTGGCTGACTCTGTTGATATGGCCAGTTTTGAATAAACAGTCTTTGCTTTTCTAATTTGGCTGGTTTTCAAGACTTTTCACACACTAACCCATTCTTCTTTTTTTATTGCTATTTTGTAGTTACTGTATTTATAAAACTCTTTACATTTACATTTGTACATAATGTCTACATTCCTTTAATCATCTATTATAATAAGTGACTAGCAGCCATAGAGGAAGGTATTATACTTAAAATATTTTTCCAAATCATATTTTTAAAAATTTGTCAAAATTAGCAAGTGCCTACTAACAAAGTTTTCTAAATTACACTCAACATAATTTTCATAAGTATTAATCAGTGGTTTACTGCTTGAAGACATCATGATAGGCTTTGGAGGACACAAAGATTCGCCCCCCCCCCCAAGAGAAACTTCTGTTTTTATAGACTCAGAAACACAGTGAGGGATTCTGGCATTTTTCTTATTATTTTCATCCATTCCATTCTCTATATAAATACATATCGGGCATTATCTCTTTTCCAGGCTGTTTTCAATATGCAAGGGAAAACAAAACACAAGCAAAGTAAGGAACAAAATGTCTGTTAAAAACTGGGTTTTGAAGGAGAAATAAAAATATGTCTACAGACTGCATAAAATGTGTTCAGCTGACTGCAAGAAATGACCTGGGAGCAAAGTGGGGGTCTGGGTGAGGATAAGGAGGCTCCCCAGGACATGATGTCCAAGTTAAGTGGTAGAAAAGTGGGGGAGGAGACAGCATTCCAGGAAATGAGTGACAAAAGTCACAAAGTTATGCCAACATCAAAGAACACTTCTATCAGATTGCAGATTCTAAAGTTTACATTTATTTTTACAGCAAACTAAGAAAATGCTAAAAAGGGTGTGAGAAGACTTAGAAGGTGAAGTATGATGTAAGGTCATGGTAACCAAGGCTTGTGGGCTCTGTGATGGTGATCTCTCAGAGACAAGAATCTTTCACTCATTCACTCGCTGACACATTCATTCATCCATCCATCCATCCATCCATCCATCCATCCAACATCTATTCATCCATCCATCCACCATCCATCTATCCATCTGTTCATCCATCCATCCATCCATCCATCCATCCATCCACCATCCATCCATCCATCCATCTATTCATCCATCTATCCATCCGCCCTCCCTCCATCCATCCATCCATCCATCCATCCCTGCTACATATACTTGTATGTTTATTACATCCCATACACTGTATTAGATCACAGAGGAACAGTGGTAACCAATGGCCTTTCTGTCTAGTGGAGGATAGAGGGATTGTCAATCATGTTACCACCAGAAAAGTATTCAATTAGAACTGTGATGATTATTGTTAGAGCTGGGACTTTTCTAGATGGGCATAGAAAGGTAGATGCGCCCACACACACACACTGGTATGGACTGTCCTTGAAAGGGTTCATACACAGTAATCTTTATGAACCACCTCATGTCCAACGATTCTAACATTTTGCTGTTTGGGAAAACTATAAAATTTTATGTGTAGATGTATAAAGAATGGATGCCCATCCATTATATCTAATATTCATTAGTTTGAGACTTTTCTTCCACATTAAATTAAATTCCTTTGTTAAGACAAAGTAAAATGTCAACAATTGTTATCTCACTTAAATTTTTGATACTTTTCATAGTTTTCAATGATATTAAATCAGCATGTTATGTTTGTAAAAGATAACTCTATGGGGTACTTGACTAAGTATATCAACTTTAGTTGCAGTAGAAAAGAGGCATAAAAACCATAAAATATGAAAAAAAAATATGAACATTTATCCCATGAAGAAAGTAGGTGAGGTTTGGCAAAGGAGACTCAATCTATTCACACCTCTGCAAAAGGAAGAAATCAATACAGAATTTTAGCTTTCCGTATTTCAAGCCAAAGACTAGGTTGAAAGAAATCCATCTCCATTGAAGACTCACAGTATGTTAAAATTTGTCATTTCTAGCTATGAAAAAATTAAGTTTTATAAAAATTGTTCCAATGACTTCCAGGACTTTAAATAGAACTATCAGTTGTTTAGTTATACACATCATATTTTTTTAAGTACTATTATCTTTACACACTTTCCATGTAGATCTATTCTGGACATACAGTGATTATCTAGAGTATCCAATGTATGTAGAGAATATATAGCTATAACTCTAATATATTTATATACCGTAATGAATAGTGAGTACAAAGTAATCGGTAACTGCTGCTGTGGTGGGAGGTTTGTTCGTTGTACACTGAATGTTAGAGGTGGGAAATCCTCCATAGGAAAATAAAACAAAAACAAAAACATAATATGAAAGCCTGCAAATGGAGTGAAAGCATAATGCACAGGGAATTAATTCTAAAACTTCAATTAACACAAGTTTTTCTTAGGTGAATTCAAAGAAAAATCACTGGTTTACATTTACATGGCACTTTTTACACACATGCTCATGCTTCCATTTGGAATCAGTTAACTGTATTTAATTAAACAAAAAAATTAGAGCTCTGTGTGTGTCAAGTTCTGTTACAAATGTTCGTGGCACAAAGACGAGGAAACCGAAAATACAGCTGTATCATGCTGCCCAAAAGATGCACTAAAATGCAGTTGGTGTGACCAGTGTACACACAATGTTACAGACCAGTGCGGATAACAACTGGAGTGTGAGGAAAGCCTCCTGAGTGGACCTGTGGGTAAGGATGCTTGGAAATGGGTGGTGAGACATGGAAATCTCAGAAAGAGAACCATGCTCGCACATAATTTCTGGAGCAGAAACTACAAATGAATCTAGTCCCAAGACGGCAATAGAGCTAATGGAGAAAGGCAACATTCTCACGGTCCCTTAGACAGCAAGGGAGCAGGATCTGCCTCTTAATGGCTAACCCACTGGATAGACAATATTTTCTTAATCTGGGGAATAATAACAGAAAAAGGTTAACAACCTTGAAATAACTACTTTGCCCAATTTTCAACCACTTTGCTCTGCTGCCCTAAGGAGGGACTGAGAGAGAGGCAGGTAATACCCCTAGTGGGACATTCTAGGTACAAATCCAGGATGCATGTCTGCAGCCAAGCACCTCACTGTCACTGAGCACACCTGCATTCTGCTTGTGAGATGTGCACCTTGGGTGGACGTGACAGATGGATAGGACCAGATGGGATTGAAATCTGTTCTTTAAAAACATTAGCAATGCAGGACCCCAACAAATGCTCCACGGCCTCACACGTAAGAAAGATGAAAAGACCAGTGGAATGTACAGGTCACATCAGGAAATATTTCCTGTGGAGGAACAGGAGGTGGGGAATTATCTTGTGGACATTCACTATGTGCAGGCACATGCTTCTGACGTAGCACAGCACGCAATCCTCCCAAGTCCAGATGACATGAGCTGAAGTTTATTTAAGAGAACTGAAAGTTCGGAAAATTTCCAAAAGGTCACTCAAGGTTATAGAACTTAAGAGGTAGAGGTGAAATTTCTGGTGGTTTTGTAAATGTTGAAGTCAGTGTGCTCATCTTGTCTTGACAAGCTGTGTTTTAGGTGGGAGAATAAAAACTCACTGAGTTGGGGCCGGCCGAATGGCTCAGCTGGTTAAGAGCTCGCTTGGGAGCGCGAGCTCTGAGCAGCAGGGCTGTGGTTCGGATCCCACATAGAGGGCCAGTCTATAGCTAAGATGGTGAACAACAGCTCAACCTGGAGCTGGGCTGCTGTGAGTCGCCGGCAACGGCGTAGGCTGCAGTGGGCTGCTGTGAGCTACATGAGTGGCTGGCAGCCGGCGTGAGCGGCCAGCAGCCAGTGTGAGCTGCTGTGAGCTGCCATGAGCGGCTGTCCAATGACGGGCGACTGATCTGCCTCACCCGGGAAGAGCACAATGATCATACCAACATGGGCCAGTGAAGCAACGTCCTCCACAACTAGACTGAAGAACAAAAACAGCTATTTGTCTACCGGTCTGTTTCCCTTCCCCGATTCCCCAACGCTGTTCCCCTCCCCCAATTTCCCAATAAAATCTAAAAAAAAAACCACACACACAAAAAAACTCTGAGTCTTTCACTGAGAAATGTAGATTTCCTGGAGTAGATGAAACTTTCATACATGACTCTGTGTAGAAAAAAACACTAATAACAATAGAGTGCGTGTTCAAGTACCAAGTGGTTTGATAGAGTATTGCTACAGTAAGGGGCTTCATGGGCGAGCTCTGACGCGGTGCCCTGGGTACCAACTGAAATGCAAATGGAAAGGGCTGGATGCCCCGCCAGGTCACACAGGCCGCCGGGAGCACGTGCACTGTGTTGACAGTGGGCCTGGGTTCTCACATCGATTTGAGGGATTTCGGTCCTAGATGAGAGGAGACTCCCCTTTTTCTTTCTACACTCCTGATTGATAAATATATTTCATTTGTCGCCAAAGGGTTGTTTTTTTTTAACAAACTGAAGTTGTTACTTGAGGTAGAATTAAGACGTAATGAGGTTTCTTACACTAGTTTGTCAGCTCCCGTGGTCTTTCTCCTTGGCCATTCAGAAACCTCTACAATGGATTCAGGCTCCTTTCCTCTCTTCAGAGTGCAACAAGGCCTTGTCCTCCAAGGAGTGTGGACATGACACGGTCCATGCGGCGATGTGACTGGTGACTGGTGTGACATGAAGGAAGAGGAGGTAGAGGGGCGATAGGATGGGCGACGCAGGTATTCGGTTAAACCTGCTGTTTCCTATGAGGCCCTGAAATGGGGGATTCAACACGGATACCGCACTGTATTAAGCACCCCAAACTGCTCAACACATATGAGCTCTAAAAGCTGCAGCGCCTTGCACGCTTTGCTGTAAAGTAACGTAAACATGATCATTTTCATAAAATGGCCATTGAAACCATATTTATAGGTATAATTAGAGTGGGCCGTACCAAAAATTAAATCAATGCAATTAATTGATTATTTCCAGTTATATTTTACACAGAATAATGTAACCTTAATTCTTCAGAATTATGTCAACAATTCATGTCACATTAGATTCTTAAACAGTCTTTGCAGTAATTTTCTTTTAAAAGCACAGGGTTACGATAATGTTAAAGATGCACTAGAATACCCAAAATAAAATATGATCTTCTCTTAAGTCACAAATGCAGAATGAGAAATTTCACTTCTTTTTCCCCCTGGTTTTCTCTCCTTTGAAAAAGTCAAGTATTGCTGAGATTTAAAAATATCACACTGACAATATATTAATTCTTAGTAGAATAAAGTGTTTTTTAAAGGGCAAACACTCCGTATTAACCTTTTTAATAGCCACTCAAAAACCCTAAGCAATCGAGACATTCCCTCTAAACTACAGAGACTATTTACGAGTACACTCCAAGGTCGCAGATTCACAGGTGCTCAAATTATCTCTTGCCTGGTGTTCCCTACACAACATGTCCGCACCCCCACTCAACCCCCAACTTTGAACCTACTTTTGCTGTGATCTGGTCACTATCTCAAGGAATGCTTTAGAATAAGTGAATCTACAGATTTTACTGCAAGCGTTTTCTTATGAAAAGACTTTCCATTCTGGGGTAAGGCAGACCTGTGTTAATTCTTAGCATTGCCAACACTGTTTCCTCATATATAAACAGAGCGATTGCCTCCAGAGTAGGTTTGTGGTTCAGCCATAAGTGAAATAAACGGTGATTTCCCAGTTATGTTTCCTGGGGCCCTCCATCAAGTTTCACATCAGAGGTGACACACACAGACAGAAAGGAGCAGATGCCACAGGTGGGCCCTGCAAAGGAGGGGTGCTTAAAGTTAAGGGGATTTTGAGGAGGATGATAGTTAAAAAATGAGGTCCCATATCCATAAAGCCTTTTTCAAATTCAGAAATAAATGCATACAGCACTCAACAAAATGTCAACACTTAGTGACAGCATAAGAGGCAGGGGCTGCTAGGCGGACATTTGGAGGTGGGGTGGGCGGGGCTGGGGGTGGTCTTCCTTCTCAGAAAATGAACACAAAATCCCTGGTCGTTATTTAACATTAGTTTCTACAGCACTCTCAAGGTGTTATATCTTATTTGTATAATGAATAAAAGAGGCAGGGCAGTACGTGTCTGCCGTCCATGGTTTGAAAAGGAGGCTGAAAGGCCTTGGGCCACTTGTCTGGCTTGAGGACTTAGGGGGTGCCGGGTGGAGGGAAGGGAGATGGAACCCATCCCTGTTTGCCAATCCACTCATCTTTGCATTCCTCCGAGCCATAAACTCAGGAGATCCCAGAGCACCTGAGTACACCTCTGCTGCCATTTCACGTAACAGGCCACGTCTATGAGCTGCCAGAATACAGTCTGCAAGTCACTACACTTGCTAAGTACCTTTCTTGGCTACCATATATTCCAGACGCAGATGTAAAGTAACCAAGGCAAGTGTTAGCCACTTAAAAGAGAGAAAGGGTGGGGAGGGCATGAAAGAGTGGGGGTTGTCTGATTTTCTGAAGAGGTGAAAGCGTAGAACATTCTTCTTCACAGAGGTTGGCATGAGGGAGAGCAATGGACGGAGCAGTGCCAGGCCAGCTGGAGACATGTGTCACCTGGGACACTCTCACACTTCCATTCCCTCTTCTTTCTGCAACTTCCCCCCAAGGTTTCTTTTAGATACATTTTGGGCATTCAATAAGTACTGGGGACGCCAAAAAAAGTACACATTTTAAGAGATGCTACCTATGTGTTACTTTTTGAAGTTGAATTGAATTATGGTAGCAATGTGTAGTATGACACTTGCTCAAAAGACGGCATTAATCAAATGAAAGCTAGCATCATTCATTGTATTACCATTTTAATACAGTTTTTTTCCTTTCTTAAAATGTGTGTACATTTTTGTGGCATCCTCTGTATATGTTTAATGTATTTTCTAACCAAGTCAAACCACGTTGCGGGGGATGAAAATATGTTCTGTCATTCAGGTGTGTTAGAGAGAAAAAGAGGGTGGAGGCAGGTCTAGTGTGTTGTTTAGGGTTTAATATAGTTGGTTTTCTGTAGTAGGTAATACATATTTAGATACATAATTAGAAGTCAGAATTAATTTCTTTATCAACATATAAAATGGTGGGTTAATTTTTCTCAGATAAGTTTGTGATTTAGTTGTGCCTATCTATAAACAAGTATTAATTGCAAATGTTTATCAAACTATATTGCTAGTGATGTTATGTAATATCTGTGTCTATTATTAATAACTAAGTGTTGTTGTTATACTTTTGCGTTCTAATGCCAATGATAATTACTACAATTATCGGAATCACTTTTTTTCAATCTAAAAGGCACTATTGGATAATTGTTTAAGATTTTTGATAAGTAAAAATTTCACTTTCTTGTCTCCACAAACGAAACCCAGTATCTTTGCCATCAAACTGGCATACCATCTCTCACTTTCTATATCCATGCGTGGTCTCATTCACATCTGCCTTTGTACTTGTGCCTCTACCCCCGTGTGTGTGTGTGTGTGTGTGTGTGTGCGCGTGTGTGTGCGTGTGTGTGTAATATGTGAAAGTTTACATTGAGGGTAACAGGGCATTTGCAAGTAAATGAAACAAATCTCACGTTCAGGACCTACTTAAGTAGACAGAAAATGGAGATAAGAACTCATTAATTAATGAAATTATTGAACAAGAGCTTTTAGGTTAAATAGTACGAGTAAAACAACTTGATTGAACTGCTTACCCTTCCTGAATTCGTAATTAAAAATGACATACCTTTTAAACTCAAGAATTTCACCAACTTTTTCTTTTTTCCTTTTTTTTTAATAACACTGATTTTCAACTCAAGGTCTCAAATCTCAAATAAAGCTCTTCTCTGTACTGGTTGTGCATATCGGTCCATAGTTAACATGCGTTGATACAGTCCTTACCAGCAAGTGAATTTTAAACTATCTGAAAAGCTAGCCTTCACTTATAAATCATAGTGCAGTTTACAGAGAAGTCACTGCCAGTTCTGTTCTAAATGAATGTAAATTCTGAAACTTCAACTAAGAGAGAGGCAGGTTTGTGATTGTATTGTCTGTAACAACAGCAAAGTCAGGTCACAAAGATGAACCCCCACCTGATGACTCAGACAATAAACATCTTTGGTTCCCCCTCAGCACAGCTATTTAATGCACTACATGTTCCTTGTTTGGCTGAATAAACCTCTTGTAGTTCAATCAGTGGTCCTCATATATGGAGGCACATTATCGGAAAATAGAGAGATTTTAAGATTTACTCAAGCTGAGGTCACAGTCCAGATCTGTGAGTTCAGATCTCGAGGGAAGGGACCTGGGCATGGACACTGTTTGCAAAGTTACCCAAGTAATTCCAATTACAGACATGGATCAAAGTGTATACTAAACCATGGCAGTAATGCTTCCATTTTGCTTTGCTTCCGTTGCTCTCCAATAAAGTCCCCACCTTGATTTTAAACACTAGTGTCTTCCAAACACATGAAAATGTCTTAAATGCTGATGGTCCCTGCTTGCTTTTCCTAAACCTGTTTCTTAGACACATGTTACCTCTGGCTTCTTCCTTCAAAAATCAAAATAATAGATGCTTCCACTTATGACTTTGATGGGGTAGTAGGAGCCAGAAACAACGAAAAAAGGAAAAGATAAGCAATGCCAGTTTGGGGTGTTCATAACAGGCAACGCAGGGCAGGGGTTCCTGAAGGAAGAGCAGCCAACGAGTCTGCCATCGCCCTGTTACTGCAGGGCGAGAGCTTGCAGGAGCACTGTGGGGACCCAGGGCGGGACCCACACAGGCGCTGGCATTCACCCTGATTAGAGGAGACAGGTTGAGACTTGGGGGGAGCCAAGGCTGCTGGAGTTCCAGGGTGAAGTACCAGGGTGGAGAGAGCTGCACAGAGATGCACAAAGCCCCTCCTGGGGTCTCCAGCAGAGAACACATCAGCATACCCTCAGGGCAAAATGACCTGAGGCCAAGGCAGATGCTGAGCCAAGGCGGGAGAAGGACCCACAGAAGGAGCAGTTTGGAGGTCCTTGGGGCCTGCACGGGGCCAGGCATTAGGGTTTCCACAGCCAGAGCGGGGACCTCTCTCAGTACGTGAGCACTGGGTCAAGTGCTCAGGAGGCTATCGCCTCGGGAAGGAGGAACATCGAGTTCTAGACAAGAGAGTTCTCTCATCCCATTTCACAAAGTTTTAAAGCAATTTCAAAAAGAGCCAACTGTTTGCAAGTAACCTGACTGCACACCAGAGCAAACCACAAAGCCTTAGCTATTTAAAGAAATCCAAAAACATCCAGCACATGACAATTAAAACACACAATGTCTGGCATCTAAGCACAAATTACCGGACATGCAAAGAAGCAGGAAAATGTGACTGCCAGGCAGCAGGAAAATAAAACCAGCATAATAGTCTTTGTCCTCTGATCACTTCAGGGTTACCTGTTTTCTTTCAATTAGTCATTTACACCAATAAACCTATTTTTCTGCTTAAATTTTTTTACCCCCTTCCCATCCATATCCTCCCCAATGCAAGCTACTAAGTCACTCTTCAAGGTCCAGTTTAAGCACCACCTCTGTAAGTAGGTTCCCCGAAAGTTATTCTCTCACGTGTTTGCGTTTTGCCTTATGTACAGCTCCACTATTAGCACTTGTCAGACCCCGTCTCATTATATCACGTTTATGCCTGAGCTAGTCGAAGGCAGGACGAGTGCCAGGCACATGCTTGTAGCCTGTAATCCAATGAAGTGATTGGAACATAGAGTGCAACATGGCTGCCAAATGCACACGTGTAGTAATGAAGGGTGCTCCACCAAGTTCCCGTCACTTACACTCTGTGCTGATATGTACGGAGTTCACCAAGTTTCTTGTCTATTGTTTCCTCCTGAAATGACTAAACAATTTCTCTCCCCTCTGACCCCATTAGTAAAAACACATCGACCTAACAATCCGAAAAATCATTTGCATCCAAAACCTGTTTCTACCACTTTTGGACCACGGGGCCTTGGGGACTTTACTTTCTATTAACTCTGTCTAGACCAGGGGTCGGCAAACTTTTGAGACAGAAGAGCCGGCAGGGGTCAGCAAACTGCGCCTCGCGAGCTGCAGGCTCTGAAGTAAAATTGAAAATGAAAATAAAGCCATCATAGTTTCATTTATAAAATTTTTACAGGATATATTCACATAATGGTGATTATGTAAAAATATATTTATGACTCTCAAATAATTTTTAAATTGTTGTGAGGGAAAGGATTGGCTCTTCCAGGGGTCGGTGAACTTTTGAGACGGAACGTACCCAAAGAGCCGCATGTGGCTTGCGAGCCAGTTTGCTGACCCCTGGTCTACACCATGTAGATAAATACACACAAAGTACAGGGCGTGGTAAGGAATAAAGGGGATGATAGACCTGGAATAGAATTACGCTGAGTACATTGAGCTCTCTTTCACTCTTTCTCTGCATAGTTTAGTCGTAATGAGGATGAAAATGATGCTCAATAGTTTTTAAGAGAGTGACAGAAATCAGTGTCCTTGCTGATAAAAATTTCTAAACAATTCCCCTTCAAATAAGAGTGCTTTCACGAAGGACACTAAACATTTACAAAACTCCTTTTATTTACGGTCTGTTCAATACCCTTGCTGGTCGGGTCACTCCCTTCTTTCACATATGAATCGCTCAGAACTAGTGAATCAATTATATTTGTTCCTGCGGCTGACTGCACTTTGCCTTTTCCACATCATCATGGATTGTCTCCACATTTCCCCACATCAACAATGAAAGTTCCATTGAAAGAGGCATTTCTGATCAGCCTCAAAAGGAAGGCAAGAAAATCATCACAAATTAATTTAGTTCCTATTTTTAAAAATGCTTCATTCACAGATGGTTTTTTTCATCATAGACAGAAAGGAATTGTCTATGTTAAATATATAAAGATGTGATAGCGTATGTTGGACCATTTTCTCACCTACTTTACATTATTAATCCTCTTAACAGTGTAGCTGAAAGTTCTGTTTCTTCTTTTCTGACAGGTTTTCTTGTCAATATATGGCTCCATAGATATACTACATTCCTATATGATTGTATTTTAAAGCATTACGCAGTTAAGACATTTTAAACATAAGACCTAAGTTGATCTGCATGTCATCTATATGAACGGAGTGACTATTTTGCAGCAATCTAAAGGCTACAGAAAGCTCCAGCAGGAATGAGAATCCTCCACCAGCTTCCAAGTGACTTATAATCCATTTAGCACGGTGACTGTGTGTGGCAGAAAACGGTGTCACATTCGGTGTAAAAACACTGCTCTTGGGGATTAGAGAGGAAACATTGCGTAACTTCTGCACGGGGTTTTGACAAATGAAAAGCTCAACACACAAGAAAGGCATAGGAACAGGAAAACACACAACATAGTCGAGGGACAGCTAAGAAAACTCGCTGTGTAAAGTACGTTATCTCTTTCAAAGAGCTGGTGACAAGGCTGAAAGTGCGGCGGGAAGGCGAGAACGGAAGGCCAGTCCCGCCTGAAAACGCACACGTGCACGGGCACGTGGCTAGGGAACGGGGCGCCAGAGACGCGTAGGTCGTTTCTCCGAAGCCCCCCTCGGTTTTCCAGGGACACGATCGCGCCGCATGATTCCGACTGTCCCTCTCAAGTTCCGACGTGTCGTGAGGCGTTCAGACGCAGGGAGAGGGGACCTCCGCGGGGAGCCGAGTGGGGACGCCGTGCGCAGCCGGTGGAGGCGCAGACGCGCGGGCAGGGACGAGAGGGCTGCGGGGACCCACGGGGACGGGGAAGGAAGCCACCGCTCAGCACCGCCCGGGGACACACGCCTGGAACAGGGGACGCGCAGCGCGGGCGGGGTGCAGCGGGGCGCAGCGGGCGCGGGGAGGGCTCGTCCAGGAATCCCCGGGGTTCTGCCCGTGGGAGTGGGGTCAGGCCACAGACCCACGCGGGCCGCGGGCTTCGAGCTTCAGGGGAGCCTGTCAGAGAGCGCGCACAGAGGGCGAGGGGCTGCGCCGTGGCCTCGGGAAGGCGCGCAGAGGGGCGGGAGCCACAGGGGACACGAAGAGGGGGCAGGTCAGCGGGCAAGGCCGCTACACACGAGGGGGGGGGGCACGGTTCTTACAAGGAGCGGAGAATCCGGCCACCGCCCCGCTGCCGGGCAACCAGCCACCCGCGTGGAGACGCCATCCAGCAGCGTTACACACATAGTCCAGACATGAGGCGCCACGTGTCTTTGAAAAGGATCTAAAACTTAATCTTCGTTAGTCTGCAACACAAGTTCCCATTTTACAGTCATTTGTCCTTTAAATCTTTTCTTTTTTCCTTACATTTTTGTCTTCTTCCTTTGTGAGAGTAATTTGAAGAGAATAAAAATAGGCAGGGAGTTAAAAGAAAGGTTAATGGGGAAAAAAAACCCACCCACCGCTGATGTATTTCGTTGTGCAAATTGCAGAGCCCTCGCACAATCATTGTGATTGTTTGCAAGTTCCAGGTTGCTGCCTGTCGGCACCTAGAAATGAGCCCCTGTCTGCGAGCCTGCCTTGGTCGCAGGGGGAAGTAGGGGGCTTTCCATAACTTTACATTTAGGCTCCTTGTGGAGGGTCCATCACTGTCATTCACATTGCAAAGCTGGCACGAAGTGAGGAAGGAAAGGAAGACAACCATGTGATAACTGCTTATAGAATGTGGGCTTGGCTGAGACACAGCTAAAACCATGTAAAATAAACAACAGCAAGAAACCTAGAGTTATACATCATTAATTTTGCAATCCAAAGACCAAGTTCAACTTCTCTTGCTAAAATGTCTTAAGTAAAAAATGAGGTAAGACTTGGTTTGAAATGAAAACATTTTGTAAAGTACTTCTTTTTTTCCTTTTAATTCTATACGAGGTCTGACAATCAAGTTCACGAACTTGTTGCAATGATATTCCTAACCTCTTTTGATATCAGAGGGATTATTTGTTATGAATTTGTACCAACTGGACAAACAGTTCACCAAGTTTACTATTTGAAAGTGCTGAAAAGGCTGCGTGAAAAAGTTAGACGACCTGAACTTTTTGCCAACAATTCATGACTCTTGCATCACGACAATGCACCAGCTCACACAGCTCTGTCTGTGAGGGAGTTTTTAGCCAGTAAACAAGTAACTGTATTGGAACACCCTCCCTACTCACCTAATCTGGCCCCCAATGACTTCTTCCTTTACCCAAAGATAAAGGAAATATTGAAAGGAAGACATTTTGATGACATTCAGGACATCAAGGGTAATATGACGACAGCTCTGATGGCCATTCCAGAAAGAGTTCCGAAATTGCTTTGAAGGGTGGACTAGGCACTGGCATCAGTGCATAGCTTCCCAAGGGGAGTTCTTTGAAGGTGACCATAGTGATATTCAGCAGTGAGGTGTGTAGCACTTTTTCTAGGATGAGTCTGTGAACTTAATTGTCAGGCCTCAGTTATAATGTTTTTGCTACACAGTATTTAACTGTGATCTACATGTTGAATAATACTTGATGTACCATTTATTGGTAAACGTGATCCCTCTGGAAGAGAATACTGGTTGCTGATCAGCCATTACTGTGGATTTACTATGTGCCAGGCACTGTACTAGTGATTTGTGAGTTTTATTCACCACAGTAAGGGTAGCTCTGCCGAGGAGATGTCACTACGTCCATTTATGCAGGAAGATATGAATACTCAGGGATGTTAAAAAGTCTTGCAAAGGTCACACTACAAGACAGTCACTAAGCTGGTTCTGATCCAGACTCTATGCATTTTCTGCTATGTCACACACACCTACTACAAAAACGCCTTTTCTCATGAAATGGCAATCTCTCCTTATCTGTGAAATATTGCTTTCCCACACTTCGATCCAGTCAAAATAAGGCTTCTCTTTTTGTCAGTGTTTAAGAGACCTCTTGAAGCATGACTTCTTTTTATTCCTTCAACTTTCTGCTTTTTGAACAGTTTTGATTTCTGAATTTTCATAAATTTTTCTCAACATATAGAAGGGTAAAGCTCACAGACTTACCAAAAAATATAAAATGTTGCTCCTGCTTTTTATTCTAGTCCCTTTGCTTAGAAAAACCTATAGCATATTCACTCTGGGTAAAATCACCGTTCCTCTTCCCATGGCATGCCTGGAACTTCACCCTACCTAGAAATGCTTTATTATAAGCTCTTAAGAGGCTGAATCCTTGTGGTTGTTTTAGCAAAAGAGTTACGCAGCTTAAGTTAGAAATCTGAGAAAGCATTCTCTCCATTAACAACAAGAGAAAAACAAAACTCTAAAACAGACCACCATAATTTTAGACGTTTAAACAATTTTGTTAGAATAATTCTAACTAAATTGTGTAAGACTCCCTCAGTGCTTTGACTTTGTGTCCATTCTGCGGTGTTTGTTTGCAGTGGCGTTTTTTGCAATGGATCCCACATCCGGCAGAATTTCAGTCTGATGTGTGTGTGTGTTGCTATTTCTCATCACCTCACTAGTGGAGACCATTGATTGAGCCCCTGGGGAATCGCCACATGTGTGACACAGAACCTGAGAGCCGGGAAGCCTGGGCCATACGGCGGCCCCCCAAGCTGTACGGCTTCCACACACACCCTGCATTGGACAAGCTTTTCCATTAAGCCCTTAATGGTAACATGTGTAGAGATTCTGAAATACAACTTAGTTTGGCCTAATTAGTCAAAAGATGCACACAACACCAACAGGAAGTCACATGGCTACGCCGTGGATAGAAAATTCTTACTTTTTTTATATACTGTTTCTATGCAGACAACTTTCAGCCAATTGCTCCTCACCATTGGACTCAATTTAAAAGTTTATAAAGTAACATTGCTGTAGTAATCATTTCACAATATATATGTGTATCAATCATCATGCTGAACACCTAAAACTTACACAGTGTTACGTGTATATTAAAGCTAAACAAACAACAACAAAAAAGCATATTACAGAGAAGCGTCTCCAAATAAATACGGGCAAGAGACCGAAGTAGCAGGTTGCCGGCATCAGACCCAAACTTCTCAACAGATATCTGACCCAGTGGGACCCACCATACTCATTGCATGCTTTTACAAACTAACATTGCATTTCAAATATAATAAAACATATTTAGTTCCGTCATGTCCAGGCCCAGCACGACATGAATTTAAATAGTGTTTCTATAATAATCGTGAATTTTGGAGGGCATCATTTTGTGGTTCATCAATCTAATTAATTTGTTTTAACAATGACCTATGTCTTTGTATGTTTCACCCTCCCACCCCCTCGCTTAATTTTCTTTTAGAGAGAAGGCCCCCTAAGCAAGCCTGTGACTTATCCACTCCCATGCCTTTCCTCGGCAGTTCCTTTCTGCCTGGTACCATGTTCCTTCGTATCATTGCAGACGCAGTTCCTATCTCACCTTCTGAACTCTGTGGATGAGTGGGGACATCAGTGTCACTCGTGAAGCCTTCCCCGTGTGCCTAACCTCTTGTCCTGGAGTCACTTAGCATCTGCTTATCTTGGTAACTAGATGCCAGACACAGACATATACAGCGGGCTACCTGCTTTTTGTCATCTGCTGTAGCCCTTAGCATATTATTTTACACATGCTGCGTGCTAAATATATGTTTATTCCTTGTTTATATAATTCGCGTTTTATTCTCCAGGATGCAACTCTATACTAATGACCAAGTGAAAGTTAGTATCATTCCCAACCTACTTTGTGGTGACACCAAACCACTCTCCCCCATCACTGTGCCTGGGAATAAGCCAGTGCACCTTCCTCAAAAGCGTTGGCAAGATTATCACAGCACAGATGAATCTTGGGGGCCTCCACCCTCAGAGAGCATCAGCTGCTCAGCGCACAAGGCAGCAAAGCCCCAGGGGCCATGTCATACGATGTGAGCTGCTGCGTTACCCACACGGCAAGGCAGGAACGTGCCTCTGGACTCAATGGATGGGAGCCCTCCCCAGTGCTCCATCACCTTTACACCTGCAGCGATGCGGGATTTCATTGCAATTGGTAAGGTCATGATGCCCAGGTGTTTGGTCAAACAGAAGCTGGCTGCTGCTCCGAAGGACATGTGGGCGAAGCTGCACTGACAACCAGCACAGCAGATCACCTGCAGAGGCGACAGGGCCTCAGCCAATTCAGGCGAGGGCCCGAATTAGACTGAGATTCCTGAAGAAGGAATTCTGCCTCAAGACTGAGACACAGATCCCACCTGCACCCCTAGCCTGCTGGCCTGATGTATGGATTTTGGATGTGCCAGCCCCCACTATCATCTGAGCAAATTCTCTTTCATGTATATGTACACACATATTCATATACGTGTTTGTATATGTATGTGAACACACACACACACATACATACATACATGCATACACACAGTTTCTCTAGAGAGTCCTAATACCATCTTTATATGCCTTTTTTGGTCAGGGAACTTGTATGTGCCCAAATCTGTACTTCACCGTTCCTACCATGCAAAACCTCTCCCATCTGCATGGACATTTTGACAATGGAGTTGATTCTCATCCAGTTTACTCTGGGAGTAGTGATCTGATTGCATAAGGACAGCCCTGTGGCTACCACAAATACAGCACAGATTACTTCACGGAATCTCTTCTTGAAGCTGATGGGTTTATTTGGACTCTGAAGCACAAAGCGCCTGTCCTGTGAGCACACAGGCACCAAGCATCCAGTTTGCTTAAAGAGCCCGTGGCCATCTCACCTTCACTGTCTCTCAGGCAGGAGGACACAGCTGGGGGACTCACATGTCCTGATCTCAAAACTTACGGCAAAGTTGCAGTGAGTAGAACAGCATGGTACCAGCATAAATGCAGGCGTGCAGACCGATGGAAGACAGCAGGGCCCCAAAATAAACCCTCGGGGATATGGTCAAAGGGCTTCTGAAAGGGTGTCAGACCATTCAGTGTGGAATGGCGTCTTCCCAACAAATGATGCTGGGAAAACTGAATATCCCCAGGCAAAGAATGACGCTTGGCCCTTACATAACACCCTACGCAAACATTAACTAAGAGAGGATCAAACACTTCAGGGTAAGACCGAAAACTAGAAAACTCTTAGCAGAAAAATGGGGGGAAGCTTCATCACGTTGGATTTGGCTATCACTTCTTGGGTATGACTCCAAAGACATGGGAAACATCAGAAGAAGTAGACAATAGAACTTCATAAAAATAAAAATATAAATACATATACACATATGACCAAAACATAATATCAGCAAAGTAAAAAGATAACACACAGGATGAGATAAAATATTTTCAAATCACATCTGACAGAAGATTAGTATCCAGAATATACCGAAAACATTTAGCAACAACAAAAAAACAACCAAATTCAAAAATGGACAAAGGACTTGAACACACATTTCTCCAAAGAAGACACACAAATGGCCAATGAGTGCATGAAAAGATGCTCAGCATCACTAGTCGCCAGGAAACTATAGTAGGGAACTACATCATACCTGTTAGGATGGCTGCTATAAAAACACCAGAAAATGCTAAGTGCTAGAGAGAATGTGGAGTAATTGGGACCCTTGTGCCCTGTGGGTGGTACGGCTACTGTGGCAAACAGTACAGCAGTTCCTCAAAAAATTGAAAATATAATTACCACGTGATCCAGCAGTCCCCCTTCTGGGTATGTAACCAGAGTTGAAAGCAGGGTATGAAAGAGATACTTATACACCTGTGTTCATGCGAGCAGTATTCACAATAGCTGAAACTTTGAAGCAACCTAAGTGTCCCTGGGCAGATGAATGGATAAGCAAATGTGATCTATGCATATGATGGGATATTATGCAGCCTTAAGAATGCTAGACGTTCTGATAAATGCTACAACCTGGATGAAACGAGACCATCATGTTAAGTGAAATCAGCCAGTCACAAAAGGACCCATACTGCATGATTCCACCAATATGGGGTCCCTAGAATAGCCATTCACAGAGACAGATAGTGGAATGGTGGGTGCCAGGGCTGGGGAGAAGCGGGCAGTAAGGGGTTATTGTTTAATGGATATAGGGTTTTAGTTTTACAAGATGAGAAGTGTCCTGGAAATGGACAGTGGTGATAGTTACACATTCTAAATACAATTCATACCACTCAACTGTACATGTAGAAATGGTTGAGATTGCAAATTTTATGTTACATGTATTTTACCAGAATAAGAAAATTGGGAAAATATTAAAAATACCAAAACTGGGAAAAAAACACATTTGGGAAGGCAATGACATAATTTCCATAATAGATAATACAAGACTGCTGTAAGCAACAATACTGAAACAGAACAAACCCTCCTCAGTTTGGTATGGTTTCTTGAAAGAATGATTGATTATCCATCCTCTTTACTAAATCTACAAGTATATCCCTACCTGTGTCCCCATATTGCAGTCCAAGTCTGACTGCCCATCCCAGAGGGTTGTCAGGGACATGGTCACGTGCGGGAGAGACAGGCCTGTCCGTGGGAAAGACGCTTGTCGCTTCCATTACGGCTCAACACACGCCTCTGTCTTGAGCACATCTCCCTCAGTAGAGGTGACTTGCTATCTTTACCATAAGGAAGAATCTTCCCGTGGCTGATACAGCTTAATCACGCCAGCTAACTGCTTATTTTCTCCTTGACGTTTTTCTCTGCCATCAAGATCAAAGTTTATCTCAGCTCTCACAGCGACTGACAATTGCCTCACACTTCCAGCTAACTCATTTTCCCCTCTCTTCAGATCAATAGACCATTTAGTTTCAAAATGCTTTTCTATTTGAGCCTCCTGTTTCAAATCGAGGTTTTCACTGACGGAACACCAAGGGGCCTGTGCTTTTCTTTTTCTGGTCTGTACATTCTAACGATAATTAACATGTATAGCGTAGCATCATTTTTAAACGATACGTGCAGCTATGAGGTACACACGAGTTGCATATGCATTCTTCAAACTCCAAAGCTTTACGAAAGGAAAATCATTGCAGACATGGGTCAGTGTGAACTACTCAGCTGACGGATGGCAGATCATTCTGGAAGCCGTTCTGTCCCTTCGTCTTGCGCATTTTCTTAAGTGGCTTGCTCCAGTGTCTAACATGAAAGTGGAGTGGATGAGGAGGAAAGCTTTGGCTGGTCTGGGTGCTCAGACCACACGCAGTCCTGATGCATTTCTCGTCAACCGCATGAACCAGAGAATCACAACACTCCTTGCTCCTTAGCAAACTCCTTAAAAGGCAAAGTAGGGTACCTCCAGCCTCCAATCCCACAATAAAGTGGCCCAGCACTAAACAAAGAGTTTATTGTTTAATAACCTGTCACTTCTTAACTGTTACATTTCAGTTTTCTCAACTGTAAAATGGCATCGCCCACCGGAACTGTTCTGAGTATGAAGTGAGACAATCATCGTAAATCATTGGCCTCAATACAGAGCTACAAGGGATCCTATGGAAAATGACCTCACAGGGTGGTCTGGTTGTGAATCCCTAACTGGGCAGCTCATGGGGGGCAGTCATGCCCCGGGATGTAACTTCTTTAGCGAGAAGTTTATCTTTGCCATGAGCAGCCCTGCCCATGGTTGCCATGCATCTAGTTAACACACCTCTGAAACACACAGTCATCACCCTGAAGAGAGCACAGGGTCTTGTTAACTGCCCTGTAATCCAATCCCCTCCTTCCGTTCTCCAATCTTCCTTACATTCCCGCAATTCCAAATGCATCAAAGAAGCTGCAAAACTGTCATTGTTAGAGCATTTCAGATGTTGCTCCCGGGCATGCGTGATCAGTTTGTTTCAAATAAAGTCTTATAAAACTCCCCCCCAGGTTTGGACGTATCTTACGTTGACAGCTATTCTATTATTTTATTCTATATATGTATTTTTATGTTTAATTTTGGTGTATAATTGAAAGTATGATTTTTATTCCAAAGCATTGTAGCCAAGGATAACACTGTTTGTACTAGTGCTAGAGGCTACATTAGAACCTTCACACACACACACTCACACACACACACACATACACACAATTATGATTCTAGCATGCTTCCAGTATTGGCTTGGAATAGTTGCAATGTTCCACAGTTGAAGAAATGCAATATTTGAATTCAGTAGCTGAGTAGAGTTATCTACACATTTGTCTTACATTTGGTATAGTCAGCGACCCTCTTAAAAAGGAAGACACACAAATATCTCACATTTGCCAATTATACAAACGCAGGCAGCTCTGCACACGCTGTCAGGCCTGTCCCAAGGCCACGCGAACGACCTTTTTATATCTTCCAAGTTCTTTTGTTTCTGCTAGTTTATTCTAGCCTCACGACTAATTTCTGGGTTTGATAAGGCCTCTGATAAACTTATAATGGGAACAACAGCAGCTAAATAAAAGCTTAATTAGGTTCATGAATTTGGCTGTCATCGAATGTGCTAATGGTAGAACCAGAAATAGAAATGCCAATTCCTTACTCCTCAGTCCAGACATATTTCTTAACTTAGGTTGCTTTCCTGCTAATCCATATTCAAATATTAAATCTCATGAAACCAAACTGCATCCTATTTATATTCTTTGAATGCTAGAGTGACTCTTGCATTGCTTTCAGCATTTAGGATTTCTGCACTGAAAGCTGAGGTGGGACGCACAGAGTTACAGTAACAGTAAACATATCTGAACAAAGGTCTGGCCACACAGATGTTCACAAACGCTTTGAGACCGTGTGAAAAAGGAAACATGAACTCAGTCAACACACTGCCTCAAGACCCCAAACCTGCCAGCGATTTCCCCTTCAGGTTTCGGTGCATGGGGACCAGTTTCACACCAAGGAGCTCACCTCCCAGGCAGAAAAGCATTCTAACTACAACTGTTATCAGCTCCGGAAATGAATTTCTGAGCCAAGTTTCATCTCCTTCAAAGGAGATCTGCAAGAAGACCACAGGCAATAGCCTATAGGAAATAATTTAGTTATGGAGGCACCTAGAGACAAAAGTAGGCAGTTGATAAGTACTTCAAACCCTTTCAATTCTTACCATTTTGTGATTTAAATTCACAAGCTATACTGGCAGGCTCATCAGCTGGTCAGATAATGAATCTATTTTTTATCTTGTCATGCCTGGTGCTAATCTAAGTCGGGGCTCTCTCTCATGTAAATGAGAGCCTGGTGTTTGCATCAGCTGTACGAAGCAGCAGGGAGGCAGATGCTGGCAAAAAAAGTTTCAATTTATGAGTTCACTTTGAGTCCTACATTTCCAGAGATAGAGAACACTTTATAAATAACTCGGGTTGCTTATTTTGTAGATCTCAGAATGGGTAGGCAATCTGGGCCAATGGTTACCTGCCCTATTAGGGGACATTTAGCAGGTTCTTCAATGTGACGCATGGATGGCAAAACGGTTGGGCAGTTACGTCTCAAATTTCCTGATTGGGAGTGTCTTTCATTCTTCCAAAACAAATATGCATTGAGCTTCAAGAGGGCCAAAAGAAAATAAGAAACACGGTCACTTATATGATCTTAGGGTCCCAGAAGAAAAGAATATGTCAGTGACACACATGAAGAAACGCTTTCCAAGTTCTTGGAAACAGAAACAATTCCCTCAGGGGCATTTCATTCAGAAATACTAACAAGCTGTCTTAGTAACATCTTTTTAGCTTCTTACTAACACTGTTATGCCTTGCTTATGATTGTCAGGTTTGAAAATAAATTCTCACTTTGTTAGAATATGCTAACAATTTTGTTTATAATTTCCCTCTTAGTATACGTCCAGTGTACTCTTCAATATAATTCATTATCAGAGTTCACTTGGCTCAATGTCCAAGAAGGAGTTGCCAAAAAAACAGTAATATGAAGAACTGAGGATGGCTGGTGTTGTCCCAGAATTGCTTGTTCTTGGACAATTTTGCCATAGATCCATGTGACATACATTAAATAATGTTCAACCATGACCTTGGGGGCTCAACCATGAACAATTCATAATCCCTAGAGAAACCCATAATGCTTTCCCTCAAGGAACGTAGAGCTTAATTAAGGTGTTTACTGTTTAGCCAAGGTAAAAAGCCAAGTCTTATGTCAAGAGTCCTCTTTTCCACAGCTTTTTCATAACCATGGCAACCCATAAACCTAACCCCAGCCGATTTTAGAGTTTGGTGGTGATGCCTTGAAAACCCAGTCAGCTAGCCTCAAGGAAAAGTAACACACCTTCGTGTTTCACTGAGAGGAGAAGAGGAGAGAGTCTAACAAGCTCTCTTGGGCAAGGGTCTCATGGGTTTTTTGAATCAGGAAGGTGGTCTAGAGGACATGGAACCCATGAGAGCCCGAAAAGGGCGAGTTTGTACACAACCTCAGAGGTCAACTCTACCTGCCTCACGGCTTGCGTGTGTTATGCCTGTCAGTCCCAAGCTTGGGGTTGTTACCCAACATCATAGCAGCTACTTACAGCAAGAGGCTTGACTACCCCACCCCCACTTCTGGAGCCTCAATGATGTGGCTTCCGATTAGACCACTATGCTCGAGATGAACGATTAACAAACACAGTCCACAGCTCCGAGGGAAACTCAGAAGGAAAGATTTCTGGGTCTAGTAGGACCTAATCTGTATGCTGAGGGTTTATTTCAAGCTGATGGAGTTCAAGAATGTTATAATCATCCCATTTTTCAGAAAATTATATATTCAACTTTAAAATCCATACTCCAAAGCTACGTAAAAGGTAAAATTTGGGGAAAGAAATGTACGAGAACACAGCTATCTCATTTCCAGTCCTCGGTTGCCTAGGAAACAGGCCTCCCTAAGCATGCTCAATTGGTAGGCGTTGATCATCTATATTTGGTGATTCAAATCTGCAACGAAGGCAAGTTTCCATGGTGCTGGCAATTGCATAACTGGTTTTCCAGTATTTTTTAGAACAAAGTTGTATGTCATATGGGCATATTTCAAGCTCAACTATATTAGCCAATCAATCATAGTGCTAGGGGAAAGTCTTTCACATTCAATTCGGAGATGAATATTCACTTATTACAGGAAATTGTTGAGTACTGGAGGTCTTGAACTCAAAATGTAGGGGGAAATGATTGAATCCAAGAATAGATCATTAAGGTTAGGAAGTAACGTCCTCTGTGATCAAAGCATAAAGCAACCTATGGAAGACAGCATGGAGATGCCTCAGAAAATTAAAAATAGAGCTGCTATGCGATCCAGCAATTCTACTGAGTATTTATCCAAAGAAAACAAAACCATTAATTTGAAAAGCTGTTTGCACCTCTATGTTCATTGCAGCATTACCAGTAATAGCCAAGATATAGAAGCTACCTAGATGTCCATTAATAGATAAATGAATAAAGAAGGTGTGGTTATATATATACAATGGAATGTTATTCAGCAATAAAAATCAATGGCATCTTGCCATTTGCTACAAAATGGAAGGACCTAGAGGGTATTATGCTAAGTGAAATAAGTCAGACAGACAAAAATACTATATAATTTCACTTACATGTGGAACCTAAAAAAAGCCAAGCCAGTGAACAAACAAAACAACCTAGAAACAGACCTGCAGATACAGAGTGCAAGCTGATGGTTGCCAAAGGGGAAAGGGTGGAAGGGGTGAGCATTTTTTTAAAAGATACTACAATATCTCTAAAAAGAGTGACTGAGAAAAAGCAGAAAGCAATGCTGAGATAAATCTATGCATCCATAAGCAAGAACTACCTCCACATAGTTAATTCTTTTTTACCTGTTAAGAAACATTTTTTGTAATGATTTAAAAAAAATAAAGTTATGGGAAAAGGGAAAGAAATTTTAATTTAGGACTATGGAATAAAGCGAAAGAAACCTAAATCACTTTGAGACTGTTATGTCTCACTTTTTATGTCTGTGCTGTAATGAGGAGCTTGAACTAAATTCCATTTTAACTCTAACAGTTGAAGGTTAAATGAAATTTAACTACTTTTGTATTTTTCCTCATCTTTGTGGGAAAATGATTGCTGAACTTTCCCCTTATACATAAAATCAATACTGATCCACAAATGCTTACTTCTTAAAAATAACGAACAAGCACCACGTAGTTTACATTTAATGGACAGGAAAGTGGACCTATGCATTTAAGCCTCCAGCGGCCACAGCGTATCAGGTGTGATGAATGGCTAAGTTATTAACTGTACAGGTGGGGACACCTGTGTGTGTGTGGGGGTGCATTTACAATAATGCAGTAAAATGGTTACCTCAACAAATGATTTGATAGGTAGTTATGAGACATATCACTAATTGCTCCTGAACTATATGTGTGCTGTTTTCATTCATACATATATTTTTGAAACGTCCTGCTGTTACAAATAGGGTTCAAATGATGCTTCATCAGAAGTATGCGAACATATCATCTGGTATATAAAACACAACATAGTCAATCTCAGAAAAATACAGGACAATGGCTAAACCACCTCTACCTATGGAAAATGTAAAGCAATACCCTGCACATTTTTTATTCATAATATTCTTCAATGCAGAAACTTTTTAGGCCTAACATCCAATTTTAGAAAATGAAATTCTCATATGAAGATCTAAGTAACTTCATTAAATGCTAAGACCAGAAACACCTTTTAGAGCCAAGCAAAACTTCATAAAGTGAGTATGCTTCATTTAGTATATGAAACAAGTAAAAAAAAATATTGTTTTTCAAATACTTTCTCAAAAACATTGGAAAACACAAAAAGTGGTTTGAGAAAGCAGGCCTTGAATATTAGCCGGCATTGCAAGACACGACAAAGCAATGTGAAGAACATCTTTAAAAACAGAAAACGAAAGACTCAAAGTGCTTCTGGCACTTGAGGAAATGATGATTCTTTTTTAGGCCACTATAAAGCTACATAAATCATAGCTCTGCTGATCTGAAAAAAAATTAGTTTACCTTCCTAATTTGCTTTCATAAAGCTTTTATTGAATTCTGTAAGTTTTTGCCTCATTAGAGCTAACGAATATTCAAGTGGTTGTGTGTAATGAGGGGTCAGGGCCAGTTCCTGACCTCTCACTCACTATGTCATTGTGGTGTAGCTTTCTATGGGAGGAGGCGCCTTCAGAGGTGTCCACTGTGCCGCTGTGAGATCTCATTAAATGAAAGGACAGCGAGTCTGCAGACTCAGCCCGTCCGGCCCCAGGGGTGTCCCGGGGTCTCCCGGCTGTCCTCAGGCCCCCTAGATGTGCTCCCGCAAACCCACTTCTGAGTTGCTACACAACGTCAGTGGTCAAGTACCCTGCTGATGAGACACTAAGGCATCGGGTCCCTTAGAGAGAAGGCCCTGGAGGGAAAACAAGTGACGCGCTCTCCCAGCGCACAGTGCCTGCCCGACTCCATTTGCTGGTCACTGGCCAGAGAAAGTGGGTCAGTTCGTCTCCCAGGAGAGGAAATGGGGTCAAGAGTGAATGCGTGCTCTCCTGCCTGGACCTAGCGCCAGTGATGCCCTGTCATTCAGGAATGTAGCTCAGCCCCATTAGGTGAACACACACACCCGCTGAATTAGGGCCTTGGAAATAAGCCACCGGACTCTATGAACAGGACGCTCAGTGTCCAATGGCCTGGTCTTCACGGCTTTCTGGTTGTCGTTCTACTTTCAACCAGGGGAGCTTCACGAGGCCAACACGGAACCATTATTTTCAGCATGCGTGGCTTACACTGGGGTTATAGTTTCTCATTCTCTGTTTTCTAGGTGTTTGTTTCAGACACACGTGGAAACATTCTGCCAAGGAAGGGCAGTTCAGTGGATGGGATGATGCCTCCCATTTCATTTTGCTTTCCGCCCACATCTTCTTTATCCCTTGATTATATTCAACACCTAATTTTGCAGGTTTATTTAGTTTTTAACACTGCCTAGAAAAAGTGTTGGAAACACATCACAAAAAGTGCTTTTCACATACAAAATAAATATTGGTAAAGCTACTGTCCAAACCAGGATCACTG
Source organism: Hipposideros armiger (assembly GCF_001890085.2). Classification (NCBI taxonomy): domain Eukaryota; kingdom Metazoa; phylum Chordata; class Mammalia; order Chiroptera; family Hipposideridae; genus Hipposideros; species Hipposideros armiger. The sequence goes on from NW_017731535.1 coordinate 1,143,484, forward strand.
GGATTGTGAACTCATGCACACTCACACACACACACACACACACACACACACACACACACATGCACACACCATACACACGCTCTGGTTTGTGAAGCTAAGACAGTACAGTGAGTAAATTTGTTGGTTTATTAAAAACCGTACTCATTGAATGATATTCTTTTGATCTATTGCTCCTATCTATCTATTTACATTTATCTTTATATAACTGTTTCTGTGGACATTTCCCTTTTATCATCCTCTTTTTATTTTCCCAAAGGCACCTCCGGCGTGATCAATTTTACACTTGTTCATTCATTTGAATGAATGTGTCCGGCTGAAGAAAATGTCCATGTGAGTCTCAGGTCTCCCAGGCTTGGTTCCTTCTTTCTAAATACACATCCCACCAGCTCGAGCTGCGCGAGTGCGTTCCTCCCTCTCGGACCAAGCAGGACACTTAGTTTGAAACTGTGCACTTCTCAAAAGTGTGTTCTTTTGCAACATTTTCTTTCCCTTGGTATATTTTTTCATTATTTTCATTAAAACTATTGTTAGAAGTTTACATAATTAAAGATGAGTTGCTCAGGTATGGGTTGCAGTATAGCTCTTCCCTCAAGACAGATGCACTAATAAAAACATCCAATTATCAAAGTGATGAATACAAAAATATCAAAAGCATGTTTAAACTAAAAATGTATTTCCTTCATCATGATGCAAAGATAACCACATAAAATAATCATTCACATTTAACGCATATAGAAGTAGCAACTTTGTCAGCCAGAAGTATATAGTTGTGTATTCTATATGGTATCTGATCTTTAAAGAGTTTCTTAGGATCTTTTAAAAATATTAGCCTAGGGATAAGGACAATTTGGAGACACCATGGAGAAGCATAGGCACCATAGGACAGATGTGGTCTGTTGGAACTGATATGTGCACATAGGTATGTGGACTGTAAAAAACAGTGACTAGCAAACTTTTGACACCCGTGATGTCATACTCAGTACTCATGATTAAATTATAGTGGGTGGTTGTGGCTTAGAAAGAGGACATGGCGGGCAGGTGAAGGGAACCCACTGGGTTGGTTAATTGGGGTTAGAAAAGGGGAAAACAGTATCAGACTGCTGCTCACATGAAAGAAACTACACTGATGGATAGCATGAAAATGCATTCACAGCTACTGCTGTCTAGAGGTGAAACAGGAAATGAAAATTAGGTTGGGACACATGCTTTCTAGGAGCTTTGGAGGACTTTTGAACATCCTAGCAGGTCACAGATGGCAAGCTGTCTACAGAACCGGCCTCTGCCTTCACAGAGACTTGCTTCCTGGGAGCAGGCTTCCCTGGGTGGCTGACGCCAGGCAAACCCATGGACCCCACGAAGAGGGAAGACAACCTGGTCCTTCTCCTCGGCATTACTAAAACACGCACTTCCTGTGGGTGAGGAACTGTTTGAAATTCATGTAACCCATATTAGCTTAAAATGGTAGACTAGATCACCTCGTTATTACACATCCAGGTGATGCATGGCCATGTCTGGAAGCTCATGTGATTTCCAGGTGCTCAAATGTGTGAATGCTTTCTGAGTGCATTTGGAGATCTTCAGTGTTAGAGATGCCTTGAAGGTGTCTAGTCCACCCTCTGGTTCTGTGACAGGGTCCCCGTGTTGGTGAGCTGCAGCCCACAGATCACAGCTGGCCTGCTATCTCCTCTTCACAGCTCAGGAGTTAAGGATGTTTTCATATATGAGGTCTGACAATTAGGTTTGCAAACTCATCCTAGAAAAAGTGCTACACACATCATTGCTGAATATCACTACCGTTACCTTCCAAGTACTCCCCTTGGGAAGCTATGCACTGATGCCAGCGCCTAGTCCACCCTTCAAAGCAATTTTGGAACTCTTTTTCTGGAATGGTTATCAGAGCTGTGGTCCTATTACCCTTGATGTCCTGAATGTCATCAAAATGTCTTCATTTCAATATTTCCTTTATCTTTGAGTAAAGAAAGAAGTCATTGGGGGCCAGATCAAGTGAGTAGGGAGGGTGTTCCAATACAGTTATTTGTTTACTGGCTAAAAACTCCCTCACAGACAGTGCCGTGTGAGCTGGTGCATTGCTGTGATGCAAGAGCCATGAATTGTTGGTGAAAAGTTCAGGTCATCTAACTTTTTCATGGAGCCTTTTCAGCACTTCCACATAGCAAACTTGGTTAACTGTTTGTCTAGTTGGTATAAATTCATAATGAACAATCCCTCTGATATCAAAAAAGGTTAGCAACATCATTGCAACCAGTTCACAAACTTAATTGTCCGACCTCATATACCTTTTTAAATGGCTCAAATAAATAAAAATAGCAATACAATTTTGTGGCACATGAAAAAATAAGCAAAATTGAAATTTGAGTGTACATGAATAAGGTTTTGTTGCAACCCAGCCATCCTCATTTTTCAGATGGTGTCTGTGACTGTTTTCGTGCCCCAGCACCTGAGAGGAGCCATCACAACAGACAGTGCAGCCCAAAAGAGCTAGCTAGCCCTTTAAAATAAGTTTGCTGACCTCTTGATATAGTCCACCTCCACTACAATAGGCCCATGAAATTATCATCCAAAGCTAATTAAAATCCAGTTAGAGAGAACTTGCTGGCGTTTGGGCTTGTGCACATTAAAAATATATCAGGAGGGGGCCGGCTGAATGGCTCAGTTGGTTAAGAGCTCGCTCAAGAGTTTGAGCTCTGAGCAACAGCGGTTCGAGTCCAGCCCGAGCTGAGCAGCCGCTAAGCTGCCAATAGGTAGCAGGATGGCTCAGCTAAAAAAAAATATATATATATATCAGGTATATATATATACCTGATATATATATATATCAGGAGGAGCTGAAGCTTTACACAACTTCAATTTGCTCAAGTCAATAGAAAGAGCTAGGATACAAAGACAGGTTGTAGAAACCAGTGAAACTGAAGCCAGGACCTGGGTTCTCCAAATCTCTGGATGCTGCATTGTCCTGAAATCTGACAGGACCTTCATTTTTTTCCTCAGATACTGATTTAAAAAATTATTTTAGTCTAGTGGCACCCAGCTGTCTTGGAACGGAGGATGCCTGAGGCAGAGGGGGCATGCACTCACTCCCTCTCCAGCTAGAATAACTCTGGTTTTTATCTGATGCTGTTGACTGCAGGATACTTTAGGCAATTTTTCACCTTATTATTCTCTGATTTCTAAGGCGTTCCTTTATCTACAAGGCTAGAAAGATTAATGATTTTAGAACTTGAACTGACAATCAGGAGACTTGTGTTGTAGTATTAGCTTCGCTCCTAACTAGCTTGTTTATCTTGAGTGAGATATATTTGGAAATCAAAAAATGTTTAAAACAAAAATAGACATTCATGGTTTTAAGTCACTAGATTCATCTTGAACCTTTCTAAACAGAAGACAAAGAAACTTTAAGGCAGAGTATAGGGAAAAACTACCTAACGGTACCTGCAGTCTTCATTGTTTGACTCTTTGGTATATCTAAGACTTTGTTCTCTTAAATAAGTAGCATTATATGAATATTTCTAACCAGATGTAGATACAAGGACATACACTTCATCCATATAAAAAAATAAAGTTGAAAGACTAAGATGAAATTATAATTTACTGAGAAATGATAGGAAAGGCCATTTTGAAAGAGAACAAAGAGATATCTTTTCCTGTAGCCTATTGTAAAGCCAACCAAAGAAACGATAACATTGGTGTTCTACCCTCGGTCCTGTGGTGGAAAGGCAATGGTAGTTAGAGTGCAATTTCATGTCAATATGCAATCTCAATGCCCTTTATTAATATAAACGTCTCTTGCATCTCCTGTAGCACGTAACTCAATTCTGAGTGTCTCATAGGTGTCTACTGCCAAGTCTTATGAATTTTAGTAACTTCAAATGATATTTAATCACATCATGAGATGCTATGTCTCCATTGTTCAAAAAACACACTTAGGGCAACTTTCAAAGTTCATACATGATGAAAAGATAAAATAAAATTGAAACAAGTAAAGGAAATAAAGGATGATCAAAAAAAGTCATAAAAATAAAGCTGGGGCACCAATGAACTCATACACAGGAAACGCCCTACACAGTGCTAACCACGGATGACTTATTTTAAATTTCCTATACACTGACACAAAGGAAATAAAAAATTACAAGATGCTCTGAAATTCACCAAGCAAATAGCAAGCCAGTGGCTCAGTAAAAGCAAATGTTCACTTTACTGCCCATCAAAAGTACTAAAGAGGGCCGGTCAAGTGATGCCTTGGTTAAGAGTTGGCTTGGGATGCCAGCTCTGAGCAGCAGGGCCCCGGTTTGGATCCCACATGCGGGCCAGTGACGCTGCGCCCTCTACAGCTAAGATGGTGAACAACAGCTCGACCTGGAGCTGGGCTGCCGTGAGTCACCAGTGACAGCGTAGGCTGCAGCCCCTGGTGCAGTGGGCTGCCATAAGCTACTGTGAGTGGCCGGCAGCTGGTTTGAGCTGCCGTGAGTGGCCATCCAATGGCGGGTGAGCAACTACCTCACCAGGGAAGAGTGCAATGGTAATACCAACATGGGCCAGTGAAGCGACGTCCTCCACAACTAGACTGAAGAACAAAAGGACAGCAACTTGTCTGTTCCCCTTCCCTCAATTCCCCAATTTAAAAAAAATCACTAAAAAGAGAGAATTTTTTATTTATTCAACAGATATTTACAGAATATGACCTATGCATGAGGCAGAGTGCCAGATAAAATGTATACCGAAAATGAAAAAGGCATAATAAATGCCCTTGATTATTGATCTCACAGTCTCTGACGGGAAAGCAGACGTGCCTGCGAGCACATGCCAATCGCTGTAGACCCTGCGTGCACGTGATGAGGGCAGGACCACAGGGAAGAGGGCAAACCTGCTGATCCTCTGCAGAGGTCCCAGGGGGTCTCAGGACCAGAAGAGCAGTGGAGGCGAGTAAGGGTTTAAGAACGCCTACAACGCATCAGCTACGACAGCGTGAATGATCCAGCACGAAAAGGAAAGCCAGCCCAGCGCCAGCCGTTATGAATCTAACACCGAGTTACCAGTTCTTTCATTTGACATTACCGGTCATATGCGCTATGTCTGCCTATTGTTCACACACTTGGTGCTATATCTAATCTTGGTTTTCAATGAAGAACTGAGAACACAGATATCTGAAGCAAACTGCAGGTCACAGAAATTAAACGGATTTTAAAATAACAAAGAAGAAAAGAAAAGTCAGGTCTTTTTGATCATTTGCTAGATGAAATATCTTTATGGTGTTTCTTTCCACAAAGAAGTGCCTAAGTCCTATCTGCAAAGATTTGAAAAGCTTCACAAGAAATACGTGTGTGTGTGTGTGTGTGTGTGTGTGTGATAATCTGTTGCATAAACATTCTCCTAAGTGAACTTTACATCTAGAAAATTGATTTGCCTTTTACTTCAAGGGAGGCTATGACTTGAAATGATAACAAATGTACCACTAATGTGACTTTCGCCTTCCCCCGCCACCCTCTCATTCTCCCGGGATGCTGTTAAATCCATAAAATGTTTAAGGACCAATGTGCTCCCTTAGCTCATCTCCATGTCTGTTCCTCTAATGTAGTCATAAGCCGTTCTCTGTGTGATGTGACAGTTGATGTTCTGTACCCAGACGGTGCCCTGGGAGAGCTCACGATGGCACCACATGAGACAATGTGACAATTTGAAGCAGCAAAAGCCCAACTGTTCACACAGGCCCAAATCTCGTGTTCTTGCTAATTCAGTTAGAAATTATTAACATGGCTCGTGAAATGCTCATATTTTACACAAACTGAGAAATAGCTTGAGTTTGAATGTAAGCAAAATTCACTTTGGACCCAAAGGAAGAGCTCACCATTGTGCCATTTTGGTGGAATTTCTGCAGGGAAACTGACTTCCCCTCGAGACCTCCTTGAAGACTGTAATCAGAATGACCATATAAAGGGCTTGTTTACTGACTAATCGTCTTTGTGAGGTTTGGGCTACATCAGCGGCTTTCTAATCCAATATTTGAAGCAGTGGAAAGCTATTTTTCTAAGCCTCAGGCAGAAGCCTAAGAACTCCATGAAAGAGGGCGGGATAAGACGTGAGTGCCATTGTATCTTATGTTCTCCTTAAAGTGTCTTTTTGTGGTAAGCAGAGGAAATACAATCACCTCTGCTTTACTGAAAAGGAGAAGTCAGATTCAGAAACAGTAATTTGCCAGAGGTGACACGGTTAGGAATTGGGGGGCTTTCATTATAGCCTACCTCTTTTCCTCAAAGCCTTTCCACTGCCTGCTGTTTTCTTCTAATAAATGACACGGGCCCTTCAACATTCAACCATCAGAATCTTCACAAACTATTGTTTCTCCCTGAAGTTTCACAGTTTCAAAGCCACAGTTTAATTGAGAAGAATGACGGATTTTGAAATGGGGCCAATATATATATATAGCATACCTCTGGAAAATATGGTCATTTACAAGGTAATTTTTAATTTCTCAAAAACCTTAAAGGACCTTTCATATGTAATAATCCCCAAGTCTCTAATGTGGGTTATATTAGAATTTTTTTGGCCTTATATTTTATTTTTGTAATTAGATTAATTTTAACTATGGGAGGTTACCATTAAGAGAAGGCCAGGAACCCAAAGCTTCTGTTGGAGAAAAGGTTGAGATCTCACCTTTGTAACACCCGATGACTAACTGAACAAATGTGCTCTGTGCACTTCAGGGATGTGGGGCAGTGGCGCTGGCCCCTCAGCCTGGGGTTCTGGCCTTTCCTCAACGACAGAGGCTTCCTTTTAGCTTATTTCAAATAGGAACCCCAGAAGGGCGAAAGACCCCCGGGCAGCTACTTGGTGCTAAGCTGGATGCATCCCGAATCTTAGTCCTTCTCACGAAACACTGAAACTCCTACTGTGTTGCAGAAAGAGCTCTGTGGTTGTCTCTGCAGGACGGCAGAGCTCCGTGAACCAGAGATGGGGGTCAGGCCTGCTTAGCAGCCCGCCTGGGGCCACGTCTGCGAGTCAGCAGCCTGGAGCCTCACTGGGAGCCATGGCCACCCTGGGCGTCAGTGTCCTCACCCAATGGAGATCCAGTGGACCAGGGAGCACGTGCACTTTGAAACCAGGACACCACAAGGGTTCGCACTGGCACTGGGAGTGAAATGTGGAGCTTAGGATACGTTCAAACTGACTTCATCCTGCCAGCCCTGATTGGACAAGAGACACTGTGCTCATCACCTACTGTCTCCCAGCACATCTGGTCCTAATGACAAAGATCAGAGTGCGACGGCAACGTGCATGGAGCCTGGTGGGGGGAAGTGAGCACACATCTTCATGCCACTTGGACTCAACCAATACTTCAGCACCTACCAGGTAGAAAGTCACCTGCACGGGCCCAGGAAATGGACAGGTGAGTGAAGCAGTCAAACTCTGAGAACACAGATTCTAATGGAATCTGTAGGACAGCGAAACTAACCCCGAATGAGTCATGTCACAACAAAGGAGCTCTCTCATTGATCAGCTATGTGCCTGCATCTGCTCCCCTTGAAGCTCCTCTGGTCCATCCCACAGTCCTATTTCTTCACGAGGAATCCACTGGTAGGTCTCTGATTCCTGGTAAGTGTCTTCTATTCCTTACATCTCTGTATTCACAGAAGGATTTCGCTCTCCTGTGGGTTCCCAGGTGCCCAGGTGAGGGGCTGGCATTGTTAGCAGTGAGGTGCTGCCCTCCATGAAACATATTTGCTTTCCCCAAGTCACCCTTTTCTGCTTCTTCCTTCTGTAATTTACTTTGTGCCTGTCTGGTAAACAGGGATCGCAGCTCTGTTCTGGCTACTTCTACTCAGGAAAGGCTACATGCAGAAGAACTAACATTTTCACCAAGCTGGACCCTACTCCCGGTCCTCATCCTCACCCCGCCGGATCCCAGGAAGGGACTCTCAGGAGATAGTTCCCTTTCCTAGTGAGAGTTCGTGCTTCAGTGCTAAATATTTCCTCAGCTAGAGTGAGACGCTGAGCGTAAACTCCGGATGCCTCCGCCTTCCTCATGCCCCGCTCCTCTCTCTCTCACTCCCATGCTAATATTTAATGGTCGTTATTATACGTCAGTCATTATATCATGAGTATTAGGAAGAGTTACCTAAAACTTTAAAAAATATCGTTCCGTGAATACTGCTAACCATGCATAATGTACAGATGAGGAAATACCTTCAAAGACATGAAATAAATTGTGAAATTCACAGATTTAGAAAGTGGTCCATCATTGGTTTAAATGCATGTTTCATGTTAGAAAACCCCAAAGGAGACTTAATTCTGGGAGTGAGAGCAGAGGGCAAGGGAGGAGAGAACAGGAAAGCTTTCCTCGGGTGGGTGTCGGCCTGGAGGAGTGTGAGGCTGTAGGAGGAATTAGTCAGACACGGGAAGAAAAGGCTTCTAGGGTGAATAAGCCCCACGTGAGATCACACATTTGCTGCTCTGTCTGTGCACCTGGAATCCAGGGTCCAGGGAGTGGCCCGGCAGACACCAGGCCACGGAGAAGGCAGGACTTCGTCATTACAGGAGACAGCGCTCTTATGGAAACCACAAACCATACCAAACAAGATACAAAAGCACTGGCATTCAAAGTCACATTGATTTTATGTGACAAAAGATTATTCAAAAAACAAAAAATTAAAGCAATGGCTTAAAGCATGACTGTGGTACTGACACAAACGCAGACGATTTAAATTCAGTCTGTTGCTACGATTCTAATTATTCAGTTTTAGCCCCACTGCACTCTTCCATGGCCACGATACCTTCTATTGTACAGAATGAGGTGGAATTTGATCTTCACTGAGAATCAAGGCATCCCTTTCACACTGAGTCCACTTTGGTTCTTGTGGCGTTAAACAAACAAATCAGCCTCACCTGGACCTCACGGAATTGTGAACATCAAAATGAGGACATGAAAACAAATGACTCGTATGTCTATGAGGGGTTTTATAGATGCTTTAGAAGATATAAAATTATTTTCAGACTGTCATGAAAATTAAAATTCACTATTAAAAATGATTTCTGATAATCCATAAGACACTAGTAAATGATTATGGATCCACAGAGTATGAGAAACATAGCTATACATGCTTTTTTAATTGAAAAAATACTGAAAATAGGAAATATTCCTAGAAGCATATTCTTAAGTCACTTTACATTTCAAGAAACACAGGATTGCCTCCTAGAAAGGATGACAGAAGTCACAATGCAATCTCCCCATTTTGCACTTAAGTAACAGAGGTTAAGAAAGGTTGTGTGCCCAGAGCCACACAGATGTGAAGTTCAATTAATGTCACACGTTTTCTATAAAAGCCATTTAAGATAATTTACAAATCCAAGTTTTATTTTCAAAAGCAAAAATACCATACCTCGGTTCTGAAAATAATTTTGCAGTCACTTTGGTGGGAACCATGGACAGATCCATTCTACTGAACTATGGATGGTGCTCTCAGTTTCAAAACCATTTAAATGAGCTTAACTTAAATGACAGTGCACCTGTTCCTCTGTTTTGGGTTGATTGTAAGTCATAACTACTGCAGAAGACGGTTCAAGAAACAATTAGGCAAAACATTTAACAATGTATGTGATGAGCTGCAAAGTAAATTATGGTGAATGCTAGCAAGTATTTGGATACAATATTAAGGAAACAGTAATTAATTGCCCCAAGGACATTATTACCCAGGTCATACTAGGCTGTTTGACAATAAAATAACATATTATCAATTTCAGATAAGTTTCATATGAATATAACACTGAGTTGCTTGAGATGCTCTAATTGACAAGAGTCAAATGTACCTACTGACGATGAAATCTTGATATAAAGTCTGACCTTTCCTAGGAAACCTGACAGATCATGAATAAAGTCTGTAGAAGAATGCTCTGAGGTACATCAAATGGTCAACGAGAAAGTGATGATACTCAGTTGAATTCCACTAACATGGAAGTATTTTTAACACTTTAAGACTTCTTTCCCCCCTTTTAGGAAATGTTGTCTTACGAGACACATAGACTTTACATGTTAAAATTTATGCTCAATTCTAAAAGTAAAGAATGGGGGAAGGGGAAACTTGAGCTGAAGAAGCCAAGGGGGACACTGTGAATGTTCTAGAGAGTGCTAGGTCCTGGATCAGGGCAGACAGCCTGGAGGGAGGTTTGCTGTACCCTGATGCTGAGATAATCATGGAACACTGACTTTCAATTACTCATATCTGCTTTTTTCCCAAAATTCAAAGTCAGACATACACAGTCTTTTCTTAGTGAGCCACGGTTTTGGTTGGGGCGCACGGAGACTTCCCTCCCACCCTTCACACTGCATGTGATTGACTTCCTTGCTGGCATAGAAATAGCTCCATCACTGAAACCGGTCTTTCTCTCCTCAGTGACCCACACTTAATGATGGCTTATCTGGCTGCAGCATCAGTGCCAGGAAAAAGAGCGTGTGCAGCGAGCTGTTTTCACACCTTGTTCATCTGGGGTGTATTAGGAAGCCATCATCCCTCTATGATGACACGCTGTTTGCCTTTTTCCTGACACCTGCCTGGCTGTTCAGCACGTTCCTCAGCCTTCTCCCAGTGTTGCCAGGGTGTGCACGTGTGTACATTATTACATGGGAACACTGTTCCCGTACTGCTATCGACTCACTTAGAAACATGCCTGAAAGTGCATTTTTAAAAAATGTAAATGTTAATATGATAGCAAATCCCAGGAGACATGGCCATAATGGAACCTGCAAAGCTGACCAGCCTGAATTCACTGGTATTTCTACATGACCAACAGCCGCTAGAGCAGGGTTTTTATGTGCAAACGTAGCCAACTGTTGAGGATTAAGGGATGGAACATTTCAGCAGTTTAATCTCTTGGGGGGTAAAACAAATCCATTCTAATATTCACGAAAATTCTCATTTCATAACTATTAAAATATACAGTCTCCCAATAGAACAACCGACATGGCATGCTACAAGAGAAACCCAACATATGCTTGGCTAAAATTATAACGTATGGCTTGGAATGTCAGACAGGAAATCCGAGTCATGAACGTTTAATCACGGAATGTCTCAGGACAAGGCGGGTGGCCACATTAGCACTAAACAGAGACACTGCACCGCCTGCCTCACTCGCAACACCTTGTTGAATGTAGGGGAGCCATGACTACTCAAGAAGGAATCAACACTCATTCGTAATTTTCACTTTTAGAAAGGCTCTTGGATCTAACCCTTACGACAATCCCATGATATAAGTAAGGCACGTGTTGAATTCCTATGATAGATAAAAAATTAAAGCATCCGCTAAATTCCCTTACCTCACAGCACTAGTTAAGTTAGCTTACTGAACTCAACTAGGATCATGTTACCTGGTGCCTACGTTCTGACTAGAAGCCAGGTCCATGAGGAACACATAGTAGGACAACATGGAACCTACACTTTCCTCTTAGTGGAGGAAATCATATGTATATGATTTTTAAATTGATGACAATAATTCCAACAAAATCCATATTTTGGTCTTTTGGAGGTCACAAAAGGAACTAATTTTCATATATCTAAACGTAGATCTCTACACAAATGACATATTAATGATGGTCTAATCGTGAAATAGTAAATATAGTGTATTTTTTTCATATGTTTGCATTTGGGAAAACATAGCAATAGCTGCAAACCTGTTTTCATTAAAAGACGTGAATGGGAGGGAACACGCAATAATTTAGTAAACTAGGTTCTCAATAGAAATATATATACATTTTTTAACAAGTGAGGTTCAGGAATGCTTAAGAGAGAAAATAAGTAATATAAACATCCTATTCGGAAGTCACCTGAGAAAGAAAAGCACACTTTAAAGCCTCCAGTGGTGGTAGAGTTTCTCACCACGCTGATCCCAGGTTCAGGTCTAGCCATATAACTACTTGTTTTCCCCAGACACCAATGCACCCATGGGTTTGTCCAGTGTGGTGACCAACATGCTACTGACATAGGCTGCTGGCTGGACGTGATGATTTCTAAATCCCAGGCCCGTTCCCGAGATCCAGTCATGGAGGATGGGAACCTGGAGTTGCCACTTTGAAACAACTCCCCCGGCAAGTTTTAGGATTCAAATTACCTGTTTCATAACTTGTTTTTTTTTTCTTTTTATGTGTTCTACTCCTTTCTTTATCTCTTTGAGCTCCTTAAGTGTGCTTATTTGAAAGCCCTTTCCACTTTGTTCTTGTATCTATCCCTTTGTGGGACGTTTCCATTGCCTGCTGTATTCGCATGTTCTGACCATTTAGTCTGCGAGCTAATGTACAGGAAGTGTTTTGCTGTGTTTTTTCTCTTTCTCCACATGCTATCCCCGCTGTGCCTGTGGGGTCCAGCCCTGACCCACGGCCGGAGTGTGACCAGGTCCACAACACTCAGCTACCCGTCTTCCTTCCTGAAAAATCCAGAAGTTAAAAGGGTAACTAATTTAGCCACTCATATTTTAAAAAACATATTACACTTGATTTCAAAGTGTGAATTATGAGAATAATAATTGGAAGACTCTGAAGTTCAAAAATATAAGTTTCAATTGATAGAAAATGCTAACAATATATGTGGTGATAAGAGGCATCTTCACAAACGTAATGGGAATATTGTGGCTGTAACTCTGCAGTGATTATCAACAACCCAATGTGCCCCAGATATCATTGTGAATGGGGCTTGGTGTGTAAACCCTCTCACAGTTCACGGCACCTTTTTCTTAAGTACTGAGCTATTTTCAGGTGAACTATCCCAGAACAGCATTAAAACTAGAGGCTCCTGAGGCTAAAAAATAACTTCTTAGCTCGAATCTGGCCATTTTCCTCTTCAAATTCCTCCCAATATGACACGAACTGTCAAAACCACTCACAGAATGGCAGAACCAGGCCCAGTGCATTTCATTGAATAATCAAATCATTTGAAATATCCACTTTTCATTGTAAGACCTAAAATAGGAAGCGTTTGCATTTCGCAAACCCAACACATTTCTCTGCCTTGTCTCCTCCCCCACAGCCCGGCGCTCCTCCCAAAGGCCACTCTAAACTGTCATTTCTAAATCAGCTGAAAACGTGCCATTGGAGAAGAAAATCTGTAAACTAGCGTGGTCCGAATAATATTAGTCCACTTGGATTAAAAAAAAAAAAAGGTAAGCAAGTTCAAATAAACATCAGATACACTGAAGTAAATATAACTTTGATGTTTTCTTAATTGTAAGACTTCAGTTTTTTGCTGGTCAGAATCAATTTGAGGCCAAGAGACAATCAGGCCCGATTTTGTAGGTGGTATATTTAAAAAAAGAGAAGGAGGGTGGATAGAGAGGAGAAGAAATACCAAACTTGTGCTATGAAAAAGAAAGGTGTGATGTCCTTAACATATTTTAATGCAAAATGGTAGTGAATATAATCGTGATAGTGATAAAAGTTAGAGTACATTTAAGCATTGATTGATAACATCACTAGTGGTGTAAGGCACAAACAGGACTCAGGTTTAAGATGTATAATAAGCACTTACTAGCTCCCATTCTCACAGTACTTGTCCCAAGGAACACATTTGACCTGGTTTTTAATTTACATATCTGTTCATATGTATAATACATGTTGTAATATACTATATATTATATAAATAGAATATGTTCTGTCCTATTTATAATAGGAAATAATAATGGAATAGAAAATAGTCTATTACAGAATAGAATATGTAAACAGAAAATGAATATATAGGATATATATATTTCAATTTTGATATATTCTCAAAAGTTTCAGGCTTGTAAAATGAAGCCCTTTACAGCATTCGGGGACTGTCATGTAATTTTAAGTACCAAATGACTGCCACTGTGGATCTTACTAAACTTTCGCTTTAATCACTGGTCACAAAGTGAAGCCACGGCCAGACCAGACCTACCTGGCGCCATCTGGCTGCCACCTAAGTCTGTAGGGCCCATGAGCTAAGAATGATTTTACATTTTTAAATGACAGAGAAGAAAAAAGATGACTCTGGTGACACATGAAAACTACATGAAGTTCAAATTTCCATGTGCATCCCCTCTGTGCAGGAGCAGGGCACATACCCTCATCCCTGTGAGGTCTGGGGCCGCCTGTGCAATGCCAGCAGAGCTGACAGGGTGCCAGGGAGACAGAGGGTCCCCAAAACCTACCCTGTGTCCCGTCTGGCCCTTGAAAGGAAAGGATGGTGGGAAGAATAAATGAGTAGAGCACGAATACCCCATGCAATAATTCCTGAATTCCTTTTATCGGTGACTTGTTTTCTTTCACACACTCTTTCTAGTCATGAGGACTCAAATATTTGTAGTATAGTCACTAGAATAATTCTCAAGGAAAGTGCATGTGACTTCAAGAAGCAGTTAGGTTCCAGTACAGCTCTGTGAGCCACGAAGAGGGTAAACAAGATATAAATCAAAGGAGAGCCCTTGTTTCAATGCTGTAGGATTTTTATTTATTTTTAAAATTTATTTATTTGTTTGTTTTCAGTTGAGCCATCCTGCTACCTGTTGGCAGCTCAGCGGCTGCTCAGCTCGGGCTGGACTCGAACTGCTGTTGCTCAGAGCTCAAATTCTTGAGCGAGCTCTTAACCAATTGAGCCACTCGGCCGGCTCAATGCTGTAGGATTTTTAAACACAGCTTTTGCCAATCATCACAACAAACCTCAAAATACGAGGTTTTTTGTCTTTTACTGTAATAATTTTTTTTTTCTGAGCCACCCTGCCACCTGTTGGCAGCTCAGCAGCAGCTCAGCTTGGGCTGGGAATCGAACTGCTGTTGCTCAGAGCTCACACTCTTGAGTGAGCTGTTAACCAACTGAGCCACTCAGCCGGCCCTTGTAACAATGTTTTAAATCCATCCACTGTGCTTTTTTATCACACCTCGTATGAGACCCTGATATGTTTCATGTCTATTAATATGCCCAACACAAGCTTTTCAGTTGAGTACACACGTGTGCACAACGTGAGTGCACGCGCACACACACACACACATGCACACACACACACACACACGGTCGTTTATTTAGACACACATATAGGCTATATACATTCCACAATCAATACAAGTAAACGCCAACATTCAGTAGCAACCATGGAAGGCTGATGAGTGCAGGACAACTGGGGTGGACACTGAGAAATGGGACTTCCTGGCAGGCCCACTTCAATGCAAACGAGCTACTCGGTCGACCTTCGACAATGTAATCCAAGCCTGATCAGAGCTCCATTATCTGTTAAAGGAAGGAAGTCCCTCCTCTGAGACCCGCTAGGCTTTAGGATCATCTGATAGAAGGGTGCTGGGTGGCCGGCCGTGGCTCTAATGGGCACCTAATGAGATACACTGATGGTGTTTGTCAACATCAGCACAGGCTCAGGGTTCCTCAGGAGACTCAGCAGAGCGTCCATGGAGTGTCGGGTACATCAGCACACCAGGTCCCAACACTGCTGTGCTGCCCGTTTCTTCCAGGAGCTGCAAGCTAGGCCATCCTTTACAGACAAGAAGGAATTCTCCTTCCCTACAGAGGGCGAGACCTCCCGGACCAAGGACAGAGGTGGTGCACACGCTCGTGTGGAGGGCACCGGTGGTCGCTGGGGTTTGTCAAGGATGGAACTGACTCCAGCAGCAGTCGCCTTGAGTGTGACGCATCAGATCCCTGGGTTGTTTGCAAGCAGGGGTGGCCTGGCCAGGCTGCCTGCATGCTTCTGTCTGTGCCAACAGCCCATGTCAGTGAGAAGGGGAAGGACGCCGAGTAGGGGTGCTCATGGAAGGGCGCTCGCTGCCTGTGCTGTGTCTGAGGCAGGCTGCCCCGAGACAGCCCCGGTGGCATACTGGCGATTTCTAACTATCACCACCAGGAAGAGATCTGCGTCCCCTCTGTCCCTTGAAAGCAGGCACTAAATCTCCACGACCAGTGGCCTTCCAGCTCGTGAAGGCCTGAGGGACCTTGTCACAAGGTATGAAGCCCAGAGTCCAAAAAGTGAGTGTAAACAAACCTTGTAAGGCCTTTGCTAATTTACCACCAGAGCCCAAACTGTGTTTTGACTCCTCGCTAACCAACGCCCCAATGCTTAGCTTCCTTTCTGAGGAGCACTGACTCCCTGCCCTGTCAATTTCTCACAGACCTACTGTTTCTTTTTCGACAAGCTTGAAAGGTGCCTGGTCCGATCCCTTCTTTCAGCCTCATTTTCCGACCTGAGCATCACATCGCGATTCTCCTGTGCCCAAGTATTAAATTGCTTTTCTCCTACCCTGTCTTGGGTCGTTTTATTATTGCATAACGAGTCCAGCCAGGAAAACTAAAGAGGGGCCGGGGGCGGAGGAGGGGGGGTTCTCTTCTGCTTCCCAACAGGGACAACAGCCCCCAGCCTGAACGGCTCCCTGACTTTACTGGTGAGTTGAAGCGTCCACACTGGATGGGAGAATACTTCCCTGCATGCGGTTAGGGTGACTCACTAGGCAAATGCCATTGCCTCCCCTGGTTTGGAACCCACGTCCCTCACCCCTTAGCATCTTTGGGTCTTGCTAAGTGGGGCCTTGGGCATGTGACTGATCTTGTCTGTGAGCGCGGTCTCCCCTTCTAGAAACTGCATACACAAGCTTTGCACGTGAGGGTATGAGAGAAGGAGGACATGGCACAGTGACTGTCATCTAGGACACAAGTGACATGTGCCACTGCAGCAGCCAGTGGCCGTTCTCAGCGAATGCTGATGGCCTGATGAAGCAGACACCTGCCTCCCCGAATCTGCTCTTATTAGAGGGATTTCCAAAGTCCATCCAATAACTCAGGGGCGCAAACTGCCCTTTGCTGGTGTCACTACACCACTTTTTATGCTGTTACGGCAAACTCTTCTATTAAAACAAATGAAATCCTGATACTTTATGAAACTCTATCAGACCTTGCTATCACATGTTCTTCTTTCATTACACACATTTCTGCTCCAATTTCCGGTCCTGATCACGCATTTACTGTGAAATCAAGCGCCACACACATGATCTCTTATTTTAACTATTGCTGAAGTGTCAACAGGTCCCCTCAAATTAGAATTCTGTTTCTGTGAGCAGGTGGGTTATTTATTTATTTTTTTATAATTCTGTGTCTCCCCTGGGATTTGAAAGGTACTTAGCTGACAGTGGATGTTTGATTAAAGGTTGCTGAATACACGCCTTATAAAAACAAAGCCCCTCTGAAAATTAAGGTGACAGAGAGAAGAAGTGGGTTTTGGTGTCTGACAGGTGTCTTCACATCCCAGCCACCCTGCCACCAACAATGCGGATGATAAACAACTGACCCTAAGAGCTTCAGCTGCACCATTTGCACAGCAGGCAAAATAAAACTCACTTATGTGGTTGTAAGGTTTAGATTAGAAAACATATTTTCAGTTTAATATCTAAGCTGCCCAAAAAGCAGGAAGAAAATAAGATGTAATTATAAAAGAACTATTACTACATGTTCAGAAATTATAAGATAAATAAACATACTTTTAAATTATTAGTCAGTGATATATCTGGTGGCTGTGGACATCCGCCATTTTAATGGGTTTAACATATCCTTCTATAGTTCTTCTTGTGTGCCAGGCACTATTTCTAAGCACCTTAAAAGGGTTAACTCATGTTATTTTTATTTTCATGACAATCTGATGAAAGAGATACTCGTGTCATTCCCAGCTGAGGAAACAGCCCCAGAGGGCTAGATAACCTGCCCATGGCCATACAGACCAAAAACAGTGAAGGGCTTCAAGTTTACACTTACATTCCTTATTATTTGCTCCTGACTCTGGGCATTGCTGCCTCTCTTTTTTGTTTGTTTGTTTCTTCTTTCCCCCTTAAAAAGCTTTCTTGTAGAAGTATGAGAAAGAACTAAGCCAAGGAAATACAGTACATAAGAAACAGAGGAAGAAAATCTGAGATAATTTAATCGTATCAAGAAATGGGAACTAGGCTGGAATTCCTAGGAGGATTTTATAAAATTACAGAGGGTGCCAAAAAATGTATACACATTTTAAGAGAGGAAAACACTGTATTATAATTATACTAATATATACCGATAACAAAAGGTGAATGTGAGTCATGTGCGTACCTTTCTCCTTTGGCCCCCCTGGTGGAATTATGACAGGAGATAATTCAGATAACGCAGAGAAGAAGTCCACCGAGCCTGCGTTTCCAAAGCGTGTGAGGGGTCAGCACATACATTCCGCAGGGCCAGGCAGGGAAAGGCAGGGGCAGGGTTTCAAAGGGCAAAAAGCGCGGAGAAGGAAGGTCAGGTGATACAGGTCGTTTCCACTGGGAAGACAGCCGCATCGCCCCTGGAGAGCAGCCTCTTGGGTGAGACGGCTTTAATCAAAGCAGGGGCAGGGGCTCCCCCATCACAGTGGAGCCTGAGCCGCTGCTCAGCCCGCTGTTTGCACCCACCTGGCACAGCCCTCGGGCAGGCTCGGCTCCGCGGAACCACGGTCCACGGTCACCAGGCCAGAGGCCGGGCTGGGCAGAGGGCTTCGGGCAGAGGGCTTCGGGCAGAGGGCAGAGGGCGCTTCTACAATGGACTCGACCTGAGCGTGTGAAGGGTCAGCTCAGAATATTCGCTTTCATTTCTCTTTAATTTGTGAAATACAGACCATGGAATGTTCTTTTTCTTACCCTATTTTTCTTATCCTATAATTTTTCTTATCCTATAGGTTGCGATCCTATCTATGCCTCCCCCCCCCCAACAACAACAACAAAGTAAAATAAAATAAAAAAGAAGTTACAGAATGGCTGATACTTGCAAAAGGAAACCCAGGTTTGTGACATGGTTTTATAACCAATTATTCTTTACTGACTATTTTAGTCTTGTTATTTGAAAGAAAGCCATCAAATAGATATATATATTTGAAATAAACAAATACTTATGGCTTTTAAGTTAAATTTTAGAATGTCAGCTGATTTTATAACATGGGATAGTCATCCCTGTGCCAATGCACTGGCATCAAGGGCACTTAAATCTGTGGCTCATAATAGTTACAAAAATAATTGTAAATACTTACTTACACATAGAGGGTTATTCCTGACACTGTTAGAAGGGATGAGAAGATAAAGTGGAACCCAAGCATCTGAAGCATCTAAAAATGAGACCTGGCATCTCAGTAGCACCCTTTCAAAAGTGTTACAATCTAAATGTGCTTCCCTTGCAATAGAAAAGAGAGAGCTGGTTGTCTCTGCACAGCAGGAGGCCCCCAGCAGAGCAAAGACCCGGTTTCATTGACTCTCAGAGACACAGAGGAAAAACTGAGGGTGCTAGTTGGGAGCTGTGGGGATGAAGGAGAAGGGGAAGGGACGAGACAATACAAATTGGTAATTACAATATGGCCTCAGGAATAGGAAAACACAGTCTGAGGAATATAATCAGTAATGTTGTAAATATTTCTTAGGGGGCCAGATGGACTCATGTCCTGTTGGGGAGACATTTCACAGTCGGTGTAGAGGTCTGACCACCGCACTGTATTTCTGAAGCTGATGTTGAATAATATTGTATGTCAACTATAATTATNTTTCTGAAGCTGATGTTGAATAATATTGTATGTCAACTATAATTATATATACATATAGTCACGGGACATGGAGTAGAGAGCGGGAATGGAGTCAATGGAATTGTAATAGATAAGCATGATATCGGGGTTGGGAGGGAATTAGATGGGGGAGGGGGATTGTTACTTTGTGAGGGTGAAAAGGATAACTATTGCAGTGTTCTGTACACCTGAAACTAACAATAAAATTTTTAAAAATAAAAAATGAAATAGTAAAAAAATAACAAAGAGAAGAGGTTCTGTTTCCAACAGACTGAGGCACACACGGGGACTGCTTCCATTTTATATGTGGCAGATCTTCCACGGTGACCCAAGTCCATGTTTCTCAATCTTTTATTTTTATTCATTATCATTTTAGATTTTTTTCCCTAGCCACCCCCTATGAAATCTCAGTACCACAGGTATACAGCATTACTGTTTATGAACTGTGTACGTATCTGTGCATGACAATTTTTTCTAGCTCTATCCATACGCAATTGACACAGGACACTGTGTAAGATGTACAATATGTTCTTTGACACATTTGTGGTTTGTGAAATGATCACCACCATAGCTAGCCAACACTCCAATGTGTCACATAATCACCATTGCTTCTCTGTCGGGAGAATGTTTAAGGGCAAATTTCTGAACAACTTTCAAGCATATAACACAGCGTTGTTAACTGGACCCACCGTGCTGTACATTAGGTCCCTAGAACGTATGTGTCTTAAAACTGGAAGTTTGCGCTTTTTGACACCATCTCCCCATTGCCCCCCACCCTTCAGCCCCCGGCAGTCTTTGTGAGTTTGGCCTTTTTAGATTCCACATATAAGTGAGATTATATAGTATTTGTCTTTCTCTGACTTATCTTGTTTGGAATAATACCCTCTAGGCCCATCCACATTGTTACAAATGGTAAGATTTCATTCACTTTTCTGGCTGAGTAATATTCCATTGTATAACGGTGCCACATCTTCTTTATCCATTCATCCATTCAGGGACACTGAGGTCATTTCCATATCTTGCTTATTCTGGATAATGCTGCCATAAGCATGGGAGGGAATATATCTCTTCAATATTTTGTTTTCAGTGCCTTCAGATAAATACAGAGAAGCGGGATTACCGGATCATAGGGAAGTCCTGTGTTTTAACCTCTTGCAGAACCCCCATACTGTTTTCTATAATGGCTGCACCAGCACACATCCCACCCTTGTATATCTGTGCTCCATACATGGAAAGGCATTTTTCCTGCCATCTAATATTCCATTCCCCCCTCACCTGGAGGGTCTGACCACCCCATCTCCTCTCTCTCTCATTCCCTCTGATGGAGGTGAAGAACACTTTTATTGTTGGCAAAAGGCAATAAAGGAGAGAAATACACTCAGCTCTGAAGGTTTGGCACCTACCCTCCTGCAGAGAGTGGGGCAAAGTGGCCCTTTCTCCCTTGACATAACATACTAAAGGGCCAGCGCCCTGGTCCTTCAGAAAGAGTCCTGGGCTCTGAAACTACAAGAGGCTTTTTAAAAGATTTATGTCTCAAAGGGGCAGAGAAAGAATCAACAATGACAAGTGCACTCAAGCTGAGAACATTAAGGCCATCTTGGTCATATTCATCCCTTAAAATAACCAGACTTCCTACCTGAGAAAGTAATGTTCTGTCTACCTTCTGATTACTAGTATACCTTCCATCGTTACCCTTGTTGATAATAATAAGGTATTATTTGCATCTCATAATTTATTTCTAAAGTAATGTGTTTTTAGTAATGCAGTCTTTCATCTTGCTTTCTGGAAGATTCTGCATTTTTTTTTAGCTTAAAAAATCAGGATAATAATGCAGCATAGCGGAATGTGTCTGGGTAAAATAATTACCAAATGTGGAAATTGAATCAAGGCACCCAACAAAAACATGCGAGGGGATATAAAATGTTCAAATTTTACTTGAAAACACCTGTTCTCTAATAGAACTCAGATGCTAATTTATTAGATCTATTCTCTTTCAATTGTGAGCATATTTTCCATTTTAATCAGTGGTTATGGGAAGTTTGCAGAAAGAGTTCACAGTTTTAATGGTTTTAGAAAGAGAAAATGAACTTATACATGGAATATTCATAACTTTATTTTTAATTGTGCAATTTTGCTCAAAATACATACTTTACACCTTGCATGTAAATAAAAAGAAATGGATATCGTTATAATGCTTTACCCCATAAGTAGTGTGGACTTTAATTTGACTTCCTTAAAGAAAAGCTATAAATGCAAACACATTTAGGACTACACCGGACTCTTGAAAATTGCGCAGCTAATTGCAAAGCCAAGATAATCAAAATCATACATCAGGTTTTTCACATTTCTCTACTTTTGGTTTTCTTTTCAAATGTTTAACTCTGCTTGGCTAGGGTCTATGGAGGAAAGAGAGTGGAAAATTCTCCTGTGTGGGCCTGTTTTTCCTCCAGCCATAGCGGCTGGCCAAGTGGGGTGAGGGGAAGATACACAGCATGGCTTTCCAGTTAAATTCTCTGTGAAGCCAGAGTCACTTACAACCTCGCCTCATGTGTGGAAGGTATCAAGTAGATACTGGTGTCTCTCTTTCTACTTGATTTGTTTCCATGAACATGAATGCGGAGGGAACAGTTGCTTCCCATGGTTAAAACCTGAGGCAAACCCCAGTCTCTGACAGGTCTCAGCCTTTCTGCCCTGGAGGTGTCAGTTGAGATTTCAGGTTTGAACCGTTGCTTCCAGTGGCTAAGATTTACACTTTAGTCCCGATTATTCTTGGAATCGCCACACAGATTTTTCATCTTCTATTATAGATTCCATCAAGGAAATATCCCTAAAAATCTACGTATATGGTAGTTTTTATTTGGCATGCAAGCCTTTTTCCATTAGAGTTTTAAATGTGGAGTTGCAAATAACCTTTTCGTTATATTTTGTTTTCAACATATTTTTCCCCTGTTGAATGAATAAAGTGTTGGGTTGTTGTACTGAAGAAATAGGAGGAAGGAACATGTAGGGGGAAATGTAAACCACTTCAGACTCACATATTTAGATGTGAAATATCTCCTATTTCCAGAAACGGCATTATCACAAACTAATTAAAGTATTGCATTTTTTCATCCATGGTCTAAAAATATTGATTTTTCCTTTTCCTGAAAAGCACCTTACTGTTCAAACGAACGAGTTTGTTTTCTTTCTTATATCTTAAAGTTAGTGGAGTTTCCACTGTATAATCTTCGGGAGCCTGTGTGTGTGTGTGTGTGTGTGTGTGTGTGTGTGTGTGTGTGTGTGTGTGTGTGTTTCAAAGGCCTCAGGGCTTTGTAGTTATATCAGGCAGATGCTGGGTCTTCACTCATGTTGATAATCTGCCGACAACTGGAGTGAAAGGGTCACACAGGTTAAGGAGGAAGAAGAACGTCTGAAGAGTGATGGCGGGAAAAGGGCAGGGCCAACGAGACAAGAATGAATTGTTGTCATGGAGACACTTTGCCTTTCTAGTTCTTCCTCCGAGGTGGGGGTCTGAATCCAGGATTGGGGTGTGATGCTGGTGTGGGTCAGGGCCAGGTCCAGGTGGTGCATGGGAGTCTCAGCTGAGTGTGAAAGAAAAGTCAGTTCTCGCTTTGCTCAAAATTCTTTTGCTGGAAAACAGCATTTCTCTTCTCAAATTTTTCTCACCTTCCCCACATCTATACAGAGATGAGTATGTTCCAGGCTGAGCCAGTAGGTGTAATCTTAAGCAAGAAAAAGTAGCTTTGTTTAAAGTAAAGGCACAAAACACCTGCTTCTCATTTCATTTTACTAAATCTGTGGAATAAAGAATATCATGGGAAAGGTCTCTGATGGCAGCAAAAGTGAAAACAGTTTGTATTCAATAAACTGACTTCCACTGCTGACCTCAAAAGCTAACCATTGAATATGCCTTTAATGTTCTTATCTCTACACAATGAATTAGTGAGCTCATTTTATTGGCAATGGATAGACACCACGTAAACAAATGTCAAGAGTACATCTCTAAGGCTCAGATGGTGGTTTCATTCTCCAAGAAAAGGAACCAGGGCTACCTGGAGAAATGGCCAATTCCAGGATTGGGCAGGTCACCTACAAGAAGAGTCTGGGGCATGTGTAGTGCCAGGAAGTGAGAAAGTGTCCCCAAACAGCACCACCACCAACAATGAACCCACATGAATGGGGCATGTCAAATAACACAGAAGCCTACACAGAAACAGGAACAATTAGAGCAAAAAGATTAAGTAATATTGGACTTTGATCCAAAGTGTAAAATAAATATCCTTGAGTCCATGTTGATTTAAATAAATAAATGGGGAGGAAAACACATCTCCAGTGCAGAGAATACAAAATAATTTGTGGAGACACTCTCCCCTCCAGGAGGTGGGTCACAGCTCTCCACCCCAGGGTGTGGGTTGTGCACAGTGACATGTTTCTAGAATGCAGTATGAACAGAGGGAACCAAAGGGGAGCTGTGTGGTGACGAACATAACGTAACACACCTCAGCCCTGCAACCAAGGCCAGCATCAACAGTGATGCCCCCAATGACAGTGATGTCATATCATGTAATGAAAAAGGCACTTTACCTTTGAGGTCTTCCTCCCCAAATCCCCAACCCCAGACTAATCATAAGAAAAACATCAGACAGATGCTAACTGGAGGACCTTCTACAAAATTCTCAACCAGTACTCTTCAAAACTGTCAAGGTCATTAAAAACTAGGGAAGTCTGAGAAACCATCCCAGTCAAGAGGAGCCCAAGAAGACAAGATGACTAAATGTCATGTGGCATCCTGGATGGATCCTGGAAAAGGAAGCGGACACAAGAGAAAAAGTAAAGAGTAAGGACAGTGTGACATTCAGTTAATCATGGTGTATCGATATTAGTTTATTAATGGCTAATGTAAGATGTTAATGATGGGGAAAATGAATGGGTACTATCTTTGCAATTCTCTGTGAATCAAAAACTATTCTAAAAAAGCAGTTGACTAAAAAATAAAAACTTCCAAAACTATCCTCTAGGCTGCTCACTTCTATTAAGTACTCAACTATTATCATTTAATTTCATCTTATTTAACTTTCCTACATGCAAGAGTATTCATGAACATAGCAAATATTTCTTTTCTAAAAATATTACAGAGCTATGATAGTTTAATAAAAGCTTTCACTTTAATTAAATTAGAAGGAAACACTTCTATCCTCTTTTTTCCCTCCAGGGAGGGAACACAGTGTCATCTTATTAGTGGGATTTTCCTAGGGCTCCTTTCCTCTTTGATGAGTTTGTTCTAGTCAAGCAACCCTGGAAGACAGGACTAGCCAAAGGATATTTCATTTATATATACATGCAAACACTTTTGCTTTTGCTTTAAATCAGAAATTATTAATGAGGCATTAAAAAGGAAACTCTCAATTTCTATGTTTATTTAGAAGACTTTGATGTCTTTTCTGAATAGGCTTGATAAATGCTATTAAGACGAAAGCCAATATACTATGATGGAAATCCAAGAAGCATTCTCAGTAAGAAGACAACATCAGATTGAATTGGAACATAAATAATGCAATCAATCATCAAATGAGTATTATATATTACAGAAGCACAGCTCACTTGGTAAAAGTGTCCCCTCCTCCACTAACTATGGGCCCCCTCATAAGCTGTAGTGTGGGACTAACCACGACAGAGGATGATCAGTAGTACCCCAACATCATCACTGTCATAACAAAAAAGAACAAGATACAGACCGAAAGATGAGAGTCAGAAATATTTACTTTATTGTGAAGCTCTGCTAGATTACGGGCACTGAAGGATACTAGGAAAAACAAAAACAAAAGGTCTCTCTGGGCGGAAGAGCCTGGAGGCTCTCTGTAGAAGAAACAGGACTGTGTCTCTCCTGGAGAGTAGACAGAAGAGGGCTGGCCAGCTGGCGTGACCACAGTGAGGATGGCCGGAGCAAGTCCAGGAATGAGGGCTGCTCAGCTACATCCAAGGGACACACTCTGGTCGGGAATGTGAAGACACAGCAAGAAGTGGATGGGGAGCGTGGGACAAAGGGTCTTGCAGACGCCGTGAGGGAAGTTGCTGTGTATCTTGTAGTGGGGCTGGATGATAGAGGAAGATTTTTTCAAGGTCAAGGATGGAAGGAGAACCAGTAGGAAAGACTTCTGAGGGGCTCTGATGTAATTAATGAGGACATGAACCGGGATGGTCCCAGTGGGAATGGAAGGGAAAGAGGCCTTTCTGGGGATACTTGGAGATGGAGGGGGACACAGGGCTGGAGCTGAAGAAAGATGCATCCCAGGTTTTCAGTCTGAGGATCCCAGAGACCTGAGAGAAAGTGGGATTTGTGGGGACTCATGGTGCGCTGTAGACAGAAAAGGAGTGATGAGTATCTTCGGCATGCTCATGAAAGGCGTCGTAAGCGAACTCTAAAATACTGGCTGTGGGTAGGTGACAATACGGCAATGGTGTCGAAGCCTCGTGGGAGCTGCCAAAAAGCCCTAACTGCACTGAAAACATAATTATGCAATGTGAGAGCCAGATAATGAAGAAACGCAATACCGATGGTTTTCAATGATGAGTACATGAAACAGATATTTCAGATGACCTTTTGATATATAGAATACGGAATTATCTAGAATGTGATTTGAGGAAAACACAGACAGTGTCATGTCTTCACAACTATCTTTCTCACTGTCTGCAGTGAGGGTGATCACACTAGTCATCACCGAAACAGGGGCGCTTTTGAGAGGAGAAGGAAAAGGGGGCATGGCGCTTAATTGTTTTTAATGATGATGGACACACGCTCTCAGAGCCTGGGGCAGGCCGGACAGTATCATCACCCATCAGACACTCCAGTCCTCCTCACGTCTCGTTGACTGGAAAATCCCCGATACCATTAGGAAACTTTTGACCCCAAAACATCTTCACCAGTGTCTCTGTGGCACTGGTTTTCTAACTGGCAGTTTCCAAGTGGCCTCAGGGTCCCTGGCCAGCAGCCCGCGGAGGAGTGAGCGATGGAGGAATGGGCAGTTACATCTGGAAGGAGAGGGGTCAAGGGCAGGCGACGGCTGAGCTGTGAGTCAACCGCTCTGCATTTGCTCCACCACCCTGGGCAACGTCCTTCTCACATTATCTCTGTCACCACCGTGATGGGGAATTTCATGTGTCAGCCTGACCAGGCTGAGAGCTGGTAAAACAGGATTTCTGAATGTCCCTGTGAGGGTGTTTCCGGCCGAGATGAGCCCAGCCCCGGCAGTCTGAGTGCATCAGTCGGCCCTCCCCAGTGAGCGCGGGCATCACTCAGTCCCCTGGGGGTCTGAGAAGAGCCAAATGGTGGAGGACGGGTGAATTCTCTCTGCTGCGCTGGGCCGTCTACCTTCTCCTGCCTTTGGACATCTGTGCTCTCGGTTCTGAGGCCTCCAGGTTTGGACTGGAACCAGATGTCCTTCTCAGCCTCCATAACTATGTGAGACCGCCCCCCCCCATAAATGTCTCCTCCACATGTGCTGTTGGGTCTGACTCACTACAGAGCCCTGAATGAACAATAACACCGCTGTCCTGCCCCTCGCCACACCACTTCCTTACATTTTTACCGGTTTAGAGTGTCTCAATCAGAATAGCCTTCAGGTACCTGAAGAAAAGACCTATAACACTGAACTGCAAATCTGAACAGAGCCAGAAAGCATTTTGGATGCTGCCACCACATTCCTGCTAACTCTGGAAGCCTTCCCGACCCCAGGGACCCACGGCCGCTGCCGCCAACCCCTCTGGGCCTGAGAGGAGCACAGGGGTGTCTGGTGGACAACGCCTGCCTTCCAGTCTGATATCTGCTCTCCAGCTAGAGGATACAATTTCCATAATTTAATACATGGTGACTATGTAGAACTCAGCTTCTCAAAAGCAACGGGAATGTGCTGCAGCTCTAACACCAAGTGAATTTAACAATCCTATCAAGAAAATTCATTTTCAGCGGGTTCCTTTCATTGGCCATCTACTGTCACTTGTCACCTTTGACAGCATATGTAACGATATCAGTTTCTCTGATGGTAAAACATCAACAACAACAACAGAATGACCTGTGGAATCATAGAAATTTAGAAAGTCAGAACATTTTCAAGAAGGAAATCAAAACTACTTATAATCCCATGTCTTCAAAATATCTACTGTTAAGACTCATTTTAACCCCTACTAGTACATTCTTGCATACATTTTCTTTAAGCTTCAAAATATTTTTCCCAACTTTGTGGAAACATCATAAAAATGTTTTTGTATGAGAATATACCATACTTTGCTCTATGCTTACTTAATCATATTTATTTTATTTCATATATCTGCCCATTGTTGCTGCTGTCACATCATGTTAGACAGTCTGATAATTTTTAGGGCACATTAAATAATATTCACCTGCTGCCACTGACACTCCCACTCGAAGAGTGGCTAACACTGCTCATACCTTAGCACTGGCTATTAATTTTTACATGTTTGCAAACTCAGTTGCATTGTATCTTGTACTTCTCTACTCATGCCGTTGAGATATTTTTCATTAAGTTTGATAAGCAGCTATGTTTCCTCTTATAGGATCAGTACGGTGATGTCTCTTACCTATCTGAGTGATTTCTTCAGCGGAAGAACTTGCACGTTACACATGTTTAGTGACTTGACTTTGATACTGTTGAGGTTTTTACATGCTGCTGTACTGGATTTTATGTGATATTTTATATGATATTTAATGATCATTCCTTCATTCAACATGCAGTCGTTAGCACCCACAAAGTCCGAGGAACTGCCCTCAGTGAGAGACAGACAGGGAGGAGGGGGGAAGGACTTAATTCATTTCAAATCCATCCTTTCATCACTGATGCTATCGCTTTCAAATACTCAATTTCTGTTCCTTTCACATTTTGATGTAGAGCCATTGCTTTTCTGTTTTGCATTTTATATGTTTGAAACAGTGGAGTCTCAATACATAGAACAGGTTACAGGTCTTTGCAAGGGCTGAGAGAATACAGAAGAAGAGAAGTACTCAGATTAGTAATTGCAGAAAGCAGTTGTCACCCCTGGGGGCTGCATGAAGGAAGGGGTATAGAGTCACAAAGCCCAGAAACTCAGAGGAGGGCAGGTTCAGAGGTGGTGGGGGTCTGGACACATGGAGGAGGGGACATGGTCAGTGCTGGACCCTGGAAAGGGTGGATATACCATAGGGACTATCCCAGTGGGTGGAGGGCACAGCTAACCTGGCATTCTGCTTCTAATGGCGTGGTTCTAATTCTTTAATAATTGTATCTAAACGACTTTGAATCTACCTTGGTTTGCCATGTGAAGTGAGAGGTTAAGCTTTTTTCCCTCCCTCCCCCGGCACTAGGGAGCAAACCTGAGCATATTTTAAGAGCAAGTGATTACAGGTCCCCTGGACGCAGAAAATCTGATCAGTAATCAGAGTTGAGTCAGTAGCTGAGGCAAAGTCATTGCCTCGATTTTATCCTCTGTACAACGAGGAGCTTAATAAAATTCTTTACAAGGTTACTAAATATATAAATCTATTTCTACTAAGTTTTTAAAAATTCCATCTATTACATAATTTCAATTTATACTACTCAGGCTTCCTATAATATCTATTGGGTTCTCGAAAAGTCATGACATATTTTTTCTATGTTTTTCGTTGCAAACATATGTCATGACTTTTCCAACAACCCAATATAAAGTGATCAGGAACACAGTTTGGCACCTTTTTAAATTTAAGTTTTATAAAATTCTCAATCCACATAAATGGATATTTTGGCCCCAATTAGTACATTTCTATAATTGTGGTAAGTGCCCCAAGGAAGTAATCAAAATATCATGACTCACTTAGTATAACACTTAAACAGAACGGTACTCATGAATGACTAGCAAAATATGGGTTATAACAGATGATGATAGAATTGTCTCCCTGTCGACAATGTTTAAAGACCTTTGTAATTCCTTTATTCTTATTCTCTGTGAGCTCTAGGAAAGCAAAACTCCCACTATGCGTTCGATTAACAAATGCTGCAGGTGACGTAGATGCAAAATCCAGACGCCCACTTTTATGGGTGACTTACGGTACATGTGTTTACATATTTTCACTGGTCACACACACTCTAGATCCTGTGTGATTCTAATTGGCTTCCAACAGATTAACTGTGTTATGTATTGATTAGTGACATTTTGTTTTTAAAAGTCCCTCTGCTCACACTAACATTTATAAGTAGCTTGTTACAAATCCTATGTGCTATGTGAGTCTTACAGAGCCACTCTTCAGTTGCTATAAATTACTAAGTGCTCTTTTAAGTATTATAGATTTAATTAACATAAAGTGTAATATCACCATGAGAAATTAGTTGCATCGTTTGCTTACAAGTTGATCTAAGACATAAGCATAAACATGATATGAGGAGAAATTCCTGGGGGAATTATTCTCCCCCCCCTTCTCTCTCTCTCTCTCTCTCTCTCTCTCTCTCTCTCTCTCTCTCTCTCTCTCTTTTTCACATACATATACAAACACACAATTCCTTTCTAACAGTCATCAATAGCCACAGTGTAAGCATTTCTTCTTTTAGCTTTGCACTCGCCTTCAATAAGTTTTAAATATCTTTGGTCAAAAAAATGCTAAGAAAAGCATTTGAGGACAAATAGAATATGTGGATAATAATGAAGTAATATCTCCCTATAGATACGTATGAATTCCAAAGGGAAAATAGTCACTTTACAGTGAAGGCAGTCATCCTCCAGCACTTTAAAAATGTCATTAATGTTAACACCACAAGTAAAAAGACATATCAAGGTCACCTCCCCTGTGAGTCAATGTACTAAAACGGGTTCGTTGCTTCTGTGGTATTCTGGCTGAACAATGCATAATTCAACCAAATCATGAGAAAACATCAGACAGACCCAAATTGTGAGACATTCCACAAAATACTAGTAGTCTTCAAAATTGTCAAGGTCATGACATACGAGGAAGGACTGAGGAACTGCCACAGACTAGAGGAGACCAAGGGGACATGTTTCTTAATGTAATAAGGGATCCTAGAGGGATTTCTGGAAATAAAAGTGATAGTGGAAAAACTGGTGAACTCTCAGTATTTACTTAATAATACTATGTCAACAACAATGCCTTCATTTTGATAACTGCACTCTGGTTATGTCAGATGTTCACTTTGGAGGGAAGACGTGTGTCGGTTATGTGGAATGTCTCAAATAATCTATTTTTTAAAATATGCATGATGAGCCCTGAGATGGATGAAGTCCTTAGTCACTAGGAATCTGCTGGCCCTTTTATGAGATCAGTTTATAGGGAAGGAGGACTAGGAACCCGAGGTGGCAGCGGGTATGGTCAGTGAGTCAGTCTCTGACTAGCGAAGCCGGTCCAGGTCCTCAAGACGAAGAGCCAGTATGCAGTGGGGTTAAGCACTGTTTGCCATGAAGGTCCCCCTCCTAGGACACAGTGAGGGTTCCGTGCATCCGTGCTGACTGACGGACGTCCCACTGCAGTGCACTTGACAGACGCAGGCGGCGGAGCTGCCTCTGCTGGGAAAGAAGGTCCGGCCCTGCAGAAGGCAGAGGGAACGACACCAGCCCTGCAAAGGAACTGAGGACACTGCATCTGGGTGACCCAGGGCACAAACTAAGGATCCGTGAAGCCATATTGATATAAGCAAATGACTAAACGTGAATGGGAGGGCAGAGAGCAATCTCTGTGTAGCAGCATCCTGAATAACTCGCAGGTGCCCTGTCCTGGGGGTGGAGCCTCACTCAGCAGGCCACGCCTGTTGTGGGGACTTCCGTCCAATGGGAAAGGCTGCAAAGAGGGACTTTCCATGAAGAGAGCTGGCGAGCGCCACCGCAGCCAGGTGGCCGAGGCCAGCCCGGACTAGGTAAGTCCTGCAGGTGAGTAAGATGTGCTGAGAAGGCCGCTTTACCTCCGTCATCTTCCTCCCCCAAACCTACAACCACAGTTTAATCATGAGAAAAAACACCAGACAAATCACAACTGAGGGACGTTCTACAAAACACCTGACCAGTACTCCTCAAAACAAAGTCACCAAAAACAAGAAAAGTGTAAGAAACTAGCACAGCCACGAAGAGCCTGAGGGGGTAAGATGACTAAATGGGATGTGACATCCCAATGGGATTCCGACAAAGAAACACAACGTTGGGTAAAAACTAAGGATATGAGATAAAGTATGGACTTTAGTTTAACACATCGATATTGATTTATGAATAGTGAAAAATGTACCATGCTGTAATGCAAGATGCAACAATAGGAGAAACTGGGGGTAAGATATACAGAAGTTGTCTGTATTATCTTCACAACTTTTTGTAAAAAGTTTAAAATAAAAAGTACATTTAAAAAAACCTAAATCTGGAAAGCAAGGCAAATTTACTTAGCAGGCTACTATATCTTTAATGTTATTTTATTAGTATATTAATAAATTTTTTATAATCTCTTCTTTTGTTAAATATATAATTTTATTAATATATTATAATAAACCATTGATTAATTAACATCATATATTGTACTATGTTAATATAGTATCATGTATTTTTTTATATATATAATTAAACTACTATACAACTGGTAATCTGTGGTTAATTTTAAGCAGTATCTGAGTATCTTGGGTTACACAATTTCAGTGACTTAAGGGTAGTTTATTTTATTTTTAATGTTTATTCCTGCTTTCTGAGATATTGATCACATTTAGAGTGTAGACTTAAAATGCTGTTTCAGTGAGGTTTCTGCTTGATCTGAGCGTGGAGAAGAGAAGACAGAACAGCCCTCCAGTCGCTCTGGAAGTGCTGCGTTCACCGTCTGAACTTCCTACGAGGTGATCCCGGCATCTGTGCCTCTAACTAGGGCCGTAAGAATAGGCTGAGCTGCAAAACCCGGGACTATTCTGTCAGTGAAACTCATTAGAGGTGGAACTCAGGGTTTAGTGAAGCTCATTTTTCTTCAACTGTTAGGCCTATTTATTATACGAACACAGTAGGGTCCCTATTTCAAGGCTAGAGACGGGAAAAGATAATATTTACAGACTCCATGGCAATTCTTCTGCCGAAATATAATCAGTATAACCTTTACTCACTTTATTGTACACACCCCATACTTCAGTTCTCCCTCAAGATCAATGTCCCCCCAGGACCCTTATCCCACAGTTTCGTGTGTGAGGAGCAGAACATGCTAAAATTCCCCAAGTTGACAGTGTCGTGTATGGACTTAAGAATTGGCTGTGACACTGATTTTTTTTTTGGGGGGGGGTTGTGTTTTAGTCTCATTTTTCCCATCTCCTGCTTCGGCAAAGCTCATTGCCTCTCACTGGTGGAACAATTCTATCTTGACTGGCTCTTTTGTGTCCTTATTACATAGTGCATAAGACTCATGGTCACTATGTGAAAGAAAAAATTATTTAAACATATGTTGAAATATTCCACTGAGAAGATATTGCACGAGGTAGTCACTTGCCCAATGGCCCTCAAACAGGAATTGGTAAAAAGGAAACTGGGGTTTGAATTTTTGACACAGTCCCAACTTATCCTTTTGACAGATAACACTATGACTCAAATATAACAAAAGTCAGTAAGTTAACAACATATCTGAAAGTATGCCTTTATGTGTGATACTATTATGTCTGGGGACAATGAAAAGTCTCCTTCAAATCAACACTCAAGTCCATTAAGCAAACACTACGAAAGACATAGAGGCTATTGGCTTCACAGCATTAGGGCATATTGAGTGCTTTATCTAGAAAGGAGAATGTAGTTACACTGACCCATAATGGGTCTGACTTCATCGCACTACAGTCTAGACCCATGAGCTCTACACTCACACCACCTAGGCTCCCTGCTCACAGCTCATCATTTCAACTGTACTGCAAGAATTACAACAAAGACTTTGAGTATCAACATGCCTTGATAGAAAAAGTTAGGAGACACAGATATCCACTAAGTTTTTACGATGTCACATGCTGTTGTTTGTAAGTGTAGAAAAATAAATCTTGGCATCGGTCTTCAGCATACATTGGGTAAACTAAAATTGGTTTGAATTTACTATTTGTTCATGGTTTGACACTGCTAGGTCCAATAACATTCTGTCTGAAAGAAGTAATAAAATTACAATGCTTTTAAGGGTCAGGTGCTTTCAAATGGCCTCAACAAACCCTCACAGCCACCGCACACATCTTGCCTATGAGGAGCTCAAGGCTCAGAAATTGTTCAAGGTTGATCTGTAAGTGGGAAAGTCTACATTTAGTTTACTGCCCAAGCTGCACATACCGAGGCTCATAAAAAGAAAGGAGAGGTCCCTGCACCCTTGGGCATCTGAGTGGCTTCAGTGAGGATGAGGGGCATGTTCTGGACCCCATTAAAGCATTAGGATTCTGGCATAATGGCTGCTCCAGGGTTAAACAATGTTACCATCCGCTGTTGTGCATTTCCAAGTGTATTGAACCTGACAATCTGATGGTTCCTTTGTTTCATATCTTGGCTCCAGATGATATGTAGGGCCATACAGTTTTGAGTATCCATCTTGTATCTTAACAGTGGCTGTGGAATGAATTCCAAACTCTACTTTCTAGTAAAGTCCATAGCCCTTTCGAGGGAAAAGAGAGTTTTGCATGTTGGTGGGCTAGAAATCTCAGTAATAATAACAATAAAAATTTTAAGAATAAAACAATCTTTTATATACCATTTGAAAATGATGTTTCCGAGTTTTGCATTAAAGGGCAATTTCTATGTATACGACCCAATTCTCAGTTAGTCAATTGGAATGTCACAAAACCGAATGTAATCCGGAATACTGCACAAACCAGAGAGTTAGTCTCCTTTGCTGTAAACATAGGAATACTAAATGTTCCGATTATCTTGAACAGAGCTGTGGAACTAAATAATTTTAAGATCTGCCAAACCAAATAGTTGACCCCGATACTTGAAAACATTAATAGATAATTGTTGCGTAGCCTATGTGCGAGGCAGCACATTTTTTCACTGATCTCTGGAATATACCAAATAAAAATCATATAATACAGGTATTTCATAATTCGAAACAACCGTAACGATTGATTTAATCCGCATGAGGAGAAAAATTTGTCTGCTTTAGAAACATATATGCACATTTGTCCAATAGAAATCTGTTCCTTTACCTGAAGTTGACATTTATGGAAATAAAATAGTGTAACACATCCATATACAGAATTTCAAGTGTAAACTTATGCATATCTGTTCGCATATATTCATTTGTATTTTTATATTAAATTCTATATAAAAAAATTTTTGCTTTTTTAAAAATATAATTCGAAACGATACTGATAATATCTCATTTTCTCACGTGACATCAATGTACAGAACTCCCCCTGAGTCAGCTTTGATTAAACCACTATCAATAGTCTCAAAAGGGCAGACGGATTCGTGCTCTCTGCAACGCTAACTCATTACCAATGTGTTCAGATTAGCAGACATTTGAACCTGGTCTCACAAACTTGAAAGGTTATGTTTATAGTAGTAAATTAAATCACCCAACTATCAGTTGGCATTGGTGATACTCCAAGTCATCCCTCCCAGGGTAATTCAGAGTCCCAAATGTGACCACCAAATTTTGACATGTCAGTTGTTTGGTTTGCTCTAATCTTAGAATTGGAGTCTCTGATCCCACTGCCCCCTCAGGGAGTATAAATCCTGACGAAATGCTAATGGTATTTATAGTCACACATGAATGCAACCATGCTCGTCCGCCTCAACAATAAGCTTAAACCTTGGCTATGTGTCTGCTATGCCCGTGGCGCCCCCTCCCCATACGCTACCACCACAGCAAACCTCCGCTCTCCACCTGACAATAAGGACATCCATGTGTTTAAGGACCGCGAGAACACCTCTTCTCGCTCTGGTGTCACAATCTACAGGAGAACGAAGCGCCACGGGTGGCGAACACTCAGTGCCATCCAGGGAGAACTCCTCACTCAGTCAGGGGAAAACTTATACACTTTGTCCTCAAACAGCCAAGGTCACAACAGCGAGCCTGCGGGGTGATCCGAAGCCCACGCTGATCAGGTAGTGAAGAATGTGTGCCAGACACAAGCTCCAGGAGGCAAGGCTACTTAGAAGGTAGTCTGGAGGCAGGACATCAATATGGTAAATCTAATAGGAAAGCGTTTCATACAGCTGGCATGAAAAATAAAAGCATCAACTGGCCACTTGTTAATTAGGAGAAATAGCCTAATATTATACAGCAGCACCTGACTTTGCAGGCGGGTTGTCTAAATAAAATATGTTATCATAAGTTTTAGAAAGGCAAGTATTGGAAAGGACGAGCGGGTACCTCGGTTAAAATGTTTCTTCAGTATTGGTGCGATTAGCACATGCGGTTTTAGTGAGGACGGACTTGAAAAGCCGCTGAGGTCAGATCACTTAGAATGCTATGATGGAGGCATAGCAAAATGTTGTAAGGAAAACATCATTTGCATAGTAGAAACTTAACAGAAAAATACAAAGTGCATTGTCACTCGTGTACTCAAAAGAAAAAATTTAAAATGTTATCATTTTATCAGAAGAACATCAGGTATATATTTTTTATATTTCTTAAGAAATAAATATTTCAAGTCAAATCAAAATGCCCTGTATTCCACTTGCAAATCCTAGGTTCTCCTTTCCGTCCCTAAAAACCATAAAAATGAAGCTACATCTCTATTACTAATTTGCTGCAAGTATATCTGAAGTGTTTATAATTTTATTCATAAAATTCATATTTTAAGTTTGCAAAAATAGTACACATTACTCTGCCATTTTTAATTTTTTTTTGAAATCTCAAAATGGAAAGCTATACAACTACTTTATTTTATTATTACTATTTTTTAATTACTTTTTTTTCAGTTACAGTTGACATTCAGTATCATTTTATATTACTTTCAGGTGTATGGCCAACTGGTTAGACATTTATACAATTTAAGAAATGATCCCGACTAGTCTAGTACCCACCTGGCATTATACACAGTTATCACCATATCACTGACTATATTCCCTGTGCTGTACTTTACATCCCCATGGCTATTTTGTAACTACCAGTTTGTACTTCTTAACCCCTTCACCTTTTTCACCCTGTTGCCCAACCCACTGACCTTTGGTGAACATCAGTTTGTTCTCTGTCTATTTCTGTGTTGTTTACATGTGTGTTCTGTTCTTCAGATTTCACATATAAGTGAGGTCATATGGTCTTTGTCTTTCTCCGTCTGATTTATTTCACTCAGCAAAATACCCTCTAGTTCCATCCATGTTGTTGCAAATGGCAAGATTTAATTTTTTTTTTGTTATGGCTGACAGTACTATTTCACTGTACATACGGATCACATCATCTTTACCCAGTCGTCTACTGGTGGGCACTTAGGGTTCTTCCATAGCGTAGCTACTGTAAATAGTGATGCCGTGAATATGGGGTGGTGTAAGGGTCATCACATTATGCATCTATTTATTTTAGCTGCTCTAAAGTATAATGTGTACATGAATAAGAAATAATTTATATATCTGCCACCCTAGTGACAGTCATGTGGGTTGTTTATAATTTTTCACTATTATAAGGAGTTCTGGAATGAACACTCTTATACATGTCTATATATACGAGTAAATAACTGGTTTGTAAGGCACAGATATTTTTAACTTTATCAGAAAACACCAATTGCTTTTCAAAATTGCTACACTAATTTACACTTCCATCAGCAATTTGGGGGTTACCACTTCTATACATTCTCCTACACATTTCGGATTCCTTTTTTTTTTTTTTTAGATATTCAATGTTTGCCAATTTGATGGCAATTAAATGTAATCTTTTTATTTATTATTTAAGTATAGTTGGAATACAATACTGATTAGCTTCAGGGGTACAATGTAGTGACTCATTATTTATCTACCTTGTAACGTGATCACCTCTAAGTCTAGTAGTCCCCGTCACCATGCATGCTTACCATAATGATCGCCTTCACCTCCTTCACCTTTCACACCCATCCTCCCAGCACGTTTACACTTGCATCTCCTGAGTCTGGCAAGTGTAACCACATTTTTTACTAGTCAGGCTTCCTGTTGTGTCCCTTGTCCTTTACTAGTTTTTATAATGGATTTCCCCTCTTTTTCTTACTGACTTATAAATCTTTACATTATATCTATATGCACACATATATGTTCATGTTTGTGTACATATTCAGGGAAAGTTAGCACGAGCAGGAGCCAGTAAAGGATGAAAACAAAAATCACGGGGATACGATGATATTCAAATTCCTGACAATAACAGGAGGCTAGAGAACATAACTTTTTTAAAAGGATGTGCATGCCATGGTATCAAACACTGCTGAGAGAAAGGGAAAATGGAGGACCAGGGGGAAATTATTAGCCAGAACGTCACCAGTAAACTTAAAGATGAAACTTTGTAGAAATCGCTTCCAAGTGAATTAGAATATATTTGCTATGAATAGAATGGGTGACGAGGAACATGGAAGCAGCTTTAATTAGGTGCTTTGGAAGTGAAGGGAAGATGAAGAGCACAGTGCAATAAACAAATCAAATGGATCTTTTCCTAAAATGCAGAGGCCAAAGAGCTCAAATAGAAATTCATTTATGGATGTAAAATCATTCATTTGTAAAGGAAAATACATAGAACCAGCAATGCCCTTTTATAAACACCCCACAAGTGGTTATGTTGTGATAAAAGCAATAGTTAAATTGATCTAAGCAGATTTTATCCTTCAAGAAGGCCAGTTGGATTTGGGTATGGCCAGATAATATCCATCAAAGGAACGCCATTCCAGCCAGCTTCTCCCATTAATGACAAGGTTGGTAAAGGGTCTCTGTTTGAGTGTATCAATGGTGACAAGACGTTGACACATACATACTTCACCAAGAACTTGGAACTCTAGCACAGGCCTCAGAAACAACCCCCATCCACATTCTTTAATAACAGCAATGGCCTTAGAAACAGAAAGAGAGTACTGTACTGTAAGCGGGCAACTGTATATGCCTTATTTTCATAAGACTCAGTAACTGTTCTACTATTACAGAAAAGTTCAATGGTCTATCCAGATATACCACACACAACAATCACCAAATATATGAAACATACTAACTTGCCATTTAAAAACTTTTAGCAAAATGGTAAGATATTGATTATATTACAGGGTTAAGCACGGAATATGTGAATGTCAGTTTGCTGGGTAATGAAGCAACAAAATGGGACAACTGTTCTCAGGGAACTCATCCATAAAGAACTCATATATGCTGTTGTTTATATCTGAAGTAAATGGCTTAACCTCCTCAGAAAACACTGAAGGTAAGGTTTCCATAATATGTTAAGAGTATTATGACCTGAGAGCTAATTAATTTTAAATACTCTTAGATATACATCTGTATTATTTATGGGGAAAATAAAGGTATCCTTGGTTCCAAAAAGAAGTCATAATTCTATTTTCTTTCTTTTTTAATAATAGAAAAGTGAAATTAAAAACAAAACAAAACACCTGCCATATATAATGGTATAGGTCAGATGATTACCCTCCACGCTTTGATTTAAAGAGAGAATGTAGTAATTTTATTGACACTACGTACTACCATCTTCTCCGTGTGAACCTACTACCAGTTAGCAAACAAACTCTGTCCTATTCAGTCACTTACAAAGGGCCTTTCATGTTCAGCTGTGGGGGAAATCGCTTGGGTTCTCTTATTTCGGAGGGTAGAGCTGGGTGTAGTTGAGCAGGATCTCAGGTCCCCTTCAGCCTGGACTTACTGCCTTGAGGCCAGTGGGCTTTGGTCCAATGCCTGTCCTTTGAGGCTTCTCAGTGTAGCTGCAGGGAAGCTGTGTGTGTCCCCGAGGCCTGGGAACCCTGTGATCATGGCACACTGTTTCCCCTTCCTTCTTCATTCCCTTGGGCATTTGGCTGGCATCCACTGTCTGCCCTGGATGGCGGCCAGACCCCGGTTCCACGTTTTCCTGGCTGTAGTGGAGATCCATTAGCATCTCCCTGCTGACTCAGCTCACCTTGCTTTTTCAGTGGACTTAGA
Source organism: Hipposideros armiger (assembly GCF_001890085.2). Taxonomy (NCBI): domain Eukaryota; kingdom Metazoa; phylum Chordata; class Mammalia; order Chiroptera; family Hipposideridae; genus Hipposideros; species Hipposideros armiger. The sequence goes on from NW_017731535.1 coordinate 1,183,072, forward strand.
GCATTCTGAATTCCTGCCTGGTCCTCGGTGCTTCTCCTGGGCCAGGGAGCCCAGGGCCGCCTTGGCTGTGATGTCATGCTGCCCTCATCATAGTGTCCTCGTGGCAGGCGCACTGAACCCTAACTCGCAGACCAAGGTGTTAAGGAGGGAGCTCTGGCTTTTCCTTTCCTGCAGCAGAGTCCCCTCCGCTGTGCAGGACAGTTTCCTGTTAGAGTGATCGCCACAGCCTTCCTCGCTCCGCTGGGACAAAACACACATCTGGTTGACTGTCTCCCAAGATCTGTTTCTTATCTCCTCTCTACTACTCTCTCTCCGCAAAATGCAATTCAGGACAGAATTAAAACTATTGTCCCCATTACAGCAATATTCATATCTGCGTGTGTTGATGAGTGGCCTGTTCTCTGGATTGAGAACTCTGCTGAGACACAGCCACACTCGGCACAGTCAGAAACGAGTGTAATTGAAAGGAATTCCTGCATGGTTTTCCTAATCTTGCCACTTGGGAAATGTTGAAACGTACCCCAGTGAGTCAGTAACTTATAGGTAAGTATCCTGTTACCCTTTGCAAATTAAAAATTAAGTAATTTTAAATCAGGAATTTTGCTGCTAATTATAGAGAGTTGGTACCTACCTATTATGTTGTCATCCATCACCCATTTGTGTTTTAAACTCTCTCCATTTGTGTTAAATATTTTTAAGTTCTACTTCCATAATGACAATATATAATGAATTTGAAAATGATTCAGTGCTAAGTGAGAATAACATTTATGTTGTGTTTACTTTGCACTGAGAATTCAAACTGTCATATAAACTGAGCATGAATTACTTAAGCACTAAATTGTTTTCTAATCATAAATATAAGCATTTTCCACTGTCGATTATGTGTCCATAAAACAGAGTCTAAAAATATATCATCTTAAACAAAAAAAGAAATAATTTCTTCAAGCACAAGAAAACACTAGGGACACTGAATGAAAGAAAGCTCACCAAACTACAAATTAAGTATTTGGGTCCCGTTTCAGGTTTTTCATTGACCTTCTGTGTAACCTTGAGCAAGGTCACTGCTTCTCTAAGTCTCTTTTTTTATTTGTAGTAAAACAGAGACAAAATATATCATTGTCCTAAAATTATGCTAGGAATTATGTCAATATAAGATGAGGAAACAGATATTAACATGTTTTCAAATTAATAACTCAATTCAAATATAAAAATGCAAATGTTTTTAGAATACATAATAATAGAGGAAAGGAGAAACCTTTAACAGTGACATTAGAAATGACATCCTAATCACACAATATTTATAACCACAAAACGATATCAGAATATTTTTTTTCTGATTAGAAGTGTTTCCTTTCAATATTATAATGGCTTTTAAATTGCCACTATTTTAAGCTTTCTTTTTTTAAATGCAGGAAGAAAGGGTTGTCATAATCGACTTTAAAGTCGAGCTTTGTATCCTGCACTGCCTTTGGCTGGGTTGCACACCCTGAGACGTTCTTACGTGGCATTTCTCTAGAAACAGCAAATAGCTCATAGTAGTGTCGGTATCGGTCAAGCTGGGGATTTGCAATCTTCCATGATCCTAAGACCACACCTGGCAACGTGCTTAGAGCAGGTGGCTCTCCAGTTACCTGACACCAGAACTGTAGGCAGGTCAGATGCAGGAAGCGGACCGCTCGATTGGTGAATCGGCTTCAGCAAGAAGCTATACGCATTGTGCCCGAGGTTAGCGCGGCTTTTTAGGGGTGCACCGTATCTCTACGCTAGGCAGAAGCCTCAACACAGGCTAGAACTTGTGGCTTTAAGAACCCTTAAGTATCTTCTGTTTTAATCCCTGGCTGTGATATTTACCCATCATTTTCAAAACAAATCCTTACAGGTTCATCATTCAATTTCTCATTTACTAAACGTGGCAGTTGCTCAGATCTTTCTCCTATGACTCCACCTTTTGTAGGGTTTTCTTTCATTTGAAAGTCTATATGTGAAATTTGGAACCTTCAAACCATGGAAACCGACATGCTTATTAAAAGGAAATCTGCGGATCACAGACCCATTTGCATAGCTCCAAAATATATTCTTATTCTGGGGATATATATATATATTTTTTTTTTCAATAGCTCCCGTCAGTTATCAGTCAAAATGATGTGCTGAGCACCTCATATGTACCCGGCTTAAGAAGCTTTCACTCCAGAAGCTCACATCCAACAGTTGCTAGCTCCTGACTTTCTCGTCACTGTGTAAATTCAGAGTTGTAGAAGTTTCCTGTTAAAATAAGGAGAAAGCCAAAACTCCTTCTTCTTCTTCTTCTTCTTCTTCTTATTATTATTATTATTATTATTATTATTATTATTATTATTGAGATTAACACAAACAATGGCCATAAAGGACCCTCCTGGTGCCTAAGGCCGGTTACAACCCCTTTCCTGTGTGAGCCCTCCACCACAAGGACTACTGGGGACCCCTTGCTGAGCAGGGGCTCTCTGCTCCACGTGGGAAGACAAAGCCACCTCAGATGGTACACAGCTACATGCCAAATTATGGAAACAACTATAAAAACCACAATATTTCCAAAATATGACTACAGCTGAGTCAGGAAGTTAATAGAACTTTTGGGTTTTTTTTTTTCTGCCTGAGTATTTCTTTCTGATCACAGTGCTGTTTGTTAGCTCTGTTCTCGCTCTAAACGAGTACTCAGTTTTCTAATGACGACTTCGTCTTCTGCTTCTTAAATAGAGCCCCCATGTTGCACCCACTCCAGGTCCTACAACCTGCTTTCCAGCTTCACACACCTGAGAACCTTGGGAGTGCGCTCTGGGGCCCCCGCATTCTGGGTAAGAGCATGTGCAGAAAGAAACTAGTTATATAACCAACATATGTCAATCAAATGGCCTCAGTCTATACGTCAGATGGACGTCACATTTCCTGCCCTTTCCTATATAAGAAAAAGCTAACCTGAAGTTCGGTGCAGCTGTTGGCTCCTGACTGTGCCCCCAGCAGACTCTCAGCCGGCACCTTCCTCCTTCTTACTTTATTTTTTTTTTGTTAGTTTCAGGTGTACAAAACAATATAATAGTTATACATTTCACCCCTCACAAAGTGATAACCCCCCCTCTGACGTTGTATACATCTATTACAAATCAATTGACTCAATTCCCTATACTATACTCCATATCCTGTGACTATATATACATATTAAATTATAGTTGACATACAATATTATTCAGCTTCAGCTTCATGTGTACAGCGCAGTGGTCAGGCATCTACACTGTCCATGAAGTGGTCTCCCAAAGACATGTGCCCATCTGTCACAGCAAAGGAAATCAGCAATAAAACAAAAAGGCAGCCTACTGAATGGGAGAAGATATTTGTCAATGATATATTTGATAAGGGATTAGTATCCAAAATTTATAAAACACTCATTTCACTCAACACCAAAAAAAAACAAACAACCCAATTAAAAAATTGGCAGAGGATATGAAGAGACATTTCTCTAAAGAGAATATACAGATGGCCAACAGGCATATGAAAAAATGTTCAACCTCATTCATCATTAGAGAAATGCAAACAAAAACCTTTCTTTTTAAATACACTTTCTCACTTCTATTTCTTTAGAATCTGTTACTTTTTTCAATTTCTGTGAATGACCAGGGGTTAATTCTATGCCAGTACATCTCCCAGAAGGAGTGAGACATTCCACAGCTACTAGGCGAGCTTCCTCTGGACAGTGGCTGGGTGTGTGGAGGCTGCGGATATTCTCCACCACCATGAAGAACCATATTTTGGTGCTGCTTTGGCTGATAGTCAACCTCCATTCCATTGGAAAGATTATTTTTAGGTGTTAATCCATTTAATCAGGTGTTCTTTATCCATATGCTATCTTAAATTCTGCTCCCAGAACCTGCCATTGAACTCACACTCTGTTCTTTCTTTAGAAACGATGCTTAGTAAATATTTGTTAATGAGCGGGTTGCATCCCTTCCTAGCCACCTTATGAAAATGGTATATCTCCCATGTAGGACTGTCCACTAGTATAGGAGAAACGAGTGTTTGAGACCCTGTGACAATTGGACGTCTCACTGTAAAATGACAAATGGCATTCTTGTTTTGAACATTGGGTCCTGATCTTTGCCGAGATGAGTCTATGTCCAAAAGATGAAAGCTTTTAGTAGGGTATTAAAATAAGCTTTCAAAGTCATCAAGGTGAGGGAAAGACCCTGGATTAAAAATCTACAAGGTAATAACTGTCCCCTTGGTAAGGCGTCATGGAAAGTGAGTTGGCCTTACTCCCCACGTGTCACCTACAGTTCTCTGTACCATGACATTCTCATTTGGCAGGCCTTTCTTTCCAAGTTGAATTTCCACACCATCTAGTGGAGGTAGACAGACATATACACAAATAACATGTATGCTATCACCACGCCAAATACAGACTTAAATATGAGTACATTAAATAGAACACAGTGTGTACTCTACCTACAGTAATTTACATTTGGAAACATATAGCCGTGCGTAGGGAAGCACTTACTGATTAGCTACAAACCAAGGACAAAGTTGTGGGTAAGGACAGAAGCTGCAAGCCTGCAGACTTGGAGGAAGTTATGGCTCTCGGGTTCTATGAATTCAAATAAGGAAGATGCGATCACATTGGATTTTGCAGTTCCTGGTCCCACTGAATACAGCTTTCCACGTGCTACGAATTTGTCGAAGCTTCCTAACGTTTTGCATTTAGGTCCTCACAGCGTGCGCACAGCTCCAAGAGCATGTGAGCTTGTGCGCCTGCGCGTATATGGAGCGCTAGACTGATCCATTTGTTCTAGGAAATTCTTACATTCAGCGACATCACAAATCCAAACAAAGTCAATAGAAAGTGCCTTCCCTCTGCCTTCCACGCAGGGCGCGGGGCCAGCCGTGTCAGCAATTACTTTCATCAGAGCTGCCGGAGCTGGGTGCCGTGGCGGGAATCCAGGCTGACCTGCAGCCCTGGAGGCTTTAAATTTAATGTAACCCATATTTTAGGCTGCTTCAGACTAATTTGCCCTTTATTTCAGAGTTTTTAATGGAGACTTTGTTTCTAACAGTACCGCACTGATAGAGCGCACGCAATTTTTTTTTCTTTTTAAAAACGTCTTGATGAGCAAATGCTTTTAAAAGATTATTAGGTCATCTGAAGTACAATTTTTATTTAATAGCAGGAGAATCGACTCAGCATGGGCTTACCAGGTCCCTGACTTTTGTGCAGTACGCGACGTGCTGAAGACAGCATCACAGCTTTATTTTCAGGATATTATAAGGTCTGGGTTCCAGCAGTATTTTAACAATAGGTTCTTAAAATGAAATTGACTCTTGTTACATTCAAATCTGCACGTTAATCCAGTGCTGAGCTTGCAGTATGGTATGCTTGATGGTAAGGGAATGACTCTATCTAAAGTGCTGCCGCCTTAAAGATAAGGCTCCTTCATTAGCGCTACATAAAACTTTTGTTTGAAGCTGGAAAGATAAGTGTTCATTTACTGTTTCGTCAAAATAGTTCTCAATCTAAGTTAAAATTCTTTAAATTGTTTCTGAAACAGCTTTACGGATTTAGGCATTGCATGCTTTTTAAAAATATTGCAGATACACATGTCATGAAATCTGTAATTAAAAAATTTTAATATCTATATCAAACATGGTCCAAGCATACCCACAAATATCACTGCAGCTTGTTCGCAGCATACGGATTTCCAAAGTTAGTTATATCAGGCTGCAGTGCTATTTTAAATTTTATGTATGTGTTTTGTTTTTAAAAAGTACACCATTTCAAGCTATTAATTCCCTGAGTAGGCCCTTTCACTCTCCAATGAGGGGGCTGCAAAGCTCTGGAACCTTCTGGACCAGCCTTCCCCTTCCCTGCCTCCCTCCATCCTGGCAGAGTCCTGTCACGTGGATTAGCCTGGAGCCTATCTAGACTTATGTCGTTGTGTTCCCCACTCTTGGGAGGCCCCGACTTCCATTCCATTGTATTCTGACCCCAAACTCATGAAGAATGCCGTCTCCCCCTCTCACTTCCCCCACTTTGAATGTCCCCCTTCACTTTCTAAGGGAAACTGAGGCACCCTTCCCGGAAGCACTGTTTCCCGGAAGCCCTCTCCAGCGGGGCCTGCTGTGTCCCCATCCACGGTCACTAGGGTTGGCCCCTCATTATCATTTCCGGACCCTTCCCGCCAAGTCCCCAGCTTCCGAGTTCCCCACCTGACTGCCTCACCGTTTCATGCAGCCTCGCGTCTTGACAACTTTGGCACCTGGATCATATCACGCATCTGTATACATCAATTATGTGTGTCTTCCGCTGTGGCTCCCTCCACTGAACTAAGAGTCCTGAGCCCAGACATTTTGTTCTGCTTTGGTCAAGGCTGTATATTTAATGCCTACAAAATGTGGAACACATATATAGTAAGTAGGTGCTCAATAAATATTTGTAGAAGAAAAGTACATATGAAGAGCCAAATACAGTAAATAAATGTGTCTATTCTGTCAACTTTAATACTGTGAGAGTGTAGATGTGACCTTGAGTGTTCATTTAAATTTTACAGAATTTTCTGTACAGGGTGCTGTATCCTGCCTACAGCAACTAAATATGCTAAATTCTAAGTGAAGGAACTAAACAAAATCTTCCCCAGTTATAGCTTTTTATACTTCTCCAAAATGGATTAATAAGCATAGGTATTTATGTGAAAATCATTCCAATTTAAATATCATTAGCAAAAGGAAATCAAATTCTCTTTTCAAGGTGATGATATAGAAAGGGATGATCAAAGGCGATTTTAACTCATTAACCTCTATCAGTTAATATATGGAAATGAACTCTTTGCCATTTTAGTCACATCACCGTAACAATTTAAATGTTTCTTATTCTTTATTCGTATATGTTAACTATCATTTGTACTGTCTTTATTTGTACTATACTTTTCCTGACATGATTATTTTACAATCTGCTGTGACAAAGCCCAAATCGCATCTCACTGCTGAGTTCCCCCACTCCCTGCCCCACCCGCCCCAGTTTGCTGTGTGTCCCAAGAAGGCGCTCCGAGTCCCCGCCGTTACCAGGCAGGGTCAGTCTGCCTGTGGTCAGAAAGCGGCAGCACCCAGAGGCTGTGCTGGCTCATTTGACACCTCCAAAAATAGCCATCTAGTAAGTCCACTGCTGGAGATATTCTCTCAAAAGGCTCTTCTTAAAGTGTAAATAGCTCCACTTTTTTTTTTTTTACCTGTGGAACAAAATCCAGCAAAGAAGCATGCAGGTGGGAAGTGTCTTTTACAGTAATGGTCTCAGCACGCAGGCCACAGGGACCAGGTGGCCGGCACCAGTGTCCCATCTCTTGGACCAGCGCCATTGTGACTGGGCCACAGCTCACATTTTTCAGAGAGTGCCAAAGCAGGGCAGTCCCAGGAGAACGTGTCAATCATTCGCTGACAGGGGATTAACAAGTCAGGGGTGGACACAGGAAACTCGGGACGATGGTGGAAAGGACTTAGCACGTTTTCTCCAAAGGCCCCCCAATTGCCCTACCCTCAGGAGAAACTCCATGAAAATTAATCTTATGTCCAATCAAGTTTGGAAAACACTGCTCACAAAACTCCCTCAAGGAAATCCATGTGATCACGGGAATATTAAGGACAGTTAAAAAAAAAAAAAAGACATCTTTAACTGTGGTTTTAACATCTTATCAGGAAACCTATTTAATTTATTGAATCTTGCATCTTCCAATTATTTTACTTTTAGTCTAACATTTATTAAAGTCCCATGTGCAAGTTTTGCATGACACAGACTTATGTAGAAATTGTTAAAAATACAGACATGTATTTAGAAATAGAATATAAATACAAAGATGGGGAGAGTGGTGAAAATTAGTTTGGAAAGGTGATGTTTACTATGCTAAATATATAAATTTAAGAACAATTGAGTTTAGTTGGTATTAAGCTATGAATTTATGTTGAATTCATGGTTAATGGTTACACTGTTTATATTACTTCTACTGTGCTTGTAGAGCTAACATTATATTTTACTTATGTCATTCTATTCATGTGTAAAAGTCGTTTGGATTATGTTGAACATTATTATGATTAGCGTTGTTAAATCTGAATAGCTGTGAGCAGGACGTAAAGTACGAAGCTTGTCACCAGACATCAAGCTCCGATCACAATGGTGGACACCTGCTCTGTAGCAGGCATGCTCGTAGGGCACTCAACGTACATTTCATCCACTCGTTTAATTCTTCCAAACAGCCTACCATGTCACTAATTGTATTATCATCATCCTGGTTTAAAAATGCGGAAACAGGTTCAAAGGGGTTAAGGGATTTGCCCAGGGCACAATGGGACAGGGGTTCTGTCCAGGAGCCCACGTGCCATGACCATGTCCCCCGCACCCCACTCCTGGCCACTCTGCCCTGCTGGGAGCACAGTACTGGGACAAAGGGACCTCAAGCCTCTGTGTTCCTCACTGGCCAGTTAACATCCGGAGGCACTCTCACTTCTGAAAACACATAGCAATACACTGCATTTTATTCAAAGGACGGTGTTGGTCTGTTAGTTATTCACACTGATGGTTTTGCATGAACTGAGAATCATTAGCTTGGAAAAGCAAAGTACAAAGGAAAATAATAATTATCTTAACAGACTGAAGAAATGGCACCTAATTTGAGACTCAATATATATTTTTTTGTTTCTCAATTTTCTTAGAGTAGGAATGGTTTAAATTTGGGGGCCAGCCACCTCCAAGCTGTGTGAGTAGAATCAGGCTGCTTCACTCCAGCCCCTCACCTGTGAGGATTTTAACACCCAATGAAATCAGTGCAGTTCAAACGGTAAAATAAGATTATGCAGAACATTGAGCAATTTAATGAATAATTATAATATAAATGCCATGAAGCCATCTCATTGATTCAGATTATACTGTACAAAACATCAGGGATTTTTTGATTGTTGATGATGATCAAAAACAAACAGAAAAGGGCCGGCCGAGTGGCTCAGTTGGTTAAGAGCTCGCTCAAGAGTTTGAGCTCTGAGCAACAGTGGTTTGAGTCCAGCCCGAGCTGAGCAGCCGCTGAGCTGCCAACAGGTAGCAGGATGGCTCAGCTAAAAAAAAAAAAAAGAAAGAAAAACCAACAAACAAACAGAAAAGCATGGCTTTGCATCGCGTGGCATTACCCCTGTGTGAGACACATGGCCCTTCTCATGAGTCAACTCCACAAGGCAGGACAGGTGGATCACTTTACACGAAAGCCCCCTCGGAGTTAGGGCAATGCCAGACCTCACAGAAATGGGGCAGGTGTATCTGAGGTCAGTGGGCGCCTCCATCCAAGTGCGCTGGGCCAGGCAGTGCACACCTCGGGACTGGCCCTAAGGGGGAGGCGCCCCCTGGTGGAGACGAGTCTGTGGGTGTTTATAGTCCATCCTAAGGGGTACTCGCTCTGAGGAGCATTCTGCTCATCGGTCAGTACTCTGAGTAACGCCGCCTGTGCTGACGGCCTGTCCTGCAACGGGCATGGCTGTGCCCAGTGAGAGGGCGACCCATTTAGACGGGTTCTGCTAGAACTGCTCGTGGAAACAATGCCGCCAGTTTTATTTTGGGTCTGTTAGTAAGATGACGGCTCCAATTCATTTCACAGAGGAGCCCAACAGCTGTCAGATGGCAGCGAGCATAATCGTGCACATATGACGACTCCGCTGTGCTGAGCAGGATGTTTCTGCTGGCAGCGTCCCACCGGGGAGCGCTCCGAGCCCGTGCCCAGCCGTGTCTTGCGTGGCGCATTGGTCCTCGGAGAGAACAGCTAAAGCGATGTGAACTGTTCGCCATCGGGCCTGCCGTGGGTCATTCATGCTCAAAATGACACAATTTAGGGAAATGTAAGTAACAAATAGATGTTCTGGGGAAGTGATGTCTGAAACTCAACTTTTTCCCCCAACCTGGATCTCAGTAGCCACTCTTCCTAATAAACCTCCTACTAACCGTTCTCCGGGCAGCGATGAGATGGAAAGAGGGACTGTGGGCAGCTGATTCACATTTTATACTAAGGCGTTGAAGGAGCCCCTTTGGGGTTGAAATCCAAGAGCAGCACCTGTCAATAGGACCGCCTCAGAGGAAAATACACTCGAGGAAAGTGGGGCCTCTGGGGTGGGGCCCACGGCAGGGAGCGCGGACACGCTTCCTGGCCGCGTCTTACACAGAAACACGAAGGCAGACGCTCTGAGCAAGCCCTGGGCACACACACTGGGCTGTCGGGAAGCCACCACGCAGTTTTGCAACAAAACACAGAAAAAATACAACATGACTTTTCCGACAACCCAGTAACACCAGAGGAGGCGCTGACTGCCAACTTAGGAGTGATTTAGACCCTGAAACTGGAGTCACCTGGCGTTTGACTCGTGAGATCAACAAACTGTCATCTCAGTTACAGCAACATAGTTAGACCGGCCATTGAAGGCGGGCCCTAAGCCCACTCACTCTTTCTACAGTGTACTGCGAGGGCGAGTTAAATAACGAGGCTGACCTGACACAGAAGGAAAGAGCACCCGGCCTTAGGGTAGGGGTCCCACACGATGGTCCTCTACCTCTCAGTCAAGTTTTATTGGAACACACACACGGAAGCACTGCGCAGGGCTGCCTTCCAATGCAGCTGCACCGGACAACTGCAGAGCCAAGAACAGTCACTATCTGGCCTTGTCAGAAAGAGCGGGCCAGTTCTTTTTCAAGATGCCGCAGTCCAGCTCTTCTCTGCCCTGCATGTCAGGGTAACATCTGGACAATGACCTTACCCCTTGGGATAACTCCATACAAATAAAGCACCGACTTGTAAAGTTTTAAGAATTAAATGACAGTTAATATATGATAAAGCCTTTTTTTAAAGCATTAATGTGACTCTGGTTTAAGAGGCTAGATGGCGTCGTGTATTGGCGTCACTGAAAATGGAAAGAATTAAATGAGGCTAAAATACTACCTAAAATATAAGACATTAATGTAGTTAATGTTGTGACGCGATGTTGTTTTCTGTTGTGGTGTATTTCATTCATTGTTCAGATTGAGAGGGCAAACTGCTATTATTTTATACAGTTTACAAATGAAATGATACCTCACTTAATTTTTTAGGAACGCCAGTAATAAATATGCTGTAAGAGGATTAATTGTAAGCACATGTTAGCTGGTTCCCATGACGCGGTGAACTTAAATAATACAACAATAATTTGTTATCACTGCACTCATATAAAAAGCCGTAGCTGTTCTCGTGATTCATGCATCTGAGCTTTCCTTCCAAAAAAAAGTCAAGTAAATATGTAAATTATGATCCACATGTCAGATTTATGGCATGTGGGAAGGTTTTGAGCAAGTGTGAAAGTCTTAAAAAATGAAAAATAAGATGTGGAGTGCTGAAACCCCGTTTTTCTGAGTGAAGATGGATGACACATCCAGAGCTGAACCGTATCCAGGATCTTACTCCTGCACGAAATCTCCCATTTGTTACCTCCTACACCAGGCGGAACGCAGCCGAAAGCTGAAATGTCCCCACACACCAGCTGTCCACTCACCCACCCTCCTCTCCTTCCCCAGTGTGGCTTTCCATTCCATTAATCTAATATTCAAAAACATATTTTAGGAAAAAAATATATGCCTGGTTGGAAATCAAAATCGAATCTTACAAGATATATATGATTAAAATGACAACCGAAGCTTAATCGGATGCATACAAATAAACGTTGCAAGTTGACAAGCCCTAGGCTACTCTTCTTTCATTAAATGGTGCTTTATCCCCCAAAGATAGAGAATAAAAATAAGGCTATATTTTGAGAGAACCAATGTCAAGGATGTCTGCAAGGAAGCTCGTTCAACAAGCCAGGAGGCCGTCTCGAAAGGGCACTTCGTCCTCTGCTGTCATGAAGCGGGCATGTTAGCAGCATGGGGTCGCCGTTGTCCATTTTTAGAGAAAAGATTTGGGAGAATACAAAGAAATGCACAAAATACGTATTTATGTATTTGAAAGCTTAATTTCACTTCCGTATTTCAATCTTTTGATCCATGTTTGGACACAAGTGAAGATGTTTCACTGTTTAAACTAGTCTGATTAGCACTACAGAAGAAGTGAAATAAGCAATTAAAATGATAAGCGGACTGATCATAGAAAATGCACACACTCAGTACAATTCTATGTGATGCCTTTTCAAGTCAATCAATACAATTGATGCCTTATTTTGTTGAAACTAAGAATAAACCCATAACCGACCATCTCTCAGAGTATGAATCCTGTAGAGGTCACCGTCATATGTATTATTCAGAAGACATTGTAGATTGCCATTTTCTGGATACATTTAAAGAAAACAATAAAAAAACACAGAAAGAAACAGCCTAAGTTTTTAGACTAACATAACCTTCGAAAAATATGGTTAGAATTAGCAACACAGATGACCCATTAATCAGCGACCCATTAAACTTTAGTAGCAAGAATATCAGAACCAATGATAAATTATTTAAGAAAATTAAGTGCAAAGTCAGAAATGGAAATGAGTTCTGAACCCCTTGCAGCCTGATTTAGGATCACTGCAGGTAAATAAATATCTGTATCTCTTCTGTTATCACTTAGATGCACGTGTTTCAAGCTTCACTTTTATAAGTGGATACAGGCTGATCACACTTAATGTGATTTACCTGTCCTTCACAAAAGGGCCTGAACAGAGGAGGTTTTCCTCTAATTTTCTCCAAAACTAAAATGATTTTAATTTATCTATCAAATTGTAATATATTTTGTCCTAATTTAATTATTTAATGTTCATTTCCATTGTTATTGGATCCTCTTGATTTCAGTCATCATATGCGTGGTTTTTTTCCCCCACAATCCCAATAAACCTCATTCTTTCATATCTCCTCCTTGTATAGCCTGGAGCTAACCATACATAAGCAGAAGCAAGTATAAAAGATGCAATTTCACCTCTCCTCAGTGACCTCCATCCTACGTTTTTGTTATTTTAGAATAAAGAATGAACAACAACAAAAAAAACTAAACACCAGCAAAAATGCCTACCTATGTGAGTTGAGATTTGAGAAAAACAAAAAGTCACCCAAACTAGAATGTGCAGCTTACCAGCTCATCATAAAACTGCAAAGTGTCAGTCAACAGTTCAGCAGGGTGAACCTGTCTTTTGCATTTGATTGCCTTAACGTTAAACTCTCAGAAAGTAATCGCACTTCTCCTAAGTCTGGACGTTTTGGAAATGTTAGTATTGATGTTACTACTAACAGCAATAATTATTTTTAAGAGTTATTTTAGAACCTTTTGTGGTTCCAATGTATCTACTGTTGAAAATCTGCACATGGAGGACAAAAAAGATGTCAGGCTCTGACTAGTGAGCCTCGTGAAGGGCTGGTATGAAGACCAATAATAGCTCTGCTCGCTACAAAAACCAAAGTGTGTCCTCACTGAAAAGTGTGTCTTTACCTGGGCTCACCAACCTGGTTTACCTGAATGGTCAAGAGGAAAGCCATTCTGTTTCAGCCTCAGTAATTGTTATAAGTCCAGTAATGTTAGCATGTCAGCCAATGGACAGCTAACTGCTGTGCCTTCCCTAGGACTTCTCCAGCGAGGGGAGTTTCTCTCCTGCCAGGTGGGTCACTACTGTTCCATGCTTTAATTCAGGTTGAGTTTGGATAATCACTTCAAGGGAGAAATAAATCAGTGCTGACATTCTAAATAAAGCTTTGAGCTTGAAGGGTAATAATCTAGCTGCTCCTTTTAAATCCAGATTCACGGCTGCTAAAGGAAAGAAAATTCTGCTTGAGGGATGTGTCAGAGGGAAATGCCAAATGCATTCAGCCAACGAGAAACACACGCACAGTAAGAAGCCACCCTCCACCCCCGGACTTAATGACTTAGCGAAACCCACAATGAAAGGTGTGTGTTGTAGCCAAGATTCGCTTTTTCCTGGTGTAAAGCTAAGTACTGTACCAAAATGTAAGCCATTCGCTTCCATAAAATAAATGTATAATAAATGAACTCAACCCATTTTAGGTGCTTATGGGTTTAATTGGATGACCTGTATTGAGTCTATTATTTTTTAAAGAGGGGTTGCTTATGGGGCACTTATTAGCAATTCACCTTTTAGCTTTTGAGGGAAAGAAATATGAACTCCTGGATGAAAGTAGGTTGGGGATGAGTGCAGATTTTTTTATCAAATTATTTTGAATATTTACTTTGTGCCAAATATCAAGGACTCAGAGTTTTGTATGTGTTTGTTTTCTCAGAGTCCATCATTGTCCTCAAGGATCCAGAGGAAAATACCATCAGAGGGGACGTATACGCCATCTAACAGCTAAAGAGAAAAGCACAACAAGCACTCAGAATCCACTTCACCCAGGGTATCCCTCTTCTCTCTGCTTACATTTCGGACCCCACAACCAAGATTCAAAACCCAAAGGTGACCACATTGCAAAACGGAAGCAATGCAAACAAAAGCGCTATACTTCCTTCAGTAGAGCAGTGAATGGAGTCCAGCCTTTTCTCTAAAGCTGGCTGGGAAAGTGCTCAGGCTCACAGATGAACCGTGGAAACCTGACCTCCACACCGTGAGTTGGGTCAGACGGGCCCTGCGGTGACTCTGAGGACCAGGGCCCAGGATGGCTCCCCTCTGCTCCCCTTCAGATGCTCCCATCAGCCCCCTCTGGCTTCTGCACCCCCCTCTCCTGTCCACCAAACTGCTTATTGCTTTAACGATGGTGTTTGCTTCTCTCCATGCATTTGCCTGGGATTCTTCGTCACTCAGAAAGACCCTCCCGGGATCTGTCTTCCCGGAGAGATGCTAGTCAGGGCCTGACATAAGGGCACTCTTAGCATGAGTGCTCTGAAGACGTGCTCTGAGATACAGCCCAAGCATGAATTCTGTCCTGATGTCCACGTGGCACCACATACACCTGACCTTCCCCCATTTGCCTGGTCGTCAAACATTGTAACTACTTCCACTCCAGGTTCTACTGAGTTTTGTCATTTCTCCTTTACTAGTCCTTCAGAACCAGCACCGTTTTTCTCATCTTTCTATTCCTATTGCTTAGTATTGGGTCTCTGGTAGATGCTCAATGAATGCTTTGTACATAAATGAGAGAATGAACGAGTAAATGTGTGTTAATTTACATAATTACATATACATTGTGTGTATATATTTGTATATGCATATATATGTAAAATGCAATTGTCTGTGTGGATACACACATGTGCATATATGCATGTATTTATGAGGGTATTTGTGTATGAGTGTATACACAAATAAACTTAAGTATATGAGAGGATATATACTGCGTGGTTAAGAATTACAACTGTAAATGTGTAGACTTATGTTCAATGTCTGCTTTCACTATTTAGTAGCTATGTGACACTGGCAAACTAAATTGCTGTAAGTCACTTCCTCACTGTCTCTACCTGATATTATTAGTAATTGACTTCACTTATATAAACCTTGTGAGGATTTAATAACACAATGCATATAACAGTTTATACCATTCTAGACTATCTATTTATCACTCTGTCTATCCATCTATCATCCATCTATCCATCTTTCTATCATCCACAGAGGTACATATACCTTAGGAAGCAGAACATAATGCTATGACTGATAAAATGAATAATTTCAAGATAACCAGCACTTGAAAGAGAAGCGTTCCTTTCGGAAAGCATTTCATAACCCAGGGGAGGCTCTTAAACCATCTTCACTGGCGATTGCTTTTCTCACTCCAACTAATGAGCTGTTTCATATGAAACACCAGTTCCTGCCCCAAGCAAACCTTTACTATTTAGTAATGTTGGATTCCCGCTCCCTATACCTTCAGTATTTTTGCATTAAAATAGATCTTGACACCTTCAGATTGTTATAGATTTCCTGCATAAAATTTAAGGCCAATGTAGTCAAAGACAGCACATTAGGAAATTGAGATAAATTTTGAGTATGTAAGATTAGTATTTTATGATCAAAATATTTGACTGCCTAGATTTGTGGTTAAAATTTCTCCCTTTTTAACTACCATGTCAGGCAGCATTTAAAAAAAATTTTAAAGAGCATAAATTCTTTTGTTTCTTATCAACTTTGCCTTAAACAAGAATTTAATGTAACATTCTTCCTGCTTCATTAAGCAATTATTGCAAAAGTGAATATGGATGTCAAAATATGCATATGATCTTCATTCCAAGTTCTTAAAAAAAAGCCACCATCCCGTGGATAAGGTCTTTGCCCATTGTTCGAAGAAAATCTAGCTCTCCGTCAATAGAATTGCCCTATGCTATTGAGACATGCGCTATACAAGGAAATTATTGATTCTAGTGCATATATGCTAGGCTCATTATATGATTCATAGAGTTGGTGCTTTCTACCCCAATGTAAGTTGTATCATACCCAAAAATCTATTTCACACAAAATATTAGATTATAAAAAACACAATCAATGTCAAAGAAAACTGACTGCACCTGCAAAAATGTAGAAAAAGTCGACCTAAATTATGGTAAATAATTCATGAAAACTAAATATTTAAAATATAATCAAGTCATAAATTATTAAAGGTCAATGTATAAAAAATTACTAAGTAGCTTATGAAACATTTGAAATGATATTCAGAATACAAATAAAGTGTGCATTAACAAAAGAAACATCATTTAAAAATAAAATATCATTTAAAAATATTGGGTTGTCAGAAAAGTCATGACACATTTTTGCAATGAAAAACACAGAAAAAAATACATCATGACTTTTCTGACAACCCAATAAATCAAACTTCAGAACCAAAGCAACTATCATTTGGAATTGGAAGGTTTATTTTTGTTGTTGTTGTTGTTTTTTGTTTGTTTTTAGTTTTAGGTGTACAAACCAATGACATAGATATTTACACCCCTCACAAAGTTGGAAGCTTTCATCATTTTCTCATTAGTAGTTCCAACATTTAGTTCACTTTGTCATTAATAAGAAAAAGTGATTAGGAAACAGAGGAATTCCTTTTTAAAAAGTGAAAAAATAAAAAAAGCATCAGAGTGGCAGGTTTTTTGGGACATAATCTTTAGGTTAATGCATGTCACCATACCGACCTGTTCTCTTTGTCGTCAAGCCTAATGCTAGCCATGCCTTGTCAGGTATGTTTGTTATGACCTAATTCTTTTTCATGTGTTGACATGCCACATCAATTTTCTGACGTTTAGATGATATTTTGTTATACGAGAAACTTGATAAACAAAAATAAATATTTTTTTTAGTAATCGAGGTCTTGATGAAAGAGGGTCAACAAATAGAAATACAGGAATAAATAATATTTATGTACATAGTATTTCAATATTTAACAAATATAGGAATTTCAATAGTACCTCCACCTTATTTTAAATTATGTGGAATCCCAATATTTTTTGTTATAAATTTACCAAACAAAATTATGCTAATTATTTGGTTTACTATGAAGAATAATATTCAATAATGGAAATCGCAAACAAAATGTTACAAACACCCTATTAGATTAGTAACATCGATTTCATTATTCTGTATTTACAGGTTAAAATGTGTTGTTTTCACCAACAATCTATAACCTTACTCGCTAAGACCCCGAAAGTCTCCTGATTTAGGGAGTCAATTACTGTCTGTGAGTAATGTTAGTGTGAAATTTATAAATATTTCCTTTTGACTTCCAGGGTAAAATACAACGAACACATTAGAATATTTTAACGTATTGTTTCCATGCTTGTATGTGGCTTAATATTTCCATGTTAATATGAATAACAATTCGTGTAAATATTACCTATTCCAAAGTACTGCCAGGAAAAATAAAAAGTTAAGTGCCCAAATTATGTTTGCTTATTGTGATTAGACAGATTTTAAAAGTCTGGAAGATATTCTCCAATTCAAGCAAATGAATTTGAATAAAAAAACTGAATATCAAACTGATAATATTAAATAAATCCTAATTTTATTTGGAAGAAAATAATATTAGATTAAGATTAGAGAAAATCATATTTTTTAAATGCTGAGTTTGTATTTTCTACATAAATTAAATTTCCTTCAGTTATCTTGGATAAAATATCAACATTTTATTGTATTACTTTACTTATATTAATTACCTGATGGACAGTCCCATCCAAATAAAACCTAATGAGAAAGAAGAAAATCTGAGTCATCAGAAAAACTCATTGTTTTGGTTCCAAAACATTTCAGGTATTTTTCTGATAATTATCATTGGTTCTGCTTTATATTATATTTGAAAGGTGTACTTGCATATTTTATGCACTGTTCTTAATAATATCACACCTTTTCCAGCAACATCACCTCAGTACATTACAACTGTCTCTAACTTCACTGTGGGAACTGATACTATTGATAAATCAGTTGGTGCTTATGATGAAAGCTTTACTCCCTTCTAGATAAATTCTTTAGTGTTTAATTTTCTGTTTAGACTATACTTAACTATTTTCTCCTCAGGCAGTACAAATTCATTTCCTCAGGAGACCATTAAATCAATTGAGAATATTTTAAAAATACTTATATTAAATATTGTATACAATTTTGGTTTCGATGAAAAAGCACCCTGCCATGAAAAAGAAAAGAAAAGCTAATATTTACTTGTAAACAGACTATATTGCATTGTAACCAACAAACACTCATAGACACAGACAATAGTTTAGTGGTTACCAGGGGG
>NW_017731535.1:1201972-1261801 GCF_001890085.2 Hipposideros armiger
ACACACACACACACACACACACACACACACATTTAACTATCGTCCTGTTCACTTTTCTAGTCATTTTCCAATATTTTTTTAGGAATTCATAAATATTTTCCAACAGAGGCAATCTCCCCAATTGTTTTTTGTTATACCATCATGGCAACCAGTGATACCAACAACAGCCCAGAAAGATCCAATTATTCCTTTGGCAATCACTCAACATTTATCTTAGGAAATTCAGCAAAACATGATTTTTCAAGTACCAACTTTGTCAGGGAGGGGAGGACAATTGCCAAGATTTCTCGAATGCAGAAACATATCAGCCTGCTGAGCAAATATCAGACATGATAACTGGACAAGTCACATTTCATGGGTGACCGGTGTCGATTGCCTTAGGAACGCTTGTGCAACATTAAGCAGAAAAGAAATTATGTGAAGTTAGGGAGCACAGGAAGTGGCAGCTATAAGAAAATCTGAAAGCAAATAGCACCTATTAATCTTAAATTAGCCTGTCACTCTCCAAAGAATAAATGATTCCCTGATAGTCAGTAACATCCTTAAAGATAGTTCATCCTTCCAGCCACTGATGCTGGCTTATATCTAAACACAGTGACCTGGAAGACACTGCAGTCACAATAGTTTACCATCCCAGGGATCATTCTACACAGAGCTTTAAACAGAAGGGCACACTGGCCTGTTTACATGTGTGCGAATACAACATTCCACTCTTACACTTTCTGGTAATCGCATAGCAGCTAAGTTCAGTTGCACAAAGCACACGTAGATTTTATTTTCTGCAAAGAATGAATTTGCCCAAGTGTACCATGGCCTTTGAATAAGAGCAAATGCAGACATGACTTAGCTCAGAAGGACATGCTAAGTGGAGGGTGTGTGTTATAAACAAGGAAGGGCTTATACCCGAACCACAGTCTTTTCAATTCACAGGCTCCAGGATTTATGTTAAAAGTAATAGCCTTTGTACTACACAGGAGAGAAAGTTTTAAATATCTATATGAAACAAGACTAAAATAGACCCATTTCAGCATTCGCACTTAAAATATCACTAGTGCAATTTCATAAAATAGAATGCGTTATGTCATCATCTGTATTATTTCCTCTATCAAAGCTTCAGCTCTCTTTCATTTTTAAAAAATTTCTGCCCAAAAGTAGTTGAGTAATGATAGCGCGACACCAAAAGACCCTAAGCACAAATCTGAAAACACGAAACCAAAGGAAACCCAAGCCTGATGCCACGCAACGACAAAGCAGTAAAACAAAACAATGTTCTCAATTAGAAATCTCAACTTTGAAAACAAAACTCAATTAATAAAATTCCCTTTACTTAAGGACTGTCAGTATTATCATCCAACAAAATTTTTAAGAAAACTCATCTGCATTAAAAATAAATTCTTCACAGAAGAGGCGTGCAGTCAATAAGTATTCAAAATTCTCAAAACATCTCTATAACACGTCAAAAGAAAACCACTTTTCCCCTTAAAAAGCGTGCTATCAATAAAGGAAAATTGTAAACACACGTTTTGCGCTAAAATGATTGGCAATGATACCAAATAGATTTCTCCAATCATCAATGAATTCCACAAGATTCAAACGTTTGCACCATGAAATCACGCGGGAAATAGCAGCTCACACTGACATTGAAACCTTTAGCCCCAATGGCAAGTGTGAGGTGGTCTGGACAGTGAGGTGTGCAGGGTGCAGGAAATGTCCTACCTTCATACAGGGCTTTGAAACCTTGTGCGCTCACGGCGAAGTCGGTGGTGAACCACAGGGTGAGGACAGAGCCTGTGCTGACGATGGATGACGGCAGCTCAAAGCCCGAGAGTCTAAATTTGAAAAAACACATGTATACGGTTAGGAAATGTGCAGTTGTTATCAGAGCCAATTTGATGAATGCATCTGATTCCTCTTTCTGCTGTGGCATATTTATTTGAGGTATGTCATTAAACGATGACATGATCTGGACACAAGGCATTCCCTAGGTAATTAAGCTTGTTTGCACACCAGAGTTGGTTAAACAATTTTTGAGATCTGTTTTTTTTAATCATTATTTTATGTTATAAGTTTATTTTTTTATTTAAGTGGACTTGATGTACAATCTTACATTGATTATATTAATTTCAGGTGTACAATAGTGTTTCAAAAATTTTATACCTTAAAATGTGATCACCCACTACTTCTAGCAATCATCTGTCAAATATTATTGACTATAGTTCCCTTTCCTTTTCACCTATCCCCCAGCACCTCCCTTTTGTTCTGTTTCTGAGTCTGCTTTTGTTTTGTTTTATTTGTTTTTAGATTCCACTTATAAGTGAGATCATATGGTATTTATTTGTATTTCTCTGTATGACTCTTTCACTTAACATAATGCCCTCTAGGTCCATCCATGTGGTCACAAATGACAACATTTCATTCTTTTTTATTGCTAACTAATAGTCCACTGCATGTGTACACACACACACACACACACACACACACACCACATCACATTACTTCTTCTTTATCTATTCCTCTATGGATAGACAACCAGAAGATTCCTTCTTGAAGGAACTGTACAACACCCCTTTCTCTTAAACGGAGAAGGCAGAACTTAAGAGGATGCAAAGTCATCCTCATTCAGGCTACACAAACATGATGACTTTGCATCTGTCTTTGAGTTCATTATTTTCCCCCTAAATTATTAGATAGTGGGCTGTCATATCTCATAGTTAATCTGCTTATTCTTAATATCTCCCCAAAATAAATCACAGTTTCTCTTGAAAAGAGAACATACATGTATGCTACTCACAGCATAACTAAACATCAACTGCTACCTTGAGCAGAGGCCAAATGAATTGATTTGAATGTTTGGATTTCAAGACAAATCTTTTGAATTCTAAGACACATTTTCCACCTATCATTAGGTTTGGGTAGACTTAGAAATTTTCATGATAGTAAAGTCAGAACTCTGAATGACTGAACTAGTATAATATGCATACTACTTTATAAACTAAGAGCTTTTTAAAAGGTCAAAGAAATATTTCATCTATTTATATTTACATAAAGTTTGCTAATTAAGTAGTTTGTGTACAGATATGTGGTTTAGTGTAGTCTGAACACAAACCTCTGATGCAAGGAGCAATCAGCCTGAACATGCCTCCCCCTGGGAGAAGGGCCTGCTTGCCAGTAAGTCTATGGCATCGGACTTAATTACAGCCTCTGTAGGTTGCAGAATCAAAATAGAAACCAATAAGAGAAAATGGAAAAGGCAATCACCAATCATTAAATAGCACACTTCTAAATGATCCATAGATCGACGAGAAAGTCTCAAAGGAGATTTAAAAAAAAATACATTGAACTAAATACAATTTAATATGCAAGATACCAAAATTTGTAGGACCCAGCTAAGCAGTACTAACAGGGAAACTGATAGCACTGAAAAAGTACATTACAAACAAAGAAAATTCCCATATTAATAATCAAGCTCCGGTATCAAGAACTTAGAAAAGGAAAAGGAAAATCAACCTAAAGCAAATAGAAGACACAGGAATAAAAGGCAAAATGCACAAATCAGTGAAATTGAAAACAGAGAAAGGCAATAAAAAAGAGGTAATTCTTTGAAAAGATTGACAATATTAACAAACATCTAGAAAGACTGACAAAAAAAGGGGGTGTGAGAGAAGATACACATTTCTAAAATCAGGTATAAAATAGCAAATTTACTAGTGACCCCAAAGACATAAAGAAAAAAAAAGGGAATGTTATAAAAGCTACACACATAAATTTGTCAACTTAAATGAAACTTCCTTAAAAAATACAAACTACTACAACTTATCCAACACAAATTTCATAAATTGAATAGCTCTGTAACTATTAAACTACCCCAGAAGAAATCTGCAGGCCCAGGTTTTACAAAAGAATTCTACTGCCATAAACTGAATGTTTGTGTCCCCCAAAATTCACGCTGAAAACGAATCCCCTGTGTGATGTTGTTAGGAGGTGGGGCTTTTGGGAGGTGATAGGTCGATGAGGGTAGATCCCTCAAGAGTGGGGTCAGCACCCTTTTGAAAGAGACCTCAGAGAGCTCCCTTGCCCCTTCTGCCACATGAGGACACAGTAAGAAGCAGCCATCTGAGAGACAGGAAGCGACCCTCACCAGACTCAGAAGCAGCTGGCACCTTGACCTGGGCCTCCTCAATCACAAGAACTGTAAGAAATTCATTTCGGTTGTTTACAAGCCACACAGCCTAACGTATTCTGTTATTTACACTAAGGCAACTATCCATATGCACTAAAGTAGCTACTAAACATTTGTGGAATTAACCAATTTTACACAATCCCTTCCAGAAAACAGAAGTGGATGGAACACCTCCTTATTCATTTTATCGCACTAATATTGCCTTAAATTAGGGATCTGAATTGTGAGCCCTAAAATCTCATAGTGAAGCCCTAACTCCCAATGTAACTGTATTGGGAGGTAGGGCTTTTATGGGGCAATTAGATGAAATACGGTCATAAAGGTGGGGTGTTAATCCAGTAAGATTGGTGATCTTATAAGAAGAGGAAGAGAAAGCTATCTCTCCTTTTCTTTCTGGCATCCACCCTCATATGCACACACTGAAAAAAGGTCAAACGAGCACACGGCCACAAGTCAGGTGTCTGCATGCCAGGGAGGGCATCCTCACCAGCACTTCACCATGCTGCACCCTGGAATCTGATTTCCAGACAGAAATAAAGTTCTGTGAAAAAACACATTTCTGTTGTTTGAGCTCCCAGTCTATGGCATCTTGTTGTGGAAGACCAGACTGTCTAAGACATCCTGATACCCAACGAGACAAAAATGTGCAGCAACAACAACAAACCAATATCCCTAATGAATATAGGTGTCCAGACCCTTAACACAATAAGAGAAAACAGAAGTAAACAATGGATAACCAAAGTTATTCAAAATGACCAAGAGAGTTTATTTCAGGGATGTAAAAAGTGTTCAATATTTGAAAATCAAGCAAGGTAATGGTCATAAAAACAGGCTAGAGAATAAAATCACAAGATCGCAATAATCTAAGTAGAAAAAAGCATTTGACAAATTTAAACATCCAATCATGAGAATACATCTCAGTGACATGAATGGAGGAAAACATCTCCAACTTGACAGAGATTATCTATCCAAAACAAACAAACAAAAACAAAAAACAAAAACAAAACTATACTCCATGTCCCATGAATATAGTGAGGGAGTGGAGTCAAGGGAATTGTAATAGATATGTATGATATTGGGGGGAAATGGGGCAGCGGATTGGGGGAGGGGGGTTGTCACTTCAAGGGGTAAAAAGTATACCTATTGCACTGTGTTGTACAGCTGAAACTAATTCTAAAAAAATGCATATTTCATAATAAAAAATAATTTAATAAAAAATAATTTAAAAAACACAAAAAAAACAAAAACAAAAGAAAAACAAAACTATAACTAACATTACACTTAGTGGTAAAAGACTAAATGCTTCCCCCTAAGATTGAAACAAGGCAAAAATGTCTGGTCTCACCACTTTTATTCAACACTGTGCTGGAAGATCTAGCCAGTACAACAGGCTAGGCAGTGGGGGAGGGGTGGGCGGCTGGGTGAAACAGGTGAAAGACATTGAGAAGTGTACATTGCCAGTTGCCAGTTATTAAAATATCACAGAGATGTAAATACAGCACAGGGAATAATATTGTAATAACTATGTATAGTGTCAGATGGGTACTAGATTGATCGGGGTGATCACTTTATAAGGCATATAAATGTCTAACCACAATACTGTACACCTAAAACTAGTATATTACATGTCAGCTGTGTTGAAAACTATTTTTTTTTTAAAAGCTAAGAAATGGAAAATAGTGCATACAGATCAGAAAGGATGAGATAAAATTGCCCCTATTTGCAGGTGACACAATTATCTACATAGATTATGCCAAGGACCCCATCCCATAAGAAAACTCCCAGAGCTAATACCTGAAGTAAGTGCACAGGATACAGGATAAACACACACAACTCAATTGTATGTCTACCTACTATACCACTGACACTGTGGACACCAAAATCAATGACACAATGTCATTTACAGGCATTCAAAAACGCTTAGATGTAGCAACAGATGTATAAAGTTGTATCCTGAAAACTGTACAACTGTGAAGAAAGAAATCAATGAATTGCTCAATATAGAATACACCAATGCTAATAGACTGGAAGACTCAACTTTGTAACAATGTCCATTTTCCCCAAATTTATATACAGCTTTAACACATTTTCTATCAAAATCCCAGCAAAAACTTTTCTAGATATAGACAAGATTCTTCTAAAATTTATATGGGAAGTCAAAAAAATAGAATAGCTTAAACAATTTTTAAAAAGTTTAAAAGGAATCACTCTACCCATTTTCAAACTTATTTTATAGTTACAGTCACTAAGAGCATGTGGAATTGGCAGAGGGCCAGAACCATACATCAGTGCATCAGAACAGAGAACACAGAAACGGACCCACATAAATATGCCCAACTGATTTGACAAGGTCCAAAGACAACTCAGGGCAAAGAAAGCCTTTCAACAGACGGAGCTGGAACATTTGAACGTCCACAGGCCAAACCAACAAACTAATGAGCCTGGATCGATTATAACCAACTCGATAAGGGTCACAGGCACACATGGAAAGTGTAAACCACAACATCTGGAGACAAAGACACAGGGAGGTCTTTAGGATCTAGGGCTCGCCAAAGAGTTTCTAGACTAAATAGCAAAAGCACAATCTAATAAAGGAAAAAACAATACATCAGAATTCCTAAAAAGTAAAAAAACAAAACAAAACAAAATGTTGCTCTAGGAAAGGACCTGTTAAGAGGATGGCAAGACATGCCACATTGGTGAAAAACATTTGCAAACCCACATAGCTGGCAAAGGACAAGAGCCTAGAGAATATAAAGAACTTTAAAGTCTCAAAGTAAAAGAAAAAACAATCCAATTAGAAAACAGGCAACAGACACAGATTCCTTTCATTGAAAAGGAAACGGAGACAGCAAATCAACTCACAAAATGTGTTCAAAATCATCAGCCATCAGGGAGAGGCAGATTGAAAGAGATCTCACTGCACACCCATTCAAATGGCAAAAAAATAATGACGGTACCCAGTGCGGGCTAGAAGGTGGAGAAAACACACTACTCATAGGTTGCTGTCAGCCACAGCCACTCTGGAAGACATTTGCCAGTTCCTTACAGATGAAACATTCAGCTACCATATGACCAAGCCATTGCTCTCCTGGGCACTCGCCCTGAAGACATGAAGAGGTATGCTCACACAAACCTGCACATGGACGTCTGCAGCAGCTCTGTTCTCTATAATCAAGCCCTGGAAGGAACCTCAGTGTCCTTTAAGGGGTGACTGGCTCCCAAACTGGCACGTCTATAGCATGTAGTGCTATTACTTATTCAGCAATAAAGAGAAACACCTGGCTGCATCTCTGGAGAATAATACGGCGTGAAAAGAAGTCAGTCCTAAAAGGTTACGTGCTGTAGGACTTGATTTTTTTTTTTTAGCATTCTTGAAATGGCAAAATTATTGAAAAGGGGGAAAGGGTGGGTGGGGTAAGAGGCAAGCGGGTGCGGCTGTAAAAGGACCGCGCGAGGGATTGTAACGGGACAGAACATGGTCTGTGTCTCCACTCCTACAACCCCAGCGTCCCTGTAGTGTTTGCACTGCAGGGTGGCACGATGATACCTTTGGGGGAACAGGGCAGAGTCCCCAGAATCTCTCTGTTGTATTCCTTACAACTGGTGTAAATCTGTAATGATCATAAATTAAACTGTTTAATAAAAACAGCAGATTGGAGGGGGTGGGACTCAGTCACTGAAGACAATATTAGCAGAGATTACAATCATCAAATTAGTAGAAAACCAAAAAATAGTATTTAATAACGAAACATTCTCTCAGGTTCCAAAAGTCAATGGAGCAAAAATTGTTAAGCTTTATTAATAGACTTAGTAATCGTCTATTTTGAAGTTTTAAATATTCATTAGCGTAAGTTTAGGCATCAGATAATGTGATACCACTTTAAATACAAATTCATGTTTTCTTTAATTGATGTGTTTTATAAATAACTGTGATTATGAAGACACAGTCAAACTACATTCACTCAGGAACAAGTAACACGATGCTAAGAGTTCTAAAACAATGTTATATAACTACTGGTTAGAAGTGAGGGGGAGTTCATTTTAACATGCACAACTGTAGATAAAGCATATACATGTGATCTGCTTCAAATAGCTAAAATGAAATGGAGTCATTTGTATTCGAGTGCAAAGAATAGAGTCCAACATCAGTTGAGGGGTGTGTGAGAAGAGGGGTTGACCTAACAGATCATAAGGAACATCTGAGAGCTAACTTTGAGGTCCAAACGTGGCTGGCCATTACTCCATCGCACCGGCTGAGCGCGAGGAATCCTATAAAGATGGCTGGTGAGGCTCCCTCATTGGTCTCTGCAAATGTGCTGCTGACAGCACTTTTATTACATCACTTACATCTTTTTGATGAGGACCCTTGGGATACATTTTATTGTTATCTAACTTTCTTTGAAGAAACTCTATTCTTGTGAACAACTGGTTTGGTTTAATACCTAATAAAACATGGGGCTGTTGAAGTTTCCCTTAGGGTTGGCTAACAGAACATGTAGAGCCAACCGTCTGGCTCCCCTAAGCACATCTCATACACTTGCACCCCTTTTGATACTTATCTTGCTGTCATCCACGCATCTTTATGTCTTTTTCAGGCACTTTGTCTCCAGTTATAACGAATCAGGATATTAACAAATTAGTAAGTTCATGAAAACAAGACAGAAAGTCAAGTCAGCCTTCCCCGCCCATTTCTATCAAACCCAGTGTCACCTACATCTTGTGAACACGCGCTTACTTCTCCATCCACCCTGACTCAGAAAATTAGTATTTCAGAGGATTAGGGTGATGATATATTTACCACTTTGAGATGACTGTAATAAAGGTCAAGTCACAAAGACAGGTCTGTTTACTGTGTATTTTCTGCCATAATTTTCCCTAAACAGATGAATCTGGCATTACCATGCAGTTAGGCCAACTTGGGCTGAGATGTAAAAGGGGTCCCCCTTACCCAGAGGCTGGGTCTAGATACCCTAACATTCCCGCCACAGCTGCCTCTGCAAAACACAGCCCTCTGTCACCCTGTTCAAAGCACTCGGAGCAGCTGATGCCTTAGTTAATGAATCATTTGCATGAGGAAGAAGAGAATGGTTAGGGAAGACAGTGGGGTTTGAGAACTTGTACTATTTGTTAATACCCTGATTAATTATAACTAGAGATAATTTCACTCTCATTAAAACAAAACACTGTAGTTATATAGGTCCGAATGTGCCTCTCTCTTTCCATCTTTGTCAAGTTGTGTCCCCCTTGTTTGTCAAGTTGTGTCCCATCTTTGTCAAGTTGTGTCCAACAGAGTCCACTGACTGCATTTTCTCCTGGAGAAAGCGGTTCCCCTTTCACACCCAGGACCTGGGTAAGTGACAGAGCACACATGTCAGGTGAGGGATGGTCGGGGAAGTCAGCGCTTCTGCACTCTCCCTCCGTGCATTCGGCACAGACATGAGTCTCAGAATCAAACACAGTTATCTTTTCCCCATTTCTGAAGAAATCACTAGCATGAATTGCACTTAGAAACAGATGCAAAGTGTTTTGCACCATCATTCAAGATACTCAAATCACTGATGCGATAACCTTGAGTATTAGAAGTGGGGATTCTGAAGGGAAAACTAAGAAAAGTGAACCAGAAACAGAAGGCCAGTGCGAGCGCTGATAATCTCACATACATTAATGGGGAAGCTACAAGTCCATTAAACAGTGCACTCCTAAGTGACGCACTGTACACACTGCATAATGTATAGTATTTGTGATTTTAAAATGTCAAATATCCTTAAAACTACAGTTTAGTTAAAATGTCAAGGGTACATTTTAAAGAAATTAGGGGAAAAAAATCCCTAAATTAAATCTTACTCCAGTAAATGTAATTGCTTTAAAGGAAATCACTGTAAAGCCAAAAGTTGGCAGGCTCACGTTAACACTTAATGTCTGATAATGTCGCATTTCACACCCTGTGCCAATGTGGGCAGTCTTACAATATAGCTTATAAGGCTTGGTCAGCATTAGGAGTGAGATTAGAATCATACCCTAAGAGTTAGCAACGACCTTAGAGATTAAATTATCCAATGTTTTACCGATTAAATTGATTTCCTCTGAAAGAGTCTCAGAAAGCCACGGCCCAGGGCTGTGTACGTACATCCGAGGCTGAGAACCAAAGACCCCACTGGCAGTTCACTACATTATCAACCAATGACAGAATTATAGAAATCCATCTGTCTATTTTTGTTCAAGTATTAGTCCCATTAATATTACTTTGAATAGTTCCATGTCATGGAATAAAATATGAGGCTTACTGTTTTTCAAAAAAAAAAGAAGAAGAATGATTCATTTCGTAGCTATTACTATTTTAAGAGGCATGGTCTCTCGTTGCTTTACTAGAGCCTGAATTTGACCATATGTTCAGTTCAAAGTACAATATTGGATAATCAGAATCAATTTTAATTCATTCAAAATATTTATTGGACATCTACTAAGAGACATACTAACAATTAACATATTTCATGCATTCAAGAAATTTACAGTCTACTTCAAATTTCAATTACAGAACTTTTATTATAAGGATCATGTATCTCTTACATAAATATCTTCAGTTTTATTTGAAAATGTGTTGAGATTTCTAGTAGTCCTTTCACTTCCTGATAATGAGAATACTCTATTCAATTTCTTTGATAATTTCAGTTTCATTGCCTTTCAAAAGTTCTTGGGGTGTGTGTTCATGCATGTGTGTGCATGTGCGCACATATACATATATGCCTGTATACACACACACATATTTGCATATACAAAATGTATCTCTATTGGATAAAGAAATAACACCCTCCCTTCACTTCAAAATGTTTTGCCAACAGTGGCTGGGTGGGACCCTTTGCCAATTCCTCCTAGCAATTGTGATAAATGAATTATTCTATTTGATTTATAGAATCCAAGTTGTATCAGACAACTGAAAAAGTTTAGGAGTCTTATTACAGAAGCCTGGGTATGCATCGATGAGGGAGACAGAGAAAGTGTAGGTTTAGAGGCTAGACCTGAGAATGGAACGGGGGCACAGAGCAGTGGCCTCTCCACTAGGGACCTGAGAGCTGGACCCCAGGAATCCAAGAAATGGAAGCTCCCGGCGGGCAGGTACGTCCCCTGCAGCCCCCGGCCGCACCCCTGCAGCCCACTTGTGCAAGCACCCCGTGACCTTCCCCCAGCTGGACCACACTGAGAACGCTTTCCCCTTGGGTTCAGTTACGTCACATGAGGGCGCCCTTTCCTGTGCTTTTGGTCACAGCTCCCGACTTAGATCAGCGGTCACCTGGCAGGTAATGGGCGTAAGTCAGGAGGCCTGAGGGGCAGTGGAAAGACACACAGAACACACGTGATGGCCCGCTCTGGTTGACTGGCAAGCACCACTGGAAAGGCACAGTGCCTCTGGACTTCTCAGGACCAGCCAGAGAGAAGAAATGAATTAAAAAAAATGCGTTCAGTTTTTTAAATTATGGAAATCAATGTTTTAATAAAACTGATTGTGCTGGTCCCCCAAAACATGTCCCTGTGTACAGCCTGCCCTGTGAGTGCCCCTTGAGTGGCAATGCTGTGACATACTATTCTGAGTGGTGCCACCTTTTCCCGAGAGCTAGGCACAAGGTTTTTCACACAGGGTACCTGCCTTGGGCGAGGAATTTTCTCAAATCACAGTCCCTGTTTAGGTGCTTAAAATATATAGATGGTAATTAAATCCGTGCATTTAGCTCTGACTTATAGCTTTCCTTTCTAAGAGACGTACATCGTAAAAAACCTCTCAGCTTCTTCAGATGATCGTTGCTCATATCATGGTTGCAGCACAGTTTACTTCTTCCCAAAGTCCTGAGTGGAATTTCATTGATTGTGGAGATTTAGTATGCTTGGAGCCCCTTGGTCTGCACTACATCAACGCTTCCTCTAACGGGAGTTCACTCTTCACTAAACACTATTCCGTAATAAGACTGCCTCTGGGGGTTGGGGGGGGGAATCCCCCAATTGCATTCTAAACAAATTAGCCAAGAATTAACTCTATCGGCCCCCTTTTTTCGATCAATGAATCAAGTTATTTTGAGGAAGTTATTTCATAATCCCAGTGTCTGTATGGCACGACCGGAAGCAACAATCAAAGCCGATTTTGCCCCCAAGCATGAAATGTCATCCCCTGGAAGTGAATTATTATGACAATAGAAACAGTACCATTTGAAAATGACAGTAAAATAGTGACGCTTTTCCACTCATGAGTAGGCTGTAGCACTTGGTCCAGTGTCACCCCCTCCACTCTTGAGCCTGCTGTGCTATCAGCTGCCTGTCCGCCTGAGTGACAAGGTGTCACAGACTGTCTTTCTAGTGCAAAATCCATTAGAAGGATTTTTCTATCAAGACCTTTTCAATCTGTTTTCCCCCAGACATTCCATTTTCCCGTGTCCAGATTCAGGATAAGCCCTGTGCTACTCTGGGATAATTCGCAGGGTTTCTGCTTTATTTTCTATCTGAGGGCTGGTATATTCCATGCTCATCAGACATGCAGCATGGCTACGAAAGATGACGGCAGCCTCTACATGGCCCTCACGCGAGGCCCTCTAGAGTTTATTCCAGTTCTCAGTCACATCGAAAACATAATTCAAAGACCTGAAATCATAGCATGCACATTTATTTCACCGTGACATATAAGCAAGTATACAGAGGGTGCCAAAAAATGTACACACATTTTAAGAAAGGAAAAACTATTAAAATTGTAATACTCAATATACACTGATAACAAAAGATGAACATAAGTCACGTTTGACTCCTGCAATGACAAGAGGAACTCAAAGTGGTTCCCATCAGTGTCCAGACACTTCTGACTATGGTGAACTACTGCTTGGGCAACGCTGACCAAAGCGTCCACTTGTGTACATTTTTTTGGCACCCCTGATATTTTCAAATTGAGATTTCCTTCTTAAATTGTGAACCAAACTTCTATAAAACTGAAACCTGAATCCAGTAGTTAGGTAGTTAGACAGAATCCACTGCATTTACAATTATACAGACACCCTCAGCGATTGAAGGAGGAAGGATAAAAAGACCAACACAGAGCGAGAGAAAGGGAGAGAAAGGGGCAGAAAGAGAGAAGGAGAGGACGAAATTTGAACCACTGCTTCTCAGCGACTCTTCCTGACTCCTGACCAACACACACACCAGCCACATCCCAACATCTGTCTCCGTCCCCATCACTGGAGCTCTGTGAAGAGACTTCGGGCAAAAAGCAGAGGTAACTGGAAAGGAGGGAAAGATAAGAGAAACAGGAGGCTGTGCCTGCTGCCATAGAAATGAAGAATCTCTCCTACCGATTTGAGTCCAAGCTTCCCAGGGGACCCTGCCGTGCGTCACAAGTGCCACACGTGTCACTGAATTCACGGAGAACACAGGGACGGAACTCAAAACTTAGCTCTCCTGCTTTCTTGGTGGAATTAACACCCTTTCTATATGCATTTTCAATAGTTGAATCTTATGTTACAACTGGGACAAGGGGAGTTATTTCAAATAAACACTATGTGTTTTTAAAGGCTGTAAAGACAAGCCAGCTTTCCAGTGCTTCGTATTTGGTGATGTGTTCTCAGAAAACCTGTAAAACCACCTAAAGGGCTTCGGTAAATTTCACAAAACGGGACAAACACAAATACTAGACTCTAGAAATGTTAGCTATTGAGAAAAGGCATTTATTTTGTATTTATTATAAATAGTAAATAGTATAATAAGTTTATTATAAAAGAAATCCTTGTTTAAATGCATATGGATTATATAAGCATGCCTAGCAATTATTTTGAAAAACTTGGGAAAAAACCTTGAATTTCAGAATGGCTCATCGGAGAACAGCAGACTTGATTCGTTTCTACCTGGAGCTGTTTGTGGAGCCACAGCCCTAGAGCAGAACGGAGATAAGGCAGCAAGAACTGGCCCACGAGTCCCGCTCCCCGCTGTGCTCACGTAACAGGGACAGTCAGATGTCGGGCACTGCACACGGAGCTGGTCTAGAGCCGGCTCCATCGCACACACTGAAATGCCAGCTGACCTGTGCAGCAGTTCCTCACTGCCCACCACTGTTCCGAGTTCATCTAGGCCACATTCTCAAGAGATCCTTAGAATAACATGCCATTTCACAGGGAGGGAATTACGTCTGGGGTCTTTATAACTTCCCAGAGACACACATGTGGGGATTATGTTCTCTCACTGTGGGCTCACGGAAGCGAGCCACTTCCTCTCAGCAAGTCAGAATCAGCAGCTTGAACTTCTTCCTGAGGAGGACAAGGAACCTTAGTATCTGGAATGAGAGGCAGCAGCCTTCGTGTTCTCGGCCTACAGGGCAGCACAAGGGCGCTGTGTCAACTCAGCCACCTTCCTCACGCACCCAGCCTTGGGATGTCCCCACACCTCCGACAACCAAAACAAAAGTAACACACTGCAGAAAGAACACCCCCCCCCAAATCCTGTGGCTGCACGTGGAAGAAGAACCCTAAGGATACTGAAACAGGGAAAAGGAGGACGCATTCCTGTTATGCTCATCAAAGCACATCACACATTGTCACTGGATATAGACGGGGGAAGGGATGGGGGTAGAAGTCTAACTAATCTGATTTTCTTTCCCTGATTGGAAGGGTTCAGAGAGTGTGACAACAAATGCCCTCAGGCACCTGGGAACACTCAGCCAGCTATTTTGGGACTCCGTTCTTGGGCTGAATATCAAGTTCACAATCTGCCCCACTCTGCTTGCCTTCCCCGCAGTCCCCAACCCCCAGCGCCCCACCATTTCATTGCTGTTTGCCCAGCCTCTCTGGGACCAAGTTACACAAGGGAGTTCTCTCTTCCCATGTAGCCTACGAAAGAGCCTTACCACACAGTCAGAGCATACGGTTTCATACACTATTGCAAAGGCTGCCTCTGAGTTCATTGTGTATGGCGTGGAGAGAGGGTGTCTGAGTTCGGGCCGCATCTCTGCCAGTGCCCAGCTGCCTTAGTGACCATGGGCCATGCTGAGGTCTGTGGACCCCTGGGAAGATGGTGCCAGGGTGCCCCATCCCCCACTCAATACCCAGGGAGCTCATGGCCTCACCTGAAAACTCAGCTGCTGCGCTGGGATGCCAACCTGCCTGAACCAATTCTCCTAGTCTTTCCCACATAATTTCTCTCTTATTCTCACAGAAAGCCAGTGGGTGATTTTATCTTCCATCCAGCATGGGGACAGGGATTCGCCCAAAGCCTCTTAGCTACCAAGGAGCACAGCCAATAGTCATACCGGCTCATCTGGCTTTCTAAGGACACCATGCAGCACTCAAGGAAAAAGATAATTGTGTGTGTGTTCATTTCAATACCATTAATTTATAAAATGCATGTATCATAGACATTCAGAGAGTCAGGTATTCAAGGAAGTGCTGAAGTGAAACTGCCTAGCTGCCTTACTTTTCAGGGAGGAGTCCCCTCCCCCATGGTCCTAGGGAGCCCTGGCTTGCCTGAATTCTCCTGGATTTAGTGTCTGTGAGAACGCGAGTCTCCAGGCTCCAGACGCTTTCCTGCTCTGCCCCTTCCCTGCCGGGACATGCTACCTAATAGCAAGTACAGTTGAGGTTGGTGGGCACTTGAAGCCAACCCACCCATAGAATGACAATGGCCACTGCCACAGACCAGGGCTCCAGCTCTGCAGCACCAACCCTGCGAAGGTGTAATGGGAGAAGCCCAGCTCGGTGCATCCATTTTACTTTCCATCTCTAAGCAGAAAGGAGTTTGGGGAGCCCCTTAGAGCAAAATGGGGCATAATCACTCTCCTATCATTTTATACCCGCATTATCCCATCCAGGAGTTACTATTTACGTGCAGCTCCTGGAGACTGAGCCATTATGCAAACTCACCTGGCCTTAATACTCAATTGAGATTTCCTACAATTACCTGCAAATATTTGGCTACAAATGAAACCATTCAAATAATCTGCCCTCATGCACAAGGCATTTTAAGGATCAAGAAGGCTTGCTTTACTATTCAAGGTCTAGTTCTTGAAATGAACAAGTGCCTTATCTGGACCTATACTGTGTTCTCTTAAGAGCATTAAAATAGCAAATACTTGTTCTAATAGAGTTTAAGTATCCATAGGTAACAATATGTGCTTGAAAGGTTCCCTAAATGAAGCAATATGCAGTCCTGCACACTCAGTCAGCCCTGGGAATTTGAGGGACATTTTCATTTTAGTGCTAAATGAAATATGATATTCTCCTTAGTAATCTTGGCTCCTGTGGGTCTTACTGCCGCCATCCTCATTACCTCAGTCTTATATGGGTGATTCTAATTAATCAATCAATTAATTAGCTCATCTTTTACGTCCCTTTCTCCTTTGCCAAGAGTTTT
The DNA here is from genome assembly GCF_001890085.2 of Hipposideros armiger. Taxonomy (NCBI): domain Eukaryota; kingdom Metazoa; phylum Chordata; class Mammalia; order Chiroptera; family Hipposideridae; genus Hipposideros; species Hipposideros armiger. Next base: position 1,218,525 of record NW_017731535.1, read on the forward strand.
TAATTACTTAATAGAATCACATTTTAGAGTAACTTGAATTATATTATTTTTTCTTAAACACATTAAAATTTTTAAATAACCTTTTACTGATGCCAAACTTAACATAGCAATCACTATGTTAAATGGGTTTTTTCCAAATTACATAAACTGTAAAAATAATAGTATAGAACATTATGGATTACTAAACTATTTCACATAAGCTCATTACTTAATAAAATCTTTAATAATTCAGTGATTCTATTCATCTAATTTCTTTCTCACATGCTTTAAATTTTTTCTCTTTTTTCATTTGAATGCAGGCAGACTGCGTTTCAATCTCACTGCTTTGTTTCATTGCGCTTCACAGATGTTGCTTTTTTTTTTTTTTTTACTAACTGAAGGCAAGACCCTTCACCAGCAAAAGGATTATAACTTGCTGTATTGCTATACTTTCTTTACTGTGGTGGTCCTGAATCGACCCCACCATGTCGCCAAGGTCTGCCTGTACCGGGCTGAAATAGTCCTGCATATACACATATGTGCAGACACAGGGGGTGCCAAAAAATGTACACAAACGGACACTTTGGTCAATGTTGCACAAGCATAATAATAGTTCGCCATAATCAGAAGTGCCTGGACGCTGATGGGAACCACTTTGAGCACCTCTTGTAAATGCAGAAATCAAACGTGACTTATATTCATCTTTTGTTATCAGTATATATTAAGTATTACAATGTTAATACAGCTTTCCATTCTTAAAATATGTATACATTTTTTTGTACCCTCTGTATTTGAAAGTGCTTAGTTGAAGTGCTTGTATATATAAATATGTACACATTTAAATGATACATATTTCTGCTGTATATTTTTTCATTGTAAAGAAATATGTATCATTTCAAGGTAAAGGAAAGGTAGTATTTGTAAGGGCAGCCAGAACAGAAGTGATGTAGAAACGCACGTCACAAAGGCGTCTGCCGACTAAAGCCAGACTTCCAATTTAGCTCTCAGCGCCTGTGGTGCAGCAAAGGGCGCATAGGAATCAGCTTCATGGTGCTGGTGGGGAGCCCGGAGCCTAGATACCTGGACAAGAGATGCGAATCCAAGCTACACAAAAAGGGACTCAGAGAGTATCATCTTTTAAAGATAACATGACTGCATAAGATCACAGAAAAAATTTTAAAAACCTGCAAAATGATTAGCAAACATAATTGTGAGCAACAATAGATGCTTGAAAATTTCCATACATGAATCAATTTGCAGTTCTGGACACCCGAGGAACCCTGGACACTTCTACACATTTTCATGTCACAAGAGTTAAAAAAAAATCTTAATGTAAAAATAAAACGTTTAAAATAGCAGCGTTAACAGATCACAACACAGCTTGGATTAGGACATTGGGAAGGGTCTATCATCCTTTTAGAAGTGTCATGTGCTTACGTATGTCTTGTGTGTATGAAGGGTACACATATAAATGCATGCACCCATGTCATTGCTGGTTCACATATGCATATATAATAATTCTGGAATGTGCAAAAGGAACTTGAGAGTCACAGTCATGTTCTTTGAAGAGAAGAAGGTAGTAGTGTGGTATGGTGGGGAAATAATTTCATTGTATTCATTTGTTTCTGCTTTTCAAAATTTTTATTGTGTGAATACATCATTTAAAAACTAAATGTTTGAAAATACTATTTAAAATATATGTATCAAGGACCAGCCGAGTGGCTTGTTGGCTAAGAGCTGGCTTGGGACACCAGAGGGCTCCGGTTCAGATCCCATATGAGGGCCAGTGACACTGCCCTCCACAGCTAAGATGCTGAACAACAGCTCAACCTGGAGCTGGGCTGCCGTGAGTCGCCGGTGACGGCATAGGCTGCAGCCCCTGTGGCAGTGGGTTGCCATGGGCTATCATCTGTAGCCAGCAGCCGCCGTGAGCAGCCATCCAGAAGCCGGCGACTGATCTGCCTCACCCAGGAAGAGCGCAATGATGGTGCCAACTTGGGCCAGTGAAGCAACGTCCTCCACAACTAGACTGAAGAACAAAAAGACAGCAACTTGTCTGTTCCCCTTCCCCCAATTCCCCAGCGCTATTCCCATCCTCCAATTCTCCAATAAAAATCTTAAAAATATATATATATATATGTATCAAATTTAAATTCTGACAGATGCAATACTTTTAAAATTTTTTTCATGTGACTATTCAGAACAAAAGCTATCTTTAAGATTATTTTCTTAAAATGAAATCAATGATAACAGATGTCTTGGCATTAATTCTACATGAGGTACTTTGCAAGAAGTAGAATACAGCATCGCGATATGAAAAACTTTCAGTTCAATCATCTAAAAGTTGATTGGAACATTAAAATTATTTCAATCAATATGCAGTTTATGTGAGCAATTTATATAAAATGCTCTTGATAATGTTAAAGCTCTTGTTACCTAGGATTTGATTTTCTCAGACAGGTCATTTTTTCTTGAATAAACTTTTACAAGCATTATTAATATACTAATTAAAACATTAGATATATAGCAAAATAATAGAACATTTTATTCAGATATTGCATTGCAATCTATTTTACACATTTTGAGTATATCACAGTTCTGGCCAAATGCGGTGTTCAATTAAATACTAAAGAGTGAATGATTAATAAAAGGGTGAACAAAAAAATCAAGGAGAGAGGTCTGAGTCATTTTGAAAAATGTTTCTTTGTAGATCTTATTTTCAGCCTTCTGACATAATCTACCAGTATACATGCCAACTCAGTAGCAAAATAATTCTCAACCAAAGAATACAAAACGAATTAAGTTTGCCCTAAGTCATTTCTGTGGACCTTTTATCTAAGAGGTTCTGGAAAACCATTCTGTTTATAAACTGACCAGAGTTTGAGTTATTGAGCCATGCGACTAAATTCTTTATCTTTCATCTACTGTCATCATTGAACAAAAACAACTGAATCACAGCTTTGAATAAACGCAAGAAGCCAATCTTGTGATACGTCCAAACTGCAGTCCATTTCAACTTCCTTTAGAATGTTTTGTTGTTCCTTTTTTATTCTTATAGCAGTACTACAAAAATCTTAAAGAGTTAGAAAACTAACACGTACAGAATAAAAGGTAGAAGCTTTTTTTTTTTTTTTTCAGCTGAGCCATCCTGCCACTGTTGGCAGCTCAGTGACAGCTCAGCTCAGGCCAGGAATTGAACTGGTGACTGTTGCTCAGAGCTCACACTCTTGAGCAAGCTCTTAACCAACTGAGCCACTTGGCCAACCCTAAGTATAAGTTTTTTTGTCATATTATCTTTGCAGATCCTCCTGCACATATACAGAGGGTGCCAAAAAAATGTATGCACATTTTAAGAAAGGAAAAAACTATTAAAATTGTAATACTCAATATATGTCACTAATAAAAGATGAATGCAAGTCACATTTGACCTCTGCAATTACAAGAGGTGCTCAAAGTGGTTCCCATCAGCGTCCAGACACTTATGATTATGGCGAACTACTGTGTGAGCAATGTTGACCAAAGTGTCTACTTGTACACATTTTTTGGCACCCCTGGTGTGTGTATGTGTGTTTGTGTGTGTGTGTATGTGTATAATTACTTACATGTTTACCTAGAAGACCACCTCAAACTAGTGTGCCTAAATAGATTTTATTTTGTTTCACTTTCAGATCTTTCCCCAAATAGCTAGAAAAATCATAAGTAGCTCTCAGAATTTCTATCGGCCCTGGAGTATTTTTATAACTTGGTTGATTTTTCCTTATTCAATGCACTGAAAAGTCAGTTCCCTAAAAACTGTATCTTCTAATACCAGAAAAGTGAATATTTTATGTTTCTACATCATCCAAAGACATTAAATTTCTTGAATTTCATTTCTGAAGCTGAGATATGTAAGTTGCTTTTCTTTCAATGATTTGAACTGAGATGAAAAGTAATGGGATTTTTAGTATGTAATGAACATATACATGTAAATGGCATTCACAGATATATCTGCAGCGACATGAATGTCTCCAAAGTACAATCAATGGGCAAACCTGTCCATCTCCAGAAAACCATGATTTTTTAAAGTTTGAATTCTAATTTAGAGTATATGACTATTTTTTTAAAATCCCAGGTAGCTTTTGCCTTCACTTACTGCATATAAAAAGGATTGTAGAAAGGGATAGCCAATATAACAACAGCGTCTTACTTCGCGATCTAAATGTTAGAATTCTTACAGAGACAGGCTTTGCCAGATATATTACCAGCTGACATTGTAAGATGCATTCTCTATGCCCTTGTAACTGATAATGAAATAAGAATGGTTAGCATCAAATCATCAGAATACATCTTTTTTCTTTGCAGAAGTTTTGAATTTACCAGATAATATGGTCAATTTAATTTAGCTCGAGTATACTATCAATATGCACACACACTAGCCCTCACCCCAGTGGTGAACTTTATTTATAATGCAGGCAGCAAAGCACTCATCCGAGAAAATTGCAATTATGACGAGTCATCGTCCCACCACACTGCACCATGTACCACAGTTCATCTTATCTTTTCTAGAGTCAGACGTTTCTGTATGTGCTACGTATGCTAACACAAGAATGTAAGGTATCAAGGATCACAGCAGAAATCACACTCACATGTGGCTGAACAGAGGAAGAATTTCACACTCAAAGATGAGGCATACAGTTTAGGTGATACAGAGATTCAGTGTGACTGCTGTGCAGTTCTCATGCAGTTAGAAAAAGAGGCATCATCACTCATTAATGAAATCCTAAGCTAGAGTGTCGCAGTGGTAAGCTAAAGAAAATTCAAAATATGAACAGAGTCCTCTCAAACTACAACCAAATCCTACCTACCATATGTGGTCTGTGAGATATGAAGCAAACACCTGAAATGGTGATGACATCATTACCTATAAACTGAGAGATCCGCGAGCTCACACAAAAGACACCCAACCTTCTTGTGTTCGGCATGCTACTTAACTTCTGTGACTTCTCTACAAGAAACGTTGAGACATGTACATGATATATATAGATAAATATAAGTATAGATCCCATAAAATAGATTATATATAATATATACTATATAAGAGACATCTATAAAATATATGATGGATGATATGTATGAGACATCTATATTACATATGAAGTATATCATATATATGATGCATATACGACTTGAATAGCTCTACTGTGAGCTGAAAATTATAACCGGAATAAGTAAGCAGCAGCATGGTGGGAGGTTGAGGGTGGAAAAGTGCTCTGCCTTTGAGAATCAGGGAGAGCTTCATGAAATGGGCAATGCTGGTTGTGGCCTTGAACTATGGATAATGTTTAGATGAACCGCGGGACAAAACTACCTGAGCCAAGCATCTAAACAGTAAAGCACTAACATGGCATATTTTTACAGATAAGTTTTCTCCGCAGTAAAAAAGAGAATAATAACGCCTATCTCTTAGGGGTTTTGTAAGAATTAAATCAGACAGTGACCCCAAAATGGTGAGCACACTGCACAATCAATGAATGCTACCTGTAAATACAGTTCTTAATAATAACAGCAGCGTTGTTATTGTTTTGCCCTGGTGATGAGCCAGGCTCTCCGGACATAGGTGATGCCAGGGAGTCATCAGGTAAACCGCCTGTGCAAATGGTTAGTCCACGGTCCCCGACATGGCTGAGAAAGCTTCATCCCGGATCATCACAGGTGCTCAGGAGCACCCCGATTCTTTCAGGGGCATCAACGTGACCGGCCTTGAGGCCCCCAGGTCCTGCCAAGGCGATTGATTGTTCAGAGCTGGCGTCTGCTGCCATCACGGGCGCCTGCTCCTGTTTGTCCCTTCCTGAGCTCCTGCTGGGACATGGGGTGCATCCACGTGCCGTCGGACAACCTGTGAATCTGGGGTAACGAGCTCCTCACGCGGACGTCCTGGTCCTTCGGCAATGACTGAATTCGGCTCTCACGTGCCAAGAGCTGGGGTGATTAAACACGTAAAGGCGAGGTCACTGAGGGTAAAGACCAGGAGCACGATCAGTTCCCAAGTGGTCCAAGCAAAGGCTGTTCCCGGCGGCCCCGCGCGGCCGGCGTCTGCGAGCGGCAGGTCCAAACACCGGGGTGTTCTCAAGGCCAGAGAGGAGCGGTGTCGAGCACTTCAACCAGACGGAGGGACTTCCCGGGTTACCCTGATCACTTTATTGATTAACTTACAAAATACCTGTCGTAATCCCGGGGTTACTTCCCTTCTCTTGCGTCTGCTTCTCAGGTGTGGAGATGACCCTCTGCGTCCACGTCCAAGTCGCGGGCCATGTATGCGCGTGCACAGAAAAGCCTGTGTCCTCCGCTGCTCTGTGAGCCAGACACGGAAAGAAGGGACTGGAGATGCAGCCCTTTTAGGTTGGGCAGTGGCGCTGGGAGGAAAGGAAGACCCGCGTCCTCATGCTCGGATGCTGGCTCAGAGGACGCCCCTCGTCGGCACCACCCGGGAGAGGTTCTCCGCCGGTTCATGCTCCAGCCACATGGTCCCCCCCCCACTGCCCACGGTGCTCTTGTCGTCATATCCGCCTCATTAAATCCCACATTTCCCACGCGCGTCAGAACTGTGGAAGGTCTCTGGGGGAAGGCTGCCTTTTTGAAGAGCTGAACCATTCATACTTTAGGATCATGTTTCCCTAATACTGCTCCTGACTCTTTCAAATACGCTTTCAACATGTACACTCTCCAGGGCGTCACTTAAGAAAGCCAAAGCCTGCGCTTTCATAGAGTCAATTTTATACTTCAGCGGTTTGCGTTTCATCTGGGGAGCGTGCACGACACCAGATTTCAGTGAATCGAAACAGCGCGCGTGTTCAAGTTCCTCGCGAAGCGCCGCTCATGGGGGCGCTGAGCGCAGCGTGTGCCCGCAGAGCCTCAGGCCAGCGGAGCCGCTGCAGACCATCCGGCTGGCATCCCCCCACACCCAGGGAGGACGTCCCGCGTAGGGACAGAGCGCTGCGCCCTGCACCTCAGAGAGCGTCCTGAGAATCCAAGCCAACAGACACACAAACATGTCCCAAATCACTCACTGATGTTAGGAAAGCTCATTTCATTGCATGCTTTTTGTTATTGTCACCTTCAGCACAGGAGTGGTCTCCAGCCCGGGCGGGGCTCGCAGAGAGAAAAGGGACAGTGGGGACAAGGACACCGAACGCACAGGCGTACCAGCACATAGGCAGCAAGACGGCGGAGAGAAACGTGTCTGGGTGTCAAGGTTGGTGAGACGCCGGGCCAACGCCAGCTCCCCTTCCCGGCCATGTCCCAGCTGCTCGCCAGCTCTTAGTTAGGAACCTCACACAGCCCAGGGAGAGCTGGTGACAGGCCGCCAGGCGGGTGGGGCCCAGGGCTCACGGTAGAAGGCAAGATTTGATTTTTTGTTTAAGTTATATTTTTGCACACCTGACTTTTGGACTGGCCTATACACTTCACAAAAGAGGCATAGTGAGAGACAAAAACTGTGTCTTCTCAACAAGCATCTGTTTTTAGGAAACGTTCAGAACAAGAGAGGGCGACAAGCGGCCCTAATGGGGAGCCCAAGAGGTCGGCAGCGACAAGGAGGGGTCAGCAGGCAGCAAGGAGAATGCCTGCCAGCTCCAAGTCTGTAGCTTAACCATCGTTATAACAACGCCGTTGCTTCCAGAAAAGACACCCTGACTTAAATGTATGATTAAAAATAGAATATTAAATCAAACAAAAATTTAACAAATAATTGATCCCATATTAGTTCCCAATTATTGTGGCTGAGGGAAAACATGCAAACATGCATATACAAGACATGGAAGGTTCTAGGCCCCACAGGGCAGTAGGTGAAAGCAGGACTAATGCAAACAAAAGGTGAAGGCGGCCTGTGGCCCTTGTTCTAATAGTGCTGGATTCCCAAACGCCATCAACCTTGAGACACAAGAGGACACCCTTTCAACTTCTTAAATGTTTGGGAAAGGAATCATGAAATAGGTGACATTTGATCTGGACCGCAAGGGATGGGTAGAATTATATTCTTCAGATGTGGTAAACAAAATCCTTAAATCTAAGATCTGAATATTCCTTGGAGAGGTGCTAATCCAATCCCTCACTTTGCAGATAAGAAAACAGAATCACACCACAAATACCAGTGCTGTCAACAGAAAGGCCTTCCCATAATTCTTTACACTTTGCTAAGCTCATTTCAAGGAGATAGGCCTTACTAAAAAGAAAGGGATTTTTTTTTTAATTCTCCTGTGCCCTCTTGTTTGAGAAACTGCACCCACAGTTAATGGAATCAAAATGAAATCTCCACATTAAGATTCAGAAATCTTTCTTGAAGTTATGCATGAATTTTAAGAGTTGAGACAGGAAAATAAAAGATGGGGACATAATCGAGAAATCATAGCATTTCTAAGATTTGGGGGGATAAAGGTAAAAAAATGAATAAGCAGAAGTAGCTTGCCTAATAAACCACTTTCGGATTCATGTACTTGCTTATGAAAATGAAGGCAATTATCAAACTCACAATATTATCTTAAAGACAAATGAAATAGTGCAAAGAAGCCCTTTGGAAATCTTTGGCAGGGGCATGTGACAACTTTAAAATGTGTAGTTTACTGTTTCTGCACCAGGCTTCCTGACACACCCCTCGAAGCTGAGTTGTCCGAGGGACCTTTCCCCAGTCTCTCTCACTTCGCAGTTATTCCATCCCCCTTCCCAATGTCAATCTTTACCGCTGTGTCACCTTAGGAGAGAGCATATAACTGTCAGTCTTACAATTTTGTTTGCCCTTACTACGATGAAAGGCTCAGAAATTCCCGTTTAATATAACATTTCCGAATATAGTTTACCAAAAGGGAGTATATTTGATTCACCAACCAAGAGATTTTTCACTAAAAACATTCCTGAACTAACTGTGACACTGGGATGCTGTCCACTTCCAGGGACCCTACATTTCCTCATCCAGATGGAAGGAAATGTTCACTTTGGGGTTATTTCTCATTACTGAATTATCCAGACAACAGCACATGGGAACCACACTCACTTTTTCTTTTATTTCAGACTGGCATATCATTCTATTAATAACATTCTAATCATGCAAACCTTTCTTTGAGATCTCTGACATTTTCCCTCTCGTGTATTCTGTAATTTAAAGTCCTGGTATCATTCAACTCATAAATGTAGTGATTGGTATAAGAATAATTTATCCAGCATACTTTGATAATTGGCGCCTACCTCCCACATATATTGACTTCTTCCTTGTCCTCTAAATGTGAAAGATAATATATATCGTTGTTGACGTTCATTAAGTGCCTTCCATCTTAATTTCACCTTTGAAATTTTCTCATCAATGACTTACTGACATCCCTGTTTAAAGCTTTAAAGGTTCTCATCTAGAAATGACAGAAGGATATATAAACCAAACATTAGAACAACATAAAGGATAATTTCTCCATCTTCTTTCTGATAGGTCTCCAATTTTCTTATTTACTCAGTAAACACACACAAGAATACATATCCCATCTGTGTAATTTAAAACTCACTGATAAATTACTGGTTTCCTTTTTTCTCCTCTGGATCTTAAGCTATAAATTGATTGTAGTCAATAGTATTTATTATCTGTGTACATTTAGTCTAATTTATGGTTCTTGACTAAAAGGGCTGCAGTCAGGATAATGCAAACCTCTTTCTATAGAGACTGAATACTTTATAAGGGATTTACAAAATACAAAAATAACAAAATAAGGAAAGGAAAGAACGCCACAACCTAATGAAGTCTGTCCAGACCCTGCAAATAGTGTGCCACAGAGATCACTCAAACACAAATATATTCCTTCACAATATGGTTTTATTTCCATTGCCACAGAACGACTCAAGTGGCTGAGAAAATATGCTCTTTCAAGCTGGGGTTGTAATTATTGGGAGAAAATGCAGAAATGTTTCAACAGAAAGATCTGGGGGAAGACTCAAATTAGCATGTGTCTAATTGGTGTTAAGCCCGCTCCCGCTTTTTTTCCAGAATGTTTCTAATGTATTATAAAATAAGGATGCTGTGGGTACATTTAAGCGAAGGGTATAGATGGTCACAATTGTTCTATATTTATTTATAATTCAGCCATTAAAGCCATCATCATTAAGTGTCATATGAACAGAACTACTTGCAATGTTCTTCCCAGAGGCATTGTCTGGAAGTCACAGGGTTGGATAACGACTGCCTCATCTAATTATTTGGCCGTTCTCATAGCAGAAGTAATCAATACTCATTGCTGTAGCCAGAATACATCTGCATAAATCATGGAGATAATCAAAATGAGAGGAGTGCAAGGAGAGGGAGAGAAACGGAGTGGGGGAGAAGGGGGCGGGGAGGGGCAGGGAGAGAGAGAGGGAGACAGAGAGACAGACTGAGGGAGACAGACAACGGTGGCAACGAGTGTGAGGCTACCATACTTGTACATTTTTACATAATACATTTTTCCAGTGTTTCCTCCTACATTCCCCATCCCAGGAAATAACTTCATCATTACCCAGTGCCTTTACTTAGAAATCTCAACCTCCGTAACATATGTGAGAAACCTGGGCACCATGCCCAGCACACAGAGCACAGCCGACTTCGCCACTCCCCTCGCCTTTGGTTTGCGTCCACATTCTCCCTGTCACTGACCCCCTCCTTCCCATCTCACCTGCAAAGGCTTCCTCTCCTTTCCCTGGACCATCCTATCTCAACTGGCTGGAGGCTGTGGCTCTTACCTCCTGTCCCTCTTCTCTCTATCTATCCCCTGTACGAGGGCCTCCTAGTCAACGCTCTGTCACATGATGGCCACCCTCACCCCAAACAGCCTACAGCTACGGGAGGTACTGGAGCTGGCAGCAGCTAAAGCAATTACTGAGGACCTGCATGTGAGAGTGCCAAGTGATGCCAAGATTGAAGAAGAAAACCCAGTGTCTGTCTGTCAGGAGCACACAACCTAGCAGAAAGCAGGGCCCCTGTTGACAAAATTGAAGCAAGTGCTCTATTTTCATTTGATTTTCCTTTAAGAGAAGTACAAACATATGCTACATGTGGGCAAAAGTCTTCAAAGCTGGGGGAAGATTTGCTTCTGTTGGGAAAGTCGGGGAAGAATTTATAAAGCCAGTGCTAACTAAATTGGTCCTAAATATCTTGATGACAAGGTTGTCACATGATGATAACTGTGGGATGTTGAGGGTGGCAGGTCACGTGGAGCAAGTACCCAGGCAACAGTACAAGTGGAATAGAGGATAAGCCTAGAATAAACATCGGTCCGTGAAACAGCATTTTGTGTATGTGATTCATCTTTTCTTAAGACTATTTTAAAGGTTTGCATTAATAATATAGCTCACATATAACTTTATATTAGTTTCTGGGATACACCATAGTTATTCAACATTTATACACCTAAAGAAGTGATCACCATAAGCCCAGCAACCATCAGAAACCGTCCCACGCTATCGCGATATTATTGACTAACACTCCTTATGTTGTACGTTATATCCCCGTGACTTATTTGTTTATTCGTAGAGATTTGGACCTCTTATTCCCCTTCACCTTTCTCCCCCCCTCTTTTAACTTTTCAATTACCATTGACAGTCAATATTTTAAGAGCAGTTTTAAGTTCACAGCAAAACTGAGAGCAAGGTACTGAGATTATCCACACACCCTACTTCCCCCCACACACATGCACAACCTCCCCAATTATCAGGGCCCCCCACACACACGCCAGAGGGTACATTTGTTACAATAGGTAAACAAACTCTGACTCATCCTAGTCACCAAAGTCCACAGTTTGCGCCAGGGTTCACTCCAGGTATTGTATGTTCTGTGGGTTTGGACAAATATGCGATGACATACGCCCATCGATATAGTAATACAAAGTATCATCACTGCCTTAAACATCCTCTGTGCTCCCCCACTCATCCCGCTCTGCCCCCCGCCCCAGACCCTGGCAACCACTGATCCTTTTACTGTCTCCATAGCTTTGCCTTCTCCAGAATTCCATATACAGTAAAACCTTGGATTGCGAGTAACTTGGTTTGTGAGTGTTCCGCAAGATGAGCAAACATTTCTAATATAATATAAATTGATAAACAAGTGATGTCTTGAAATACAAGTAGTTTGTTTCTGGAACGAATTATGCTGGCGAACCGAGGTATTACTGTATTTGGACTATCACAGTATGTGCCCTTTTCAGGTTGGCTTCTTTCCCTTAGCAATAGGCATTTAAGCTTCCTCCGTGTCTTTTCACAACTTAGTAGCTCATTTCTTTTCTTTTCTTTTTTCTTATTTGTTAATTTTTTCATAGTAAATAATATTCCACTGTCTAGATGGACCACAGTTTATTTATCCATCACCAACTGAAGGACTAGTCTTTGCTGGTTCCAAATTTGGGTGATTATAAATAAAGCTGTTGTAAACACCTGTGTGCAGGTTTTTGTGTGGACACGCACTTTTTAGCCCCTTAGGGTTAATACCAAGGAGTACAACTATTGGATGACATGATAGGAATATTTTAGTTTTGTAAGAAATCACCAAACTATCCTCCCACATGGCGGCACCGTTTGCCTCCCCGCCAGCAATGAGTGAGAGTTCCTGCTGCTCCACGTCCTCCCAGCACTTGGAGAGTCAGTGCTCTGGATTTTGGTCATTCTAACAGGTGTTTAGAAACTTAATATTTGACAAAATATCCATATACTGAACATTCTTCCAATCAGGTTGTGCTGATATAAACATGTGAACTCATGGAGAGGAAAGGATGAGTGTAAGTGTACCACAAGACACACTAAAGTGATATATTTCACTTGGACTCTCAATTTAGAGCTAAATTGTCTGGCAAGCAAATAAAAGAAGAGGAATACTAATAATACCAAAATAAATAAATAAATAAACAGTTCTCATTCAATCAGCCAGGCAGAAATATGTATGGAATGTGTGACGTGTTTATTGAGCATGGACCTCAGACCAGAAATGAGCTTTACACACTGGGGGCAAAGTAGTCACTCAAACATCCAGAAGTCTTACCCTCAAGGTGCTTAAAATATAGTCGAGGAGAAAGATAATACATGTGTAGCAAACTTTCCATTAGTGGTAAAGATTCTGACAGTAAAACGAGGGAGCAATAGAGTGAAGACAAACAGACAAAAAGGAGGCGTTTCTGAGCATGAGCGTAATGAAGGGCTCTTCTCGAAGGCGACATCTGACCAAGCGTCTGAATGACTTGGGTTCACTGGAGAACATAAAATAGGTCTTCCAGACAAACTCCTTTCGGGTTAAATAAATGTAAAAACTGGTTGTCAAATGATCTGAATGATCTCATGAGTAGGACTGCAGTGGGAGCAGCAAAGGCCTGTACAGGATGCAATTTTATGGTATTTAATTTTAGTTCCGGGTTATATAGTTCACTTTCTTATACTTCCATATCCCATGTGTTTTAGTGTTCTTTCCATCCCAAGTTGATGCCTAGCAGCAGATGCATTATTTGGTATTCTTGCATGAACTGTTGTCTCTGAGAAGCCTGCGTTCCTGTGAGGCAGCCAGGGTAAACCGTACGGGGCCACGGAAATCTCATTCACTTCATTGGTAACTCGGGGCACCCTCTGCAAAGACAGCTCCTGTTGGATTTGGGGTCTCCATGCCCACCCCTGTAGCTTACTACATGACTCTGTCTACTAGTTCCTCCTCACCGAGGCAGACTCCGAGCCAGGCTGAGCAGGGCCAGCCCCTCCTGAGAACGCGCCCCGCCCGGTCCCTGTCCTCAGAGCACCTTCCATTTCAGGATCTCTGAACAGCAGTGAGACCATCACTGTCATGTCCTTTTCAGTTTGGGACAAATTGCTTCTTATGGATGACTTGTCTTAATAACTATATTTAGGAGACTTATTTTGACAGGTTTTGACAACAGTGGTTATAAACAAATTCTGGGGGGTGAGAGTCGTGTGTGTGTGTGTGTGTGTGTGTGTGTGTGTGTCCGTCCGTCCTAAAGGTCCCCAGGTAATTTCTGGGGCCAGCCTGTTACATCGTAATTGTCGACATATAATGGATTATTCATTAATTACCTGTGCCTGTTCAGTCAGATCACTGTGCTCTAGACTACAACTCTGCTGTCAGATCATCACCTGGACAACTATGAAATCTGATTCTTCTGTTCTTTCCGTCATTTGTCATCAGTTGAAAAACACTGAACATCAGGAAACTGATAATAAAATACTTATAACTCTTCAAGGAGGCCCACAAAAAAGAAAAAAAAATCTTGAGGGCAAAAGTACATATAAGCCTTGTGCATTTTCTTCAGAAATACAAATTAGACCTTGATATTCTGGTTGATGAGGTTCATAAAATACCCAATGATACAAGCACATTCATATAAACACACACACAAACACGCATACATATGGGTGCGTATTTGCTCACCTTTCGACATATCATCTGACAGTAAAAGTCCCTTAATTTTTTTTTTTTATTAGTAACAGAAAGTCCTGAGTACAATGGGGTGAAACTGAGGGCGCATTGAGATGGGACAGGGGACAAGGGGAGCAAATAGTGAACCAAACTAAACAGAGAAACGGAAACCGATGCTGTGGAGCCATCCTTTCTGCTCAATCAAAAGGTGCAGGTATTCAACCCCAGCTTTTCTTCCTGGAGCCGCCCAGATGGCTTCTCACCACCCTCTGAAGAATGAGATTTAGGAATAAACCTGTAACAGGTTGCTGGTTTGCAATACAGAGAGGGGCCTGCACTGTCCAGGGTGAAAGGCGGAGAGAGAGAGAAGCCAGGCGACTGTGTCCTCTGGCACATATGTCACCACTGCCCCTTGGGTGTTTGTCCGACGTGGAACGAGAGTGTGCCCCCAGCCTCAGAACCCTCAGAACACGCAGCGACACCCACGTTTAACCAGCTGTCTCTCTTCTGGGGACTGAGCAGCTTCCTGGACGCAGAGCTTAGTTGGAATCAGGAAAGTTCCAGAAAAACAGGCACTTGGTCCCTGTTTGTATGTGTACAAGAACGCCTGCCCCAAGGTCTAGGGAAGTTAAGATCCCGCTTCCTCCAGACCTTCCCACAGGATACTTGCACAGAGAGAATACAGGCAGGATATTACGTAACTTGGGCAACGCCATTCACTCACATTGGTTGAACGATTGAATGACTCCTGAGAAACAG
This sequence comes from Hipposideros armiger, assembly GCF_001890085.2. Taxonomy (NCBI): domain Eukaryota; kingdom Metazoa; phylum Chordata; class Mammalia; order Chiroptera; family Hipposideridae; genus Hipposideros; species Hipposideros armiger. Next base: position 1,233,655 of record NW_017731535.1, read on the forward strand.
AGTTTTAAACACCCACGTATGTCTTTCCAGCCCACACACTTCCTTGCACCCAGACCTGTGTACCCAGGAGATCACTGCTTACCCCACTTGATTACCAGGCAGGACTCTCAAACCCACCCAGTGCAAAGCAGGGCAAAGCAAGCCCGGCCCTAACCTGCTCCCCGTCGGCCCCTTTCACCCAGACTGTCCAGCACAAACACAAAGCTGCAGCTTGTCCCTGACCCTCTCCCTCTCTCACCGGATCCAGCACATCACCAGGTTTTAGTTGATTCGTCATTAAAACTCCAAATGTCCTCATCAGCCCCATCGCACTCCCGTTCTGAGGTCTGCAGCACTCTCGCAGCTGCCAATGTATCTCCTGCCTTCAGTGGGTGTCCGAGGTGCATTTCTTCATCCTTCTCTTCCAGTGCGTGGCCTCACCTTTCTTTTCTTCTCATTGATTGAGCATGTTGCTCATGGTTTTCAAAATTTATTGGGTTGTCGGAAAGGTCATGATGCATTTTTGCAACGAAAAACATAGAAAAATACGTCATGACTTTTCTGACAACCCAATTGTTCAGATCTGCCCCCTGGGGAACCTTCTGGGGATGTCTGGCCCTGCCCCAGGCCACCCAGCTTGGGTCTGGCTGTCCCCCTCCATCATTCCCTGTGAGAATTACAGTCTCTTGGAGTCCGGGCACCGTGTCATGTGTCTCTAGTTTCCAATACCCGGAACAGACCCGATGCAGGGCTGACTGACTGGCTGGAGTAGGAGGACATGAGGGGGGGGGGCAGGGGCAGAGAGCAGAGGGACAAGCCAGCCATCCTCACAGCAGCCCCCCGGGCCCTGCGGTCTCCCCACATTTCCTGCTCATCTTCTAACTCACCTCCAACTTGTGGAAGTAACTGGCTAAGAACACACATTTTCAGTGGAAAATGAAAGTATGAAATATAGGGTCATCTAAATGCACTTAAGCCACAACTGGAATCAAGCTTCTATCACAAGAAGAACAAAACACTGGGTATTTTACTCTTAAAGTGAATCAAATGGGCTCATGCTTATGAACCTACAGAAAAGCAACTTTTACAAACCCTCTCTCTCCATAGTTACAGTCTGTAAGCCTTATTTCTATGTGGACCTGGAAAGACTATGTTAGGTGACCTCTCCCCGATGCAGGCCTGCCGTCCTCTGGAAGGGGACGTGCTGTGCTTACACACAGGTGCGTGTGTTCATCGTTCAGTGTATCATCTGCTAATCATTTCCTCTAGGAGGAAAACTACTGTCCTGCACGATGCCAGCGTGCCATCATTGCCACCAGCACGATGCCACTGTGTCATTGCTGGCACCAGCATGATGCCAGCGTGTCGTTGCCGTCATCAGCACAATGTCACCACACTGAAGATAGGCTACGTGGGAATGTTTTCTCGAGGTCTGACACATAACAAAGGAAAATTCACACCAACGAGGACTTGGACAACAACAAAAGGACAATGTTATTTCAGAATTAAAGATGCAATAATGCTATGACTAACTACCTTTATTTCTGCTGAACTATTTCAAACTATTCTTCTAAAGTATTCTTTGGCTATTTTACCAGGTAGAAAATTAGGAAAAGATACCTCCACAGTTGACTCACATCAATTGGTGACAAAACGGGTCTCAAATGTGTTTGACAAGTAAACTAAGTGACAGTCTTGGAAGCTGGGGAATTCTGGTCATCAACTCTGAGTATATTGTACATCTACCTCTTGGTGTGGAAAGGAGGCTCACGGGAGAAACGACATGAGGACCAGAGCCACCTCCTTCCACAGCACACCTAAGGAGACAAGCGGCCCATCTCCACTTGTCTCTGCAGCTGGACGGCCACAAAATGTTGCTCATTTTCTAGATTATCACCTCCTGCTTATCAGACCATATTGTTGGCCAAGTAAGTGACAGATTTAAATGTATTCATTTAAAAATCACCTTTTTCTTTCTTTCAGGGGAAACCATAACATGGAATTGATGCAATGTATTAGAAGACAAACAAATTCCTGATCTTCTTACCCGTACCACGATACATTCTCTTCATTAGAGTCTATGATACTACTACCAATTAAAAACAACTTCAAAACTATTAATCGCACATTAGGGGAAGGGCATTATGCCGAGAGCTGAGAGAGTGAGCAGGCCATGGCACCTGTCTTAAGAGCACGAAAATCAGAAATTCAGAAAATCTGCTTAAAATGCCAAGTCAGTATGCAACAGGGAAGATGGTATCTGAGATCTAAAAGCTAAGGACAATATACAATAAAGACTACGTTAACCCCACAAAAACTATATAAACCATGGAGTTGGAACTCTTGGATGAAAATACTTGTGTCTAACCAAATAGATACCAAGGACAAGGGATCATCAACTCACTGTGAACTTTTTTTTTTCCTTTCCTTATGAGTAAAATAAGAGTAATAATAATACTAGCCAAGTTATGAACACGGTCCTTGGAAAGTTGTAGGTTTTCAATCAATGTCTGTGACATGGGTAGCTTAGCAGCTATGTCTCTGGGGACAGAACTTTGAGCAGAGCTGTGTGCTCACACACAAGGGGCGGGGCCACGAAACCAAGCAACCTTAGTGACAAAAAGGATCTGTCGCCCCTGCTGGCGGCCGGTGGCTAGACCATGGCTAGGGGACGGGGCTGATGGAGGTGGGGTAACCAAGGGCTCAGGCCGGGGCTCCTGACCACCTGCTACACAGGAGATGCAGCCCTTGGTGACTGGCAAGGCTGTGCTAACGGGAGCTGGCTGACTACGCCCCGAGGGCGCTCACAGCAGGACAGGCCTGTAGTGAAGCGGGTTTCCGCCGCCCACTGTTCATTCCTCTTGTTTCCGGGAGGTTTTTAGGAGCTCTGTAGAAGTCAGGGTGAGGGTCCTCGAGTCCCAGGCTCACGGGAGAGCGAAGCCCCACAGCAGATGTGTCCCGCACAGAGCACAGCGAGAATGCTGGCCGAGGTTGCCATTTGTGCTCTTCCCAAGCGAGGGGTCGCCCGCAGCCCCGGGTCTGACATGAGCGATGGAGACAGACGCGAGGCCAGCTGGCGTCCGCGCGTCCCGTTCTCAGCCACCCGGTTTCATCTGCTCGCTCGTCTCGCTCACTCAGGTCGTTTGAACTGGAGGCAACGAAGGCTACTTCCGTGTCGTGGGCGCGCCTTGGCATCAACGAGCGGGCCCGGGGGGCAAGGGAAGGCCTGGAGCTCCTCGAGAACTAGCAGGGGGTGATGCGGTGCTCCAGCGCCCAGCAAAGCATGAAGCAACAAACAGGGGCGCGCGGAAGGAAAAGCGCACCAGGCAGGTACCGTCCCCGCGTCGTTGAGAAGAGTGGTTTCGTAAGGAAAGTGAAAGCCAGGATTGCCCGGAGCTGAGAAAACCTGAGCCACACACCAGAGGTGCCAGCTCCCGCACCGCCTCTCACAGCCTGTGCCGCCTCTGGGTGATAACCGGGCCGGACTCGGTCAATCGCTCTCTTCTCCCAAACCAACTGCCGGATGTGGAGCTTCGTCCGCCAAGGGCGCTGGGAGGACACTGGAGGCGGCAGGAGTGTCCCTCCCCGGGTTTGGGGGCAGCCAGCGCATGTGCCACCTGCGCCAGGGCAGCTTCTCCAGATGCCCTCCAGGGGGCTGCCCGTGCCTCTGTGCGCACATCTCCCCCCGTGGCATGGCGCCCCCTGACACAGCCCTGTGGTCTCCCAGGCCAAGCACCTCCCAAGCTCAGCCCAGGGCGCCATGGCTGCGACTTCAGGACCTCGTCCTGCGAGAAGAGGTCCCCAGATCGCTTCTTCTCTGGGTGGGTGTGACGCAGCCGAGAGGCAGTGACTTCTGTATCCGCTACTTCTGTGTTCTTACAATTCCTTTTACGTCCGAGCGCGCCCGCCCCAATTTCTCCAACTCCTCCATCCTGAGTATTTTTTTTTTACATCTTGCTCTTCTTAAATTACTCTGATCTTGAGTGGACCCTGATGGGCACTCTAGATATCAAAACTGTAGCAGTTCGCGTTAGAAAGGAATCTGGAAGCTAAAATCACAAACCTGGCACGTAGATAAATGGTTGCAGAGGAAGGCAGACGTGAGACTCAGTGAGGAATCCCTTTATGTTGTTTTTACATGTGGGGCAGAGTTAGCTAAGTGTTGTTGTAGCGGTAAACATAATAATGAAATTAATTTACAGAACTGTGAATAGTTATTAGAATTTTATAGGAACTACCAGATCATGATTCTTATCCTCTGGTCTATAAAACAACCCGAAGTGAGAGGCCAGTATGGTTTCTATTGGTCAACCTGTCCTAGTTTTCTAGTTATCTAGAACTGCATGAAGAAAGTTATGCATAATATGAAGTATAATATAGGCATATACTCTTTTATTAATGCTAACAGTCATTTTTCTCATTTTTACAAGACAATTTTGGACAGTAGATAAGACTAAAATAAAATAAAATAAAAAACCACCACCACCAAAATAAAATCTAGGAGGGAATACATGCTTTGTATCTCTAAGTTCCTGGTCTGAAACCAGGCTCAAATATAACAAAATAATCAGATAATTTTAGTGTTTACTTTTGCTACTCACAAAACTATACTCTATGTATTTTAAATGCAGTGGTTGGAGATAGGTAATTCATTTGAATAACTTTAAAGTTGATTCCAGACACCTACTTCCAGGATGATGACAGGAGGCATGGAGGATGTGTGTGCCACAACAAAACAACCATATCTGGTAAGAAGTATAAGGAAAAAATAAAAGGACATCTCTGGAAATTGTCCTAAGAACATCAAGCAGAAGACAAAACATTTAATCAAGAAAATATGGCTTATTTGCAGAAATAGACAAGGTGATCCTGAAATCCATATGGATATACAAAGGACCTAGCATAGCCAAAACAACATTGAAAAACAAGGAAAAAAATGACAACTCACATATCCCTATGTCAATACTTTCTACAAAGCTACAGTAAACAAGGCTATTTTGTACTGGTATAAGAATAAGTATATTAATTAATAAATAGAATTCAGAGCCCAGAAATAGAACTTCACATTAAGAGTCAATTGATTTTGACAAAACAATTCAATGGAGAAAGAATGGTCTTTTCAACAAATGGTGCTAAGACAACTAGGTATCCACAATTAAGAAAATGATATGGGCCCCTTTCACACATCATACGAAAATGAATTCATAATGAATCATAGGCCTGAATGTAAGAATAAAGCTATACAAATATTTGAGAAAAATATAGGAGTAAATCCTTGTAGCCTTGGATTAAGTCAAGTTTTCATAGATATAACATCAAAAGCATAACAAAAAAATTTAATTGGACTTCTTCACCATTAAAAACTTTTTGTTTCAAAGAACATCTTCAAAAAAGTAAACAGACAACCACAAAATTGGAGAACATTTTTGCAAATCATGATTTGATAAGAGTTATACTTAGAATATATAAAGATCTCTTACAACTCAGTAATAAAAAGACAAATTACTCAATTAAAAAGTGGGCGAAAAAACTTGAATAGACACTGCTCCAAAGAAGACATATGACTGGCCCAGAAGCATGTGAAAAATGCTCATCGCATTACCCACCAAGGAAAAGCAAACCAAACCCATAATTAAGATACCTGTTCACATCCACCAGAACAGTTACAATGAAAAAGATATTTACGGAAAAGTGCTGGTGAGGATGTGGGGCGATCGGTCCACTCATGTAGAGCTGGTGGAGATGTAAAAGAGTGACACCACTTTGGAAAGCACTCTAGAAGTTACTCAAAACATTACCATACGATCCAGCAAACCCACTCCTAGTTACATACCCAAGGGGGAAAACAAAAGCACATGTCCACACAAAAACGTGTACACAAATGTTTGCAGCATTATGCATAACTACACAAAGTGGAGACAACCCAAGTGTCCATCAACAGATGAGTAAACGCGATGAACTTCCAAAGAATTGGACATTGTTCAGAAATACAAAGAAATTAACTACTGATTCATCCTGTAACATGAATGAACCTGGAAAACACTGAACTAATGAAAGAAGCAAGTCACAAAATAAACCATTTTATATGACTGCATTTATAGGAAATGTCCAGACTAGGCAGATCTACAGAGAGAGAAAAGAGAATGGTGTTTTCCTAGTGTTGGAGGGTTAAGGTGACATCAGGAGTGATTGCAAATGGGTACAAGGTTTCTTTTTGAGTCAATGAAAATGTCCTAAAATTGACTGTGGTGATGGTTGTATAATTCTGTGATTATATTAAAATGCATAGATTTGTACACTTTAAATAGGCGAATTTTGTGGTGTTATATTTTAATATAGATAGCTATGAAAGAGAAAAGCTCTGGACTGGAGCACAGAGGATAATATAGGACATGGACATTCAAATTGCTTATAATTCCCACTTCCATGTTCCTTATATTGAAAGATGCCTACACTGATTAAGGTTGAGAATGAAAAAAAAATGGAATGAAAAATACCTGCACTAATTCAATTTGAGAATGAATAAAGGAAAATGACCAGAAGACTGAAAAATGACCAATTGTTTGGTTTTTCCAAAGGAAAAATGAGGTAAGACTCAGAATTTTCAGACCGGTGAGCCTGCCCCTCCAGCTGGAGCCCCACCAACTCCCCACTTCGCTTAAAGGGCTCTTCCAGAGTCCCCCAAGATCCAGGTCAGAGCGCTTGTCCTCTTCCACAACCCTTCCTCACGCAAAGATCTTCCGGTGCAACTGTTCATTTCAGCACATACACAATCTACATCCCGATTACATCCGCATGAATTACAGCCATTGCTGTTCTACAGTCCGTCTCTGTACTGTTCCATTTTCAAGCATCCACACCCATCGGATCGTCAGCACCCCCTGCTTTAAGGAGAGTCCTGATGGGAAGGGGATGGGGAGGCAACGGAAATACTCAGGTCGAGGAGGGCGCTATGGGAGGAAAAGCTCCTCTAAGTCCAGTGCACATCCCCTTCCGCTCTCAGAAGGGCTCTAACTGCGACCTGCAGCAAAAAGGACTGGCAAGAGCAGGGGAGAACCTTCAGGCCGTCAGAGGGCCTGAGCCAGAGATCCTCCGTTCCCGACTGTCTGCGTGCAATGCAGACGGTGTGCAGAAGTCCTCGCGTTACCACGGGGGAGGGGGCATGGAAGAGCCTCCAGACCACTTCATGACAGCGAGCACTGACCACGGAGTAGCGGCCCCAGGATGCTGGCCCACACCCAGTGCCTGATGGAGGCTTAGCTGGCTGAGCAGTCAGCAGCAGCTTAGCTAGGGTGCTGAGCCGGCACCAGGAACTAGCCAGGGCCGGAACCTCTCCCCATGTCTGACGACACAGGTCACAGGTCATTCCATTGGTGCGCACTTCGACCAAGAACGCAGGAAGGACATGAGCAGGTCCCAAAGATCGAGCAGCATGAGACAGGCCTCCACTGGAGTTCAGACATAACCAGACACGCTTGTCAGGACCTCACAAGGGTTTTCTCTCTCTCTCCTCCTATCACCAGAAGCTACCTTGCAAGAGGAAGAGGAAGGTAAAGGAGAGAAAGCCCAAGAGACTGAGAATTTGCTCTAGAGGATGAATTTGCCTGGACTGCCACAGTTTTCACTGGGGGACCAACAGTGCATTTGCAGGTTCAGCTTAAAAATGTCACCCCCAGACCATCCCCAGTGCATGTCATCAGAGGGAACAGGAGGTGCAAGGAACAATGAGGCCACATGTAGAAAATATGCAAAGTTGCTTCGATGGGCCTCATCCTGAGTTCCCTGTGCCCTGGGCACCACCATAGACATGAGGGCAGCTAGTGAACAAGACAGTTCACATGTTTCTGAAACTTGCACACCAAATGAGTAGAGATGCTCAGTGAATGCTTATTTTAAGGTAAATGAGCAGCTTGGGAAAAGATCTATTTTATTCTGCAAAAGGAGCCGGATTTTACACTGTTTGGCCACGCCATAGTGCATGACAGTAAGAAGACAGCGTGAGGTACCGATTGAGAGATGCGCCTTCCTCCCGAGAGGTCACCAGCAGTGAGGGGTGGAGGAGCACGCGTGACTGTCGGGATGGAGACCAAGTCCAGGAATGCCTGTTCTCTGCAAGGCTGAAGGTTTACAAGTCAGATACAGGATTGTGTGTGTAATCAGAGCCCTGTCAGAGGGAGATTTTCAAACCCCAAGCACTGGAGAGATGAGATTGTTTTTTTTATTCTTACCCGTTCCAATGTACAGGAGAAGGGATGGGAAGAAAGAATATTCGTGTTTGAGGAAACTGTAGTTTGTAGAAGTTCAACTATTGTTGATCATGGGCATTTTACTGCCCAACACACCCCACATTCCTACAGCATTTCAGGGAAACCAAACATGGTATTCACTGAGGATACCACCCCACAGCTTACGAATCACTGAACAGAGTTCAAATGAGAACAGGACATAAGGGCCGATGAGAAATGACACACTTGAAATCGAGTGTGGGGGAGGAGAAAGAGAGGTGAGCAAACATTTGGGTAATAATAATGTATGAAGATGTTTAGAATGACAGATTGTTATTTTTATTACCATTCAGTGATATAAAAGTCAGAGACGTTGTGGGGGAAGAACCTCATCTCTGGTGACTCAGTGGGAGGAGTCCAGTTTAATAAAAACTAAAGGATTTTAAAGGCTTCTTGTCAGTTTTACAACCAAGGAACACTTTTTTCTTTAGGACCAGGGAGCCCTTCCTCTGAAATACAATCATCAAGAGGACAGGGCTTCTGTGGGGAGGTAAGATCCTAATGATGTGTCGGTCGATAACGGACCAGACCACATATACGATGGTCCCATAGATTGTAATGGAGCTGAAAAATTCCTTTCGCCTAGTGATGTCATAACCACCATAACTTCATAAGGCAACATGTTACCCACGTGTCTGTGGTGACCCTGGAGTAAACAAACCCACTGCACTGCCCGTCATATAAAAAGTAGCACATACTATTATGTACAGGACATAATACTTGATAGTATAATGACTATGTTACTGGTTTATGTATTTACTGTACTATACTTTTATCATTAAAGTGTACTTTCTACTTAGAAAAAAAAGTTTGCTGTAAAACAGCATGCCATGTTATGCCGGCAGCAGCCTCATACGTCTTGTGTTTACTGCATCCCTTAATTGCATCATTTCCTCTGTGCCTGATTTAATCTCATGAAGTTTTTCACTGCAACATGCTGCACAAGTTTGTGGCCCAGGATCACTAGGCTGTGCCATGTGGCCTGGGTGTGTATTAGGTGACGCTATCTGGAGTTGTGTAAGGGCAACCTATAATACGATGTTTGCACAACAACAAAATCACCCAATGACGCATGTCTCAAAATGTACCCAGTCCTTCAGCAGCACATGGCTGCCGAGTCTCGTCTCTCTCCTCTATTGCAGTAGTCTGCAATAAAGTCTTCTTTGTCTCTTTCACTTTGTCTGGTGTAATTACTGCTTTGACGCCAGGCTGGATTACATAAAATAAATGGCAGAAATAATGTAAGCTTATTTTTTTCCATCAACTTTTCTACAGGAACTCAAGAAAATTTATCTCTGGAATACTTCCAGATACCATATAAACCAAAGCTTCAGGAAAAAAATATATAGCCTGTACCACACAATTACCTTTTGCTTTATTACTATTTGGTCTTATTAAAATGTGTGAAATATACCATTCACTGAACTGAAAATAGACTGAAACTTTCTTCCCAATTTTTAGTATTCTTTCTCTTTAAAAGGAATCCAAACAGTTGATTTCATCTTGGCAGGTTTGCTGTCTCTATCGTTCAAGGAAGCTGTGTGTTATTAGTCAAATGGTAGTCTATACAGACATTACTTTAAAATATCAAGCATGATATTTTCAAAAATACAAAGGAGAGGAGAATAACATTGGTAAAGAAACATTTCAAGCATTAAAGATCATGTATCTGATAATATATATTACTTATTTAAAATGATAGAACACTTTCTTGTGTGTTAATATTACAAAGTGCTTTTCCAATGTGATGCTTTGATATGCAGTAAACATTTCTAAAAATGTTATAGAGTATAAGTATATCCTAATAGTTATGCCATATTTAACATCATATATTAAATTATACCATGTGTTAACTTCATGTTAAATTATACTATTGAAAATACTATGAATAGAGAGAAATTAAGATATGTAGAAAAACATCTAGCCATTTAAAATGTAAATCCAAAGAATACATTTTGGAGAGCAGAAATATTATTTCAAGATGACTTCAGCAATGAGATTGTCTATGGCTATTTTTTAAATTATAATGAAATTGTTTGATGTGTTTTTACGCTGAAACTAGAATTTCATGGGAAAATGTCCGCATTCCCTTAGCTGTCAGGAAATCTTCAGCTGTGAGTGCTTCCTAAACACCCCTTGACTGGGCTCCAACGGCAACAAAAAGTCTGTCTCTTGGCAGAAAACGAAAAGGAAAAAAATGATTAGCTTTGATTTCTTTTCACATTTCTACTTACTCTTGCCCCAGATTCTTTAGTCAAAAGAGAAAAAGAAAAAAAAATTTAACAAGTCATTCCATAAACAATGTTGAAAGTCCTTAACAATTTCCTCGTGTCTGCACAAAGCTCCGGGAACTAGTTCCAGCTAATAATCTACTTCAATTCATATTCAATTAAACCAATTCATGGCAAGGAAATAAGGACTCACTGTACAGATTATTTAATTGACCCATCACTGAATGTGTAATTCTTGCACCTGGATCGATTCAAATGTCCCCCTTCCCTGCCCCCCCTCCGTCTTTCTCTCCAACTCCCAGCACTCTCGCTTCTCAACTGTTCATCAATTGAGGCTGTGTGTGCATGGCAGTCACGGGGGGCCAAGCAAAGGGGAGGGGAGTCCCCACTTTGGAGCCACAGCCGTTTTCTCCACTTAGCTTATCAAACCTGCTAAGAAACTGTATTTTGAGGGAAAATAGTTTCTCCCTTCTTCTCCTTCAGCCACCAGTTAATCGACAATTGTGTTTTCTGAAATATCCTGTCATTTTAAAGTTCTTGTCCATATTAACCGAACCAGGTGCAAAGTATAACATGGTGGATTTGGGCAAACTTGTATTTTTTTACATCTCAAGCCCAGTGGTAAAACTAACAAAACCATACATATTAGAAAATGTTTTATATATTTTTGGAAATTTCCTTTTCATATTAAGTTATTTTTACAAGCTTTGGGAAAGAACTAGAGAAATGGTTGGAGAGAGCAAGGAAACACCCTGGAAAGCAGGAGGATGTAATGGACTGAGCACTGGTTTTAGATCCATAGAGGGAATTCCATTCCTGAACTAATGAATAGTGTGACTTAGTGGGGCTCGGCCTGGAGGTCTTCACCGGCGGCTTTATAAAGATAGCCCCATTCGGCGGCAGCCTGTCTCCGGTCTTAGCTCTCCTGTCTTCTGCTGTCGACTGTGCACACTGGTCTCACAAACAATGATCTAAAGTGCAAATATTCAAGTGGACTGACTCTGCTTAGCACTCCCACCCTCTGTCTCCTCTACTACAGGGCGCCCTTCAGGCCAAGCTAAGAAGCAAAGGCGGCCCCTCCCGCAATGGAAGAAGGAAGAAACAGGCAGCTGCTGTGGCTTTGAACCCCACCAGCTTTCACCCAGAGAACCTGAGAAAGTAGCTCATCTGTGATTAATTGGGCTACAGTTCTTTTTCAAGGCATTATCAATTTACAAAAAAGGCATCTGAAAAACATTAAAGAACAAGAGACTCTCTGAAGCCCTTAGCGCAGGAGGCAAGGCCTACTTTGACGAGGCCAAATTTCTGACCTTATGCTTTAAGGTTAGATGCATATGCTCTGAGCATGTGCTGTGCTCTCTCTTCTTACAGGAATTTATCTGCACACTCCTTTTCCCCAGCTAAATCCCATTTCTATTAGCCATTCACACAGCCACAAATGACTTTTCAAGATGCAATTTGAAGGAAATAAAAGAAAGGTTCACAGCTCTCTGACGCTATATGCACACTTCTTCCGTAACTCCGCGACCCCTCTCTGTATCTTCTGATGGCACTGCTCAGCACAGCTCAGGGGACACTGCTAGGGTGAGCCCCACTCCCGGCTTCCTGCTATGTCTTAATCACTTTAGCATGTGTCCTGTATTTTCCACATAATGGATAATCAATAATTATTGAATTGAATTTAGTCCAACGGGTAATGAAATTATCAATGGAGCTAATTATAAATTAGAACCATGTAAGGGATTTTTGAGGGCACTGGCTAATAGGAAGGAAATGCTAGGAACAATTAGGTGAATAATTGAAAGTCTTTGCGAAGAATGAACTTGACATAAGTTGGGTAAGATTCTCTTGGCCAAGACTCTGGAGGAGAAGAAAGCTCAGCAGACAATATCAGGCTCTCTGACTGAAATTCTAATGGTAAAAGCACCATTGTTTCTTACCCAGGAGGAAAGGCAGCCCTGCTTGGAGCTCTCTTATCAAGTGTAGACCACAGTGGCCCAAGTAGGCAGGTGGAAGGAGCCATGCTCCCTAGAGGTGAAGACAGACGAAGGGCAGTACCTGCAAAGGAGCTTCACAAAGGCCGGGGAAGGACAGGGCCAACCACACTGGATGGACTGGGTGACTGGGAGACAAAGGACTGTCAGTCAGGGGCCTTAAAAGCAAGTGGGGGGCCGGCCGAGTGGCGCGACGGTTAAGAACTCGCTTGGGATGCCAGAGGGCCCCGGTTCGGATCCCATATATGAGGGCCAGTGACACTGCCCTCTACAGCTAAGATGCTGAACAACAGCTCAACCTGGAGCTGGGCTGCCATGAGTCGCCGGCGACGGCGTGGGCTGCAGCACCTGTGGCAGTGGGTTGCCATGGGCTACCGTGTGTAGCCAGCAGCCAGCGTGAGCGGCCAGCAGCCGCAGTGAGCGGTCGTCCAGAAGCCGGCGACTGATCTGCCTCGCCAGAGAAGAGCGCGATGATGGTGCCAACTTGGGCCAGTGAAGCAACGTCCTCCACAACTAGATTGAAGAACAAAACGACAGCAACTTGTCTGTTCCCCTTACCCCAATTCCCCAGCACTGTTCCTATCCCCCTAATTCCCCAATAAAAATCTTTAAAAAAAAAAAAAAAGCAAGTGGGAATACTTTGCTGGAGGCTAAAGAATCTGATTGTAGGAGAGAAGGCAACACGACTGCTTTCAGGATCCTGCCATGCTATCAGATGAGGCATACCATCTGAGCTACAAATTGTGGGCTAGGCCACATACAGAGCAATTTCGGACCACCACAGGTGAGCAGATCTTATGTGGAACCAAACCTTCTCCTGCAGACTCCGCTTCTCAGTCAAGGTAACCCAGTCTTCCATGTGCTTGTTAGAAAACTAGAGGTCATCTTTGACCTATTCCATAATATTGCACATCTGCTTCACTCAGGGCCTGACTTCTCACCTCTCCCTCTGCTGTCAACCCGAGGTGAACGCCTGCCATCCGCAGCCCGCTCTCTCCCGCTCTGTCACTCCGCCTTCCCAGAGGACGCCAGGAAGGGCAGTCAGAACCACCCTTTCAAGGACATGGAGCCACGGCACTCCCGCTTCTGATGGAGTAGGAGCCTTGTCCGCAGAACTGCTCACTCACAGCCAATGCCCACGCCCCGCGGCCTTGGTGTTCCTGACCTTCTCACACGCCCCTTGATCCTTCTCAGCCACTGCCTCTGGCCTCCTTGATGTGTGTCAGCCCTGCCAGGGACATTCTTCTTCGGGGACAATTCCTCTCTCCATGGCCCTCTTCCTCCAGCCATGCACACAGCTGGCCCGTCATCTGCTTCACCCTTTAGTCCACGCCATTCTCAGACGTCGACTACCATATGAGTATTTGAAGCTAACCTATTTCAAGAAATGTTCTCTCTCCCTTCTTTTATTTTTCCCTATAGAATCATTACCTGAAAAAGTCCCATCACTAGAAGTGCCATGTTTAAGGCATGTAAGGCTTAGAGCAGGCACTCCATAAATACTTACTGAAATGAGAAATGAATGAAAGAATGGATGAGTGGAATTAATAAAGTATGCTAAATGAATTGTAAGCTATTTAGACACAAAAATTACATTCCAAGGTACTGAGGGTATATGTAGACCCAGATATGAATATAAAAATCTAACACTGGCCTACAGATGAGAGCTCATAAACTATTCTCCCATACATTAACCATCTTAATAATGAGATTGCTAAACTGTTATTCATGATTTTGAAGAATTGTGGAAATGGCAGAAAATAGAAGAGTAAGGACACAACAACAAAAGTTAAAATGCACTGAGAAAAACACAGAATGACTAAAGTGGTCCCACGCGACTTGGCAGGCGGTGAAAACACACCGTGTTGGTTTATCTGAATCTGCGCTGCCTCTGTGATAAACCCTTTCATTGTTTTGAGAAACTTTAAACTCTGTAAATTGTTGATAACTCATAGCAATACAAAGGATTGCATGACACAAACACGTAAAGGATGGTTTCAGGAGTCCCTCCTGCCCCACAATAAGCTACTTTTCTATGTATTCAAAATGTATTTCAGAATTACATCCTGCTTATATATGGGTGGTTCTCTGAATTCTGAATTGAGCTATTTCTAATATCTTATTAATTTCTTTATTAGTCAATGAGTCAAAGAAAAAAGTTTGACACATATTCCTTTTAATTTGTAGGAAAGGCATGATTTTTTTTTTTAATTTTAACAAAACTGAACCCTTATCACACGCCAGGCCTTACCTCATTTAACCTGAACTGCGATACCACGGGGAAGCGGCCTTAGAAATCCAGCCTTGTATTCCTTGCGCTCACACAAGTGGTGTCCTACTTCAGTCAACAAGGAAGAATGCATTTCACAAGGAAGTCAACCATATTAGTCCAAGCTAGCGAAGATAAGAGCGAGCACCGAGATGAGCCACGTCTCTAAAACATATTCAGACCTCAATTCACTTTTCTATTTCGGGAAGGTTTCCAGACCAGCTGATCATCAGAGAATGGCACATACCTTGTCACCAAGCCATTGGACAGAGCCGTCCCCGAGAGGCACATGTACAGGGTAGGAAGCACCACTGAATGGCCTGAGTGCCATGTGGCGGCATGGTTCCTTGAGAATTAGAATGAATGAATGGTGTCTCCCAGCGAGCGCCCATTAGGGAAGCTCACCACAGTGGCCCAGGAGGGGTCAATCCAGAACAGGAAGCCAATTACATGGGAATTAATTGATGGAACTGGGCACGCTCATCCTGATGACTGGAGGAAGGCCGGGGAACTCGAGAAAACAGGATCGATCTTTAAACAAATGGATCGCTGTCTGGAGGAGGGAGAGGGCCTGGGCAGAGATGAGAATGAGGACACATGTGTAGGTGAGAGTGGAATAGAAGTTTCCAATAACTGGAATATAAAGATATTTCCTATGATTAGAAATATCAGGCCCCTTGACAGGAATTTTAAAGAGAATGTAAAAACATTGAAGGGGAGGTTTTCTAAATGATGGATGCTGTCTCCTCTAACCCTAAGAATCAATGTTTCAAGTTTTTCAAAAGAATTAATTAGAAACTCAAATGTGACACTTAGCTGGAAAAATCTGTTCTGTGTCATCAGCAGAGAACGGTTTTGAAAAATATTTTCCTACCCGCCCCAATGGTGATGAATGTTGATGAACTGTCACCCTTGATTAAAAGTTATTTACATCATCATATTAAATAATTTCCTCTTATATTTAGAAAAATCTCAAAAAGTATTTAAAATACTCGTATGATAAAGCATTTAGTCTTTAATTACACTGTTGTGTAGTCTGAAATATTGTCTTTTCTAATAATTACAAATATCAAGCTCTCTCTTTTACCTGGCAATCTACATAGAAAGAAGGAAAACATGTATATATCAGGTTCGCTCGGCCATCATCTGATCTGTGGTAACCGTGCTGCTTTATAATATTTTAACACTTTCATTTTAAGGTTTTCTTTATCTTTCTTCCTCTCTTTCTTTCTTACAAATAATCATGGTAATCACACAGAATAACTGAATGAAGTAAGAAAGGACCCAGGAACCCCAATTTATACTTTTAAAATACCAGATTTAAAAAATTTTTTAAACTAAAATACAATTCAATAAGTTTGATCTTAGATGCTCATTAAAGAAACTGAAACATTATTTTTCTAAATAAGATATATCATTAAACATATTGAATTCCACTTAAAATGTAGCAAGTTTATCATATTTTGATAATATAGTAATTATTACCTATTTGTATTTCCTATATATCACATACATATATTAATTAATATATACACATATATATACACATGTATATACACATTACATCATTATTTACATTTCTCAAAGAAGTATCCAAATTCTGCTTCAATTAATATTTTAGGATATGTATCTGAATTTATATAACACTGTCATTGCTTTCATTTTGAATTTGGATAACTAAAAACTCATGGTAAGTTCCTGGATTGTAATGCTTTAAAAAAGCATTTCTCAAACCAATATTTTTATGAAAAATTATAGAAGTTTTCATTTTAATATAAAAATTTAAAAATATATATTTTCCCTAAAATATTAGCTCTCATAGTTACTCATACTCATGGGATTTAGGAATATAAAGATAAAATCAGATTCAATACGTGAAGCATTAGAGGGCAAATCAGCAGACAAGCCAGTGTCACCGGGGTAGCTGACAACAGAAGACAACCTTCCCCGCCCACTTGCCTTTGGTGTAATTTTTAAAACAGACACTAGATTTGGTGAACAAGGATTTCACAAATGGGTCCCCAGGGTCTTACAAACAGAAGAGCAAGAGGCCACTCCTCGTGGCCTTTTTATCAACTCCTAACTCTCCATGTTTTCAACAAAAGTTACATACATATGTACATGGGATGCCGTTAGCTTATTTGTTCTAAATTTGGGGGAGAGGGGTTAAGTATCCTTCATCTCTAAAAATGAAGAATTTATTACTCTATAATCATGAGATAAGGTTTGCAGGGATATCTAGAACATGGTAACACACCATAAATATTAGGTTTTGTTTTTTTGTTTTGTTTTGTTTTTTTCCAATCAAATGACTTATTGGTTTTTTTTGTTTGTTTGTTTTTTAAACTTATTTTCTCACAACATGGGAGGAAGAAAATAGGTGTAGGATATGGAAGGTGAAAGGAGTCAGCACTAGTATAAGGATTTACTGTATATGACAGAGGTAGCTTCTCACATCAGTGAGAAAGGATGGACTACTCAGTAAGCAATATTGAAGTAACTGGTTTTCTAGTGGTGGAAAGTTTACATCCATGTGTCATATGATACACTAAAAATAACTCCCACAGAGGACAAAGCAATGAAATAAGTGATAGTATTAGAGAAATAGGAGCAAATGGAGGCACACACGTACACAATCTAAACCTATGTACACATAAGAAGAGGAACTGAAAAGACTGGGGCGGAGTCATGAATTTATCTGCTTATACATGATACATGTGAGTGCATCATATGTACAACATATGTACAAATGCATTGTATTTAATGTAGCATGCATATGATGCATTAAATGTAAGGACTAGCTGAAAAATATGTATCACATGCATGATACATATAGTGTAAACATATTGTATGGGTATGTTTATAAATTCAGGATAGTAATACATAGACGAGCATACCAAGACGGGTTCACATAGAAACACACACCACCAGTGCTTTCCAGCGAGAATTTTAGGTCCAGCTTGCCTAACTTCAGCTGATTAGAAAGCAGAGAGAAAAAAACTGGTTTACCCCGGAAAGGCAGACGGCCACGAAAGTAAGAGAGGAACTCTGTGAAATGGGAAGAGAGAGAGAGAAAATGGAGGAGATTTCACGGTGGTATGCGGTGCACTTTTAGAGAGAAGAGAGGCATGTTTTGAACAGATATCATGGGGTTTAAAATTGGGGGACAGAGTCATCTGAAGAGAATCCTCAGGAAGTGTGTGGGGGGGAACTGAGTAACCCACTCCTGGTGCCCTCGAGAATGAGTGAGCCAGCATGCTCACAGCAGGTGCTGGACAGAGGACGTGTGGTTTGTGCCGGGGTCGGGGGAGGCCCCGGAGCGGAACCCTGCAGAGGGAAAGTGGGAGAGCAGGGTTCCAGGAGGCGCAGGGTCTGCGGCCAGGCCACCTGTCCCTAAGCTGTGCTACTCTGCAGAGCCAGGTGCAGGGGCCCATCCTAGGTCCTGTGCAGCAGTCCTACCTGGGCTGGCCAGGCTGTGTTTGGGTTTCCACCCCTTCCCGGGTAGCCGCAGAGGGTCTGGCCAGTCCCGCAGTCCTGAAGGCAGAAGCCTGAGTTTCCAAAGTCAGCTCCTGCACTTAGCAGTTGAGACACAAAATCTCTAAATCCCATACTCTTCAGTTATAACTTGGGAGAAACCTGCCACCAACCCAAACTGCCTGGCATGTGATAGGTGTTTGATAAATATGCATTCGTTTCTTTCATTCGTCCTGTACAACACTGTTAAGTATTATGAACTCAGAATCTATCACCACTCACTTCCATCCACTCCATGGTACACCCCATATTAAAACTGATTTTATCAACTTTATGGGGCCATAAGACCTGTGCCTAGGGTTTTTGGGTTCACAAGCCAAGTGGCTATAGCACAGCAGCACAGGTGGGCTATTCCCTTCCTTTTATTTCTCTCTTTTTATGTTCTTCTACCCCAAAATGATTCACTTGGTTTTAATACTAAAAAGCTTCTTCAGAAATGCTTTTTACCTTATTTCCTCCACAAGTTAAAAATAGAAACAAGGATCTCGAGTCAACATGCATTGCCTCCCATGACCGTATAATTTATTTTTACATTTTCTAAGCTGTGAGAAATATATGAAGATTTGAAAAACAAGTGTAAAATATTGATATACATTGTAAAGGTAAATATTCTCTAAATCAATAAGCTACAAACTCCTCTAGATGAAAAATCAAATAGATATTCCCTGCATTTGATTTTTCCCTTTTAAAATAATCTAAAAAAGAATGCATAAATTACAAAAAATTCAATGGATGGCCTTCTGTTTTATTTACCAATATTGATGACAGAAAATGGCATTATCAATGAAGCAGAAAAATATAAATTGGCAGAGTATAAAAGGGTTCCAAAGAGGGAATTGCATAACTTCTGGAAAGAACTTGATTTTGTGTGGTCACAAGGCATGTGAAAGCCCCGCTGGTCGCAAAGCATGTGAAAGCCCTGAGAGAAAATGCACTCTCTCCTTTGCCGCAGCCAGCACAAGGATGGGACATAAACTATACACCAAGTGTCAATGTCACTGAAAATAGTTAACGGTTATTTGGAGAAGAATGCCATGATATTTCGTGCACTTCGACATCATAGGTGATCCTTTGAAAACATGGCTGGACCTGAAAGTCGGGTCAAATGAAAACTTCATTTAGTGGCTGGCAGGTAGGAACTGTTGACACCCAGTTGACCCACTTACGTTTTCTCAGCCTCAGTTCATTCATCACCTAAATAGGGATAATCATCACTACTCTATAGCACTGTCACCATGCTTAGACAAGCTAATGTGTGTGAAAGCACATGGAACATGGCAGGAACACAAACGGGCTTCTGAATTTTGAGATGTTTAAAGACATCAAAATATCACAATCAAGCTCTTATTTTTCTGGCATAGAGAAAATGCAGATTTCTGTAACATCTAGAGCAGCGGCTCTCAACCTTCCTAATGCCGCGACCCCTTAATACAGTTCCTCATGTTGTGGTGACCCCCAACCATAAAATTATGTTCGTTGCTACTCTATAACTGTAATTTTGCTACTGTTATGAATCGTAATGAAAATATATTTTTGTTTTCCGATGGTCTTAGGCGACCCCTGTGAAAGGGTCGTTCGACCCCCAAAGGAGTCACAATCCACAGGTTGAGAACTGCTGATCTAGAGGCTTTGCTGGTGTATTAAGTAACACAGTGACAATGAACCCGTGACCTTGAAGTGCCTTTCAGGACCCTGGGAGGCTCTCTGAGAATTATGAATTAGCACTTCCAACACGTTGCCTCATAAATAAATGAAGGTTTTATCTGCTTGTAATTGTGGTGCCTACAGTAAACAGAAAAAGGGAATCTGAACCACTACCTACATCCAGGTACAAAATTAAGTGGTTCTAGCATTTATAACCTTCACTTGGGTGACTAGAGAAACCATTAGAAACACACAAAACCAGGATACTTAGTGGCATCTCACTCAAAATTCAATAAAAAGTAATACAAACCTTAATGAAGTCCCCAAACCTTCACATATACCTTCATTTCTTATTTACTTCACCACACACTTCACTTCCATAGCACAAATAATTTTTTTCCTAAAAATTTTGACCAGCTGCTTTAAAATTCGAGACCCAAATGTAGCAACTATCTCATGCCAGTTCTGGAAAATCTCTATTTTTAATATAAACACTTTTAAGTATCTTCAGTCAAGAAACCACAACTAATTTCGGATTAAAAACAGGAAACTGTTTTTATGCATATATACAGAGCATCAAACACTCATGTAGAATTTTCTGGAAATTCTCTGATGCATGTAACCCTAATTGTCTTGTGACTTTGGGAGTGTCATGCACGTTGTAAAGAGGACGGGCTGCTGAGACTCAGTAGATGCTTGCTGGGGGAGCGACACACAGAGGCCTGCAGGGGTCCTCGTGTCATCTCCAGGACAGCAGCCTCTCTGTTTTCTGAAGTGGTTTCTCTCCTTGTGTGGAACGCTTTCTCTGGGACAGTGGAGTGACATGCAGCGTTACCACAGAGCACTGAAGAAAATGGGTGGGCTTTGGTTTATGATGAGGTTTATATTGCTCTTAATCTTCCGATATTCAAAGGACCTACTGTGACAATGACACGTGCCATTTTGGAAACGTTGATAGAATTCAGTAAGTGACAGCCAAAGCACCTCACAACTATAACACTAAAAGAAGTACAACAGACAAGTGATAGCAAACATCTGTAATGTACCCTGGGTATCTTTTTTAAGGGATGAAAAAAGGAGAGCAAAAACATGAAAACTGGACACGGATAAACTTACACTCACTCACTCGTTCTACCTGGGGTGGGGGGAGGCGGGAGAAGGGGAGGGGTGTCCGTCCATCACTCCAGCTCGAGAAGGGTGAAGAATCCGTCCGAGTATGACCACGTGAGAGTCACTGTGAGCTGCGGGCTTGCACTGGGAACCCGCGTTCCCTGCTATTTGCCTCACACAGTGAGCGTGTATTATTGTCTCAGAAAACACACAAGGAGGACGGATTGTTGTATGAAAAAGGCGGGGCTCTCGGTCTGTTGGCACTGCAGGCCGGACCCCCACAGTGAATCTGCATCTCTTTCTTACCCTGGAGAGGCTGGTTGACGTGTTCTGAGAAAATCGCATTTCTCGTTGGAATATGTGAGTCTTAACTGACGTGGGTGAAGCGCTCTGACACCCTTATCTCAAGTGCACTGCGAGCGGCCCCTCCACTCAGATAAGGAAGCATGGCCCTCGGGTAGATTCATTAGACATCTGGGCACTCAGCCTGGGGGAGCGCCAAGTCCACTTGGCCGACGCTCCACATGGACCCCCCCATCACACGGGGCACAGGTGAGCCCTGCACTGGACCAGGAGTGCTGCAAAGACTTCTGGGTGCGTCATCAAAACAGGCTGGGATCTGGTAAGTGCTGTGGGTCCCTGGCTTAGGGATCATCTTCTGTTTCTTGGGACAAGCAAACACAGAGTCAACTGTTCTTGAGACTTCAAAATATACTACACTGTGTAGAATAAAGACCCCAGTAACCAAATAATACTGAGCACTCCTTCTTAAAGCCGATTGAACATCTGGGTTCTCTGACCCCATTACTATCACCTTGTAGGTCACTTGTTAGATGTCTAGATTCTTGGGGCCAACCTCTGGTTCCTGAGTCAGGGTCTGCTTAGACACTGGAGCCAGAAATCTGCATTTTAACTGCCTTTCTAGGTGTTTCTTTTTTGCATTATCTTTTGAAAACCTTTAGAATAAAACAGATTATTTTTCTTTCTACTTCTGCCTTAATCCAAGTAGTATTAAATATATATAGTTGCACGCTGTGGAGTTACTATTATTGTCTCCCCCACCCACCCAATTCACATGTTGAAAACCTAACCCTCACGTGATGGGCTGAGGAGGCAGGACCTCTGGGATGACTCGCCCACGAGGGTGGAGCCCCATGAGTGGGATCCGTTCCCTTGTGAAAGAGACAGCAGAGAGCCCTCATCCCCTCCACCACGTGCGCACACAGGGGGAGGACACCGTCTGTGGCGTCAGACACGGAAGCTGCCAGCACCTTTGTCCCGGACTTCCCAGCCTCAAGAACTGTGCGAAGTTTATTTCAGCTCTTTATAAGCTACCTAGTTTATGGTACTTTCTTACAGCAGCACGGATGGACTAAGCATATGTCCTAAATAAGAACTGCGCTTTGCACTCCAGCCTCCCTTATTACGAGCTTCTCCAGGCTTCAGGGACACTCACAGAAGACTCAGCACACACATCCATCACAGATGACAGTCACTCGTGCTCAGCTAGTCCTGCCGCGTCAGTCGTTGGCGGTTTGAAAGCAACAAAGCCTGTGTTTCGATGTGCCTGTGCCAGTGTGCATCTCCACACTGGGCCAACCCGAGAGATTGACACGCACATTTTCCATCTTTATGTCTATGCAAAAAGTATGCACTCAAGTCTACGTCTTAATCTGGAAAAGGTTATTTCAATAAACATAAA
The DNA here is from genome assembly GCF_001890085.2 of Hipposideros armiger. Taxonomy (NCBI): domain Eukaryota; kingdom Metazoa; phylum Chordata; class Mammalia; order Chiroptera; family Hipposideridae; genus Hipposideros; species Hipposideros armiger. Next base: position 1,256,403 of record NW_017731535.1, read on the forward strand.
TGACAAATCTCAGTGGTAAGAAAACACTGGGTCATAGTTTAATCAGCAGGGTTTTGTGTTTTTTTTCTTTCTTAATAGGTGATAAAACAATGATGCATTTGGGGACTGAAGGCATCCCAGCTTTGACCAAATATCCTACCATTTATGGTCTGAAACACAGAGAAGGAATTAGCCTGTTTTTATTTAGTAAATACCCCCTCTAAAACTTTTCGTGTGCTACATCATCTAAGACATACAAGAGCCATTTTAACAAATGGGGACATAAAAGCGCAATGAGGTTAAATACCTAAGACCGCAAGGCTTGCAGTTCAGCCCTCGTGGACCTGCTTGCTTTCTCCCCAGATGTGAGGCTCTCTTTTTGTTTAAAGATGTAAAAATGGGATACTGTGCCTGCTTTATGCTGGGCACTGTGCTAAACACCGAAAAGAATGAACCAGCCTGATTTTTAACAATTGGGGTAAATCCTATTTACAAGTGAGGAAATTACAGTCCAAAAAGGTTAACTTGCTCAATGTGAGGAAACGCAGAGGCCGCCAGGCTCTCAAGCGCACACTCTTAGCCACTGTATCATGCCACCTCCATCAGCAAAGGTGTCCCTGAGAGTCACCAAGTATCCTGCCCCAGGCAGTTTCATCATCGCGTACAATCATTATCGGATGTCACGCCAGTGACAGCATAGCTCCCAATGTACTATTTCTGTTTTTAAGCTTTCATGAAATGTGTGGCAATAACAAGCATGCACACGAAATTTTACAAATAGAGTAATTTTTAGTGGATTTCCACAGCATAATAATAGTATAATGTAATAGTATAATAAATAATAGCAAAAATAATGCTTAATAGAGTCAGGTAGGTAAACAATTTCTCATTATGTAAATGTTTCAATTCACATTGCTGTATTTTCTAAAGTTAGTTGATTGCATAAGAAAATAAAAACAATTACCATTAAAACCTAATTTAATATAGCAAATTTCTAGCCATTAAAATATTAATGCAAGCGGTATGATCATAAAAATATGTGTAACAAGGATAATAAAATTGATCACTGTTTTCATTCATGAATATTGAAATTGAATTGTTGATTCATCTTCAAGAGAAGCATAGGTGGAAATCAGACTAATTTAGAACAATGAAATATGATTAATGGGCTACAGGTCACATCTAATACACTTCTATCTGAATACAAAGGGATTTGGGTTGTCATGGACGAAAAGAGAGAAAGGATCAAACATTTCCAAGAGACAATCTTGAAATAAATAATGGATACTTGCTTTATCACTTAATTTTTCAATAATATGGTTGCATGGTTTGTAAGAATTTCCAAAAACTTTAGAAAATGTCAAAAATATGATCTGGACATTTTATCATCATGAGCGTGAATGGAAAATAAACTGAAATAACCTGCGTATTCGCGTGAGGAATTGGGGCGCTGGGTTGGGGACCATTTCTGTCCCATTTTGAAAGCCCTGCGGTTTACGAGAGGCGCACATGTCCGGTAGCCACACACCTTCCCCCTTTGGTTCAAGTCCCCTTCACAAGTCACTGGGACAAACTGGGCATTTTCCATGCCTGTGAAGGGATGCCTTAGCGTCAGGACGAGACTGAAAGGGTGTCTGTTAAACAGGAGAAATGAAGTCGAAGGGGTTTACAGTTATGGCTGGAAGGAACTGCAAAAGGCTCGCTTCATACATGCGCCGGGAGATGGCCTGCCGCTAAGAGAGCTTATAAGAAGCGCTGCGTTTTGTTCTGTTTGTTTTTCATAATTCTGTGGAAACTTTTCTATAGAAAATGGGATGAGGTTGTCCCTCTGTCCTGTTAAGTTTTATGTCTAAATTCTGAGGATTTAAAATAAAAAAATTAATACTTGGTAAGGAAAAAAGAGAGTAAGGTGTTTTCAATAACTAATAAAATAAATTAGTGATATAATCTATTACTTATAGAATAATCTCTTTTTCACAAACTCTATCAGCACTATAGAAAGTCAAGAGGGTTTAGAGGTTTTTTGTTTTTTGTGTTTTTCCTCATGGATAATTAAAGGAGCAACAAAACAGATTTTTTTTTTTTTTTAGCTGAGCCATCCTGCCACCTGTTGGCAGCTCAGCGGCAGCTCAGCCCAGGCCGGGAATCAAACCGCTGTTGCTCAGAGCTCACACTCTTGACAGAATAAAGTATTCTTAAGCAAGCTAAAAAACTCTTCCCAGAACCTTGTACCTTTAGTGAGATACCACAGAATAAATGGGTTTATGGCCCATTCACTCAATTAACTTTGCCTGCTGCTAAGAATATGGAAGGCAGCAGAGAGAAAACACACACTCCTCCCTGCTCAGCTCTGACCCAGGCAGCGACGCAAAGCGTCCTCAGGATGTACAGCACGGCTTCCCCTTCCCTGCTAATTTCTATACAAACAAAGGGCCACACTGGGATCGATTCAGATGAAGTTTAGGCATAGATGAGACAATGTTCCTTTGCATTTCTTCTGTTTTATAGGAGAGAGTGTCTTAAACAGCTCTGAACACTTAGGATGCTGGTTTCTAATCCTTTAAGGAGAGGATGTCTGTTAGTCACCTTGGTCTCTGAGAAAGAATTCCCAGAGCCCTTCGAAATGCTTGCAAATGAACAAACCATCCCAGCAAACTGAGAAAACTACAAGATTTAGAAATTAACAAGGTTTTATCCCAGTTGATATTTTTGCCAACCAAACTTCTCAAACAATCTGTCCTCATTTTAATTTTTCACATGACTTCTCACCAGATGAAACAGTGGTCCTCTCGGAGCCGGATGCCCTGGCTGTCACACGGAGGGACAATACCAGAAAGGATGAACATGTCACTTTAGACATGTTTTCTGGCTGGGCTGAAATCCTGGCCCATCAGTCCTAACCTGCTATCAACATGACGGGGTGAAATGCTATGATTCTTATAATCAGATTGCTTCCCCCCCCCCTCCTCCTCTCCTTGGGTGGGTAAACTGGAAAATGACTAATGCTTTATACTGCTGGGATGAATCTTCTATGCTACAGTACCTCCCAGATTAATTAGGTTGATGAAAACCAGAGTGTTGAAAAATTAGCAATTTTAAGAAATGGGTACTTAATGTCAATCCCCAGTAGGTCACTGACTTTATATTATCAAACTTGAAGATGTATGTGTGTGTGTGCGTGTGTGTAGATGTAGATATTTATGTGTATGTATACACACGTGTGCACACACACACACACACACATCTGCTAGTGATTAAAAAAATTCTGAAATGTGGCAAAATATGGACACAAATGTCAAAATTCTCATCAGGATGACATTCTTCCCTGACCAGACAGTAGGAAATTGACTTCCTGCCTGCCAAGAATTTCTTTCCAAGCTTTTTTGTAGTCACAAAAGTCACCATCTTTTTATTGGTAGATAATGGAAATTCTGCTTCTGAATTACTTTGTGTAAAATAGCAATTCTTTGTTTCTAACAATCCTGATTGGCAAAGTAATAATACCTAAGTACTAAAATTAATGTTTTCTCTTTTTCTAATATACACATTTATAAACAGACATACACACAGATATCTTTTTTCCCCCAGTTACAAAGAATGGTAATTTGCTGTGGTTCTATTAGCTTCTGTCTCAGGTCTATGTAACCCTTTTCACTTTATTTCCAGGAACTGTAATATATATATTATATAATATAACATTATATAATATACATATGATGTAATATTACATTACATCATAAATATACATATATATGTATATTTGTATATTGTATATGTATATATGTATATTTGGAATACTGTAATTCCCCATGTATAAGATGCACCCTTTTTTGAAAAATTTGGGGTCTAAAAACTGGGTGCATCTTATACAGTGGTTGTAGATTTTTTTACTTGCATTTCCTGCTTTTTGTGCTTGTTTTTGTGCTCACACAGCCACTGTATAAGACGCACCCAGTTTTTAAACCTCAAATTTGACAAAAAAGGGTGCGTCTCATACATGGGGAAATACAGTATATATCCATTATGGCTTAATTAAATCATATCATATTTTTAAATTGTTTCTTTTTTCATACTGATTTTTAATTTTAAAATTAATTATGATTTAATGTTTTTATATGTGTTTACCTTAAAATCTTATTTTGACATAAGCATAGTAAAAGCTTACTAATAAATAACCAGTTGTTCTCTCCAGGACTTCATTAGTGTAAATTCAGCTCAAGGATCCAAACTCTGTGAAGTAACTACAGATCGGGAGCTGCAGCTCAGAGTCCATAAACTTAAGGGGACAATGCAATAGAAAGCCAGACGTCTAAGACAATCGCACTGAGAAGACGACAGTCCCCTTACACAGAACCAGAGTGATGGACAGTCCACATCTTTCTCTGGGCTGCTGAAAAGATGCAGCCGAAGTTTCACTGGGTTGCTGTTATTAATTACACAGCAGGCTTGCCGTGCTGCCTTTCAGATACAACAAGAGAAGAGAGGAGAAGTTAATAGAAGCTTGTCCAGTGGGCACAGCCCTCAACAGTAGCTCCTAAAGAGATGCCCTCAGCGGCCGGCTGCTCGGCCCCGACCTCAGGACTGCCCCGCCGGGGACTTAAGTGTCCTCAGGAACCCCCATCCCCGTCGCCCCCCAAGGGAATTCTGCGGAATCTGCCCTTCCTCATTCAGTGGGACACTTTTTTTTTTTTTGGTCGCTTTTGCCTCAAGGAAGATCATATAAGGAACTAAATAATAAAGGTATAATAACGATAAATGTTTCCAAATTAAAGGAGAAACAAGGGCAAAATCATGGTTTTGTTTTAAAAAAAAAGATTTTTAGTAATTCAATCAATTTTAAAAATTGTTCTACAGCACCTGTTCAGAGGATATTAAAGGAACTATACTCAGCCTAACTGCCTTAATTATCTAAAAGGATTTATGTCCTCAACACAATTATAAAAAAATGGAGATAGCAAAGCAAAGCATGCATTTCCTTCCATGTACCTTTAAAATCAGACCCTTAATGCTGGGAGGGCCTAAACGGAAAAATGCAAGTGAAATTAGAAATAGTGAGCCCTGGGTACAGAAGCGCCTGTGAAGACCTTTACTTAATATAACCGTAAGCATAGTTACCATTTATATAGTGCTTAGCATATGCTAAGCACCAGCTAAACTCTTTATATATAGCAACTCATTTAATCTTCACAATAACCCTATGGGAGGCGATTATTGCCCCTATTTTACAGAAGACAGATGTTAGCTTATCCAGATACACACAAAAGATAAATGGTGGGAACAAACATTGTGCCCAGACAATTTATCTGCAGATTTGGCGATTTTAGTGACTAAGCCGTAACAGGAACTGACCTGTAGCAAACTACCTCCTTCTACCCGCTAACCATGAAAACCAAAGACCTACATGATCACACCTGGGTGAA
>NW_017731535.1:1261991-1267207 GCF_001890085.2 Hipposideros armiger
GGGATGGTAGGGGGGTGAGGGGGGAATGGAGAACTGTTGGTCAAAGGGTACAAATTTCTGTTATAAGATGAAAGTGTTTTGTAGGTTTTAATATAGAGCATGGTGACTACAGTTAATGATACTCTATTGTATATTTCAAATTTGCTAAGAGAATTGATCTTAAGCATTCTCACCACCATATATATAAATATAAATATAAAATATAACTATGCAAGGTAGTGCATATAAGTAACTTGACTGTGTAATCATTTCACAATATATACAGATATCAAAACATCACATTGCACACCTTAAATATACACTTATTGATGAGGTAAACCTCAAAAAAGCTGGAGAAAAAATAAAATGGGACCTCTGAGGTCCCCAATACCTGCCTCTTGTTCATCTGTCAAAGATTATATTTATATAATTTATCTCTGCAATCTCCTTTCTGCAAAGGAACCCCAGATTGCCGCATCCCTATGACAAGGAAATACAAACACTTCCATGTAGAATGTACATGCCTTCAATAGTTACTTAGCTAAACACTTTTGAACGTGTTCCACAGAAGGGGCCCTCAATATTTAGAAGAACAAAATGTTGCTGCAGGAGGTATAGGAAAATACAACCAGACTCAATTTATAAGGAGAAACTTCTTTGAGTTTTTGTTACCGTCATTGTTAGCTTGAACACATCTATGTATATTTCATATTCATCCCATCAAAATGTTTTACCCTTCTCCATAATGGTACTCAAAGCTATCATGTTCTGGAAAATCATAAAGTGGGGGCACCATATACCCTAACAGCAATTGAGAGGATGTTGGGCCAAATGTCGTAAAAACCACTCTCAATGACTGTGTGGTAGACAGGCCATTACGGTGCTGTCCTCCCTGGTCCCAGCTCTTGGGGCTCACACCCTCCCCTTTGCAATGACAGGACAGTGACTTGCTCCTACACCATCAACAGCACATAGCTAGGATGATGGGACAGGTGTGATCTCCTTGATGAGGCACTGAGACTGCAGCCCCGGCCGGCCATGCTCCCTCGCTGGCTTTGGAGAAGGAAGCTGCCATGTTGCGTTATGTCTGTACTGTAAGCCCCAGCTGGCCGGAACCTGAGGGCCAGCCGCAAATGAGGACATGAAGCCCTCAGTGAAAGTTGGTCCTTCTTTAATTGAGCCTCACATGAGAGCACAGCCCAGCCGACACCTTCACGGCAGTCTTGTGAGACCCTAAGCAGAAGACCCAGGGAAGCTCTGCCCAAAGCCCTGACAACACAGAGACTGTGAGATAGTACCTGTGACTTTGTGCAGCAACCGCGTTAGGGGTAAGTTGTTAAGTGGCCACAATAAACCGTGCAGATTCCCTCTGCCTCAAAATCCCACAGCCTTTCTCCCCACAGTGACCCCGTGATGCCTTTATCTCCATGCTTAATGTGCTCCAGCTTAGGGTCTAAGGAATAAAATGTATATTTCAAATCAGTCTAAAACTTACTAGTTTGAATATTTTAATTCAATTTTTTGAATTGCAAACTAGTAAATCCTTGTGATAATTTTAGACGATGTATTCATTCATTGTGTTTTAAACACCTACCATGTTCTATGAACCGTAAGAGATGATAAGGATACGAGATGCAGAATTCTGCTAATAATCCTTCTCTTAAACAGACAATGGAAGGAAGAAAATGCTAATCTAAATCAAGTGGGAAGAATGCCTATCTGACACATGCATGGAATGTTCTGGACATACAGGAACAAACAGGAGAGACAACTTCAGATGCAGTGTTGGCCATGGTGGAGAACACTGTCTCTGGAGCCAGCATCATGAATTCAGGTTAAACCCTAAGTCTCTCACTCACTAGCTGAACAATGTTGGGCATCTTAACACAGCTCTCTGTGCCTCTGTTTCCTCTAGTACAAATTTGGAAAGACATTATCCCTTCCTTTACCGTGTTGTGCCAAATGATGTGACACGTACATGAAACAGATACCATGACCATAACATGTCACAGGAGTGGTTAAGGAAGCTTTCCAGAGGAAGAAACAGCAGGGCACGTTGGTGACTATCAGTGACAAGTGTGCAGGCTCAGGCCCACGGATGCGGGAGCAGAGACCTACCACAGCTCTGCACAATGGCATGGAGGTGGGGGCATGACTCTGGAGAGGTAGTCAGGCAAGACTCCTAGAGGCCACACCTGATGTGTCAAGGAGTGTAGCTTTATCTGGAAGGAGACAATATACTTGTCCAGGCTTTTCTCAGCAACACCTTTAACAACTACCCAATATCCTTAACCTTATGTCCCATCTGTGATAAGATCAGCAAAATGGCCTATGCAAAGGATATGTAAAATAGCTACAGATTTTGACTGGTGAATTATTTTGGTAATTTTACCTCTTTTCATGGTTTGTGTCCTGGAAAACGCTTTTCAAGAGTGAATCAATATTTGATAAAAAGTGGGCACTGGACATTACCAAGACTTCATGAGAGAAGACATACAGATGGCAAATAAGCATATCCAAAGATGATCAGTTTTATGTCATCAGGAACTGAGACACCACTGCAGACCTATTAGCATGGTGGAAATCCAAAACAGTGACACCATCAAATGCTGGGGAGGATATGGAGCCACAGGAACGCTCACTCATCGCTGGTGGGATGCAGAATGGTGCAGCCATGTTGGAAGACAGTTCCGTAATTTTTTATGACGCTAAATATAATCCAACTATATGACTTGGCAATTGCACTCTTAAGTATTTACCCAAATCAGTTGAAGAATTATGTGCTCACAAAATTTGCACAAAATATTTATAGGTTTATTCATAATTTTGCCCCAAACTGGAAGCCACTAAGGTGAATGGATGAACAAATCGTGAACCATTCAGACAGCAGAATATTATTCATCTAGAAATGAGCTCTCAAGTCACAAAACGACAGGGAGGAAGCTTACATGCATTTTTCTAAGTGAAAGAAGATAGTCTGTATGATTCCAACTATATGAAATGTGAGTTCACGTTTTATTTTACATCACAAGTGAAAATGACCCGGATTCCCCAGGATATGCCAAATTGCTGTCCTTTCATTTCAACTGAATCTGACAATTATAATATTGACCATCTTATAGTAACTTCCCACATGATTTGCTTCTACAATTTTTTTTAGAAGGGGAAAAAAACAAAGGATTAAATATTTTCATCTAATTATACCCGTGAAGCACTTTGTCTTTGCAATTATTTTTAACCAAAAAACAAGACAACTGAAAGGCAATGAGATTTTTGAGAATAAGACATAAATGTAGACCCATGAAAACTGCCGATAGGCACCTATAACATTCACGTGCATGGACATTATCTGAAACTCTTTCTCCATGGACTTCCTGATCCTTGGAGCACACAGTGACTTGATCCAAGGAAGGCCACCAGTTATGCTGTTTTGTTGAGGACATGCTTGAAAAATTCATCTTTCCTTTAACCTGGGCCTATATTATCAATTATAATAAACTGTCACAGACAGTGATTATTCTTATTAAAAAGTGGTTTTAGTCTAGTTAAGGTTTAACTCACAGCTCCAATGTGAAGATCAAAGCTGTGTTGGAATCGAGGTCAAAGGAAATGAGATCAATATCACATATTTGAGTTTTGAAGTTAATACATTTACTTATAGCAATACACAAAACCATCTTTGAGGGTGGTGCAAACATAATTATGATTTTTGTGTTGTTAAAATTTGCCTTTGATATTAGAATACATTCTTAAATAAATGTTGTTATGTTATACATCATTTTAATGTGCATTTCTCGCTTTATGTTTTTTTGCTAATGATTTATTGCTTGCTGTGTATTTTATATGTATTTTAGACTATGGAAATGATGTTAGACAAAAGGCAAATCTGAGTGATTTTCTTATTCGAGTTCATAATGGGTCATAAAGCAGCGAGACAACTCACAACACCAACAACGCATTTGGCCCAGGAACTGCTAATGAACGTACAATTCACTGGTGGTTCAAGAAGTTTTGCAAAGGAGATGAGAGCCTTGAAGATGAGGAGTGTAGTGGCCAGCCATCAGAAGTGACAATGACCAATTGAGAGCAATCATAGAAGCTGGTGCTCTTACAACTACACGAGAAGTTGCCAAAGAATTTAATGTCAACAATTCTACAGTCATTTGGCATTTGAAGCAAATTGGAAAGGTGAAAAAGCTCGATAAGTGGGTGCCTCATGAGCTGACCACAAATAAAAAAAAATGTCATTTTAAAGTGTCTTCTCTTATTCTGCGCAATAACAATGAAACATTTCTCGATCAGATTGTGACATGTGACAAAAAGTGAATTGTACACAACAAATGGAGAAAATTAGCTCAGAGATTGGACCTAGGAGAAGCTCCAAAGCACTTCCCAAAGCCAACCTTGCACCAAAACAAGGTATGGTCACTGTTTGGTGGCCTGCAGCCAGTCTGATTCACTATAGATTTCTGAATTCCGGCAAAACCATTATATGAGAAGTATGCTCACCAATGCACTGAAAACTGCAATGCCTGCAGTCAGCATTGGTCAACAGAAAGGGCCCAATTCTTCTCCACAACAATGCCCGACCGCGCGTTGCACAACCAACACTTCAAAAGTTGAACAAATTAGGCTACAAAGTTTTGCCTCATCCACCATATTCACCTGACCTCTCGCCAACCAACTACCACCTCTTCAAGCATCTCAACAACTTTTTGCAGGGAAAATGCTTCCACAACAAGCAGGATGCAGATTGTGCTCTCCAAGAGTTCTTCGAATCCTGAAGCACAGATTTTTATGCCACAGGCATAAACTAACATTTCTTGTTGGCAAAAATGTGTTGATTGTAATGGTTCCTATTTTGATTAATAAAGATGTGTTTGAGCCTAGTTATAATGATTTAAATTTTATGGTCTGAAACCGCAATTATGCTTGCACCAACCAAACATGAAGGAAAGGAGCTAGTTTGGCACTGTGAGAAGACTGTAGATTTTCTTAAGGGCAACGATAACATTTCTTGGCTCAATACAGTAGTAATTATAAACCTACATTTCATCTGCAAAGATACAATGGAGAAAAAGAGTTTACAATTACTTTGACAAATGGTTTTCATTACATCTTTTTAAAGTTAATCTGGAAATCCTAAAAGTGTGTGTGTGTGTGTGTGCGTGTGTGTGTGCGTGTGTGTGTGTGCATGATTGTGTGTGTGTGTATGTGTGTGTGTGCATGTGTGTGTG
>NW_017731535.1:1267297-1278127 GCF_001890085.2 Hipposideros armiger
TGTGTGTGTGTGTGTGTGTGTGTGTGTGTGTGCATGTGTGTGTGTTCACCACTAACTATTCACCTAAAAGACGGTGGTCAGTCTGTTGATGTGTTGTTACCGGACACAAACACTTTGCAAAGTCAGTGATTAAACTCTTTAATACAGTTTAAGTAGAAGTCATTATTTCATAAAGAGCCTGTGTACTGAGCTAAGGGGTTTCACTCAATGATATTTCTCAGAATACTACCAGTTTTATATTTAGTTACTACCATCTCACATACAGGGACAGTGACCAAGAAATGCGAATTATAGACACTACAAGCTGACTTGATTTTTAACAATTATTTTGGTAGAAAAATAAAAGGCCAACTTGATTATGTGTGTCCCCTTTACGTAAGCATAACATCGCCCTAAGCATGTATAGATAGAAGATTCCAGAGCCTGTGGGAAGGAGTGGGAATGGCACCCCAGGTCCTGTTAAATGAGGCCGGGCTTCCAAGTGGAGGGTCAGGAAAACGGGGTCCGAGAGAGCTGAGAAGTATGGGAAACATAATCCTGGGGGGCGGGGGGATTGAACCACTGTTTCTACAGCGAGTGTTCCTGTCAGCAACATACACACTAAAGAACCAACGCTAATGTCCCAAACCAACGCAGATTTCAATGTAAACCAAACACTGGAAGGGAAATGCCATTTCTTCTATTCTTAGCACTTTCATGCACACAGACCTGTGGATGCCCATAATAAATCCCACAATGCAATTTCAGACTTTCCAAAGTGACATATAAACAGCTTGTATTTTTAATATTCACAAGTCAGTTTCCCTAAGATTACTTTACAGCATCTGTCAGTTGAAAGCATTATTACTACTTACATTTGAAAACAGTCCTAGCCAGAGTTTATCAAAATAAATTATTCCTATCTACCGAACATTACCGGAGATACAGCTGGGCTATGGTTTAAAAATACTTTAGTCAATAAAACTTCAGAAATTGCCTTAAAATACAGGTTTTAAAAGAAAGTTTACTTTATCCACATTTACAGTACTTGGAATCTTCATCACTGTTCTTACTATATAAAAATACATTTGTTGAATCCCAATCAGTTAGGTGAAATTTGCAAGAACGGCTGCATACATTGTCTCGCTGACTACCTATTCTCTATCATGAATATATCTTTTTATAATTTTGAGGAAAATAGCCTATGAAACAGAATGTATTTAGGAAAGAAGGGTGAAGTAGGTAGCAATTCTACCAGAAATATTGAAAGAGAAGCTTAAAATTCTTACATTAAGTGTGAATTGAAAGAAAATAATACAAATCAGGTATATACATGACTAAGATTGAAAGTCAACAGAAAAAGTGAGAAAAGTAAAGGGTGGAGATGCTGAAGCGAGGAAAACCGTGGAATCAGCAGGATACTCTAACAACATGACAGAAAAGTGTAACAAGAGTACTGGGCACAAGGAGACAATAAAATACTTGATTAGCTATTTAGCCACGGTCCAAAACAAGCCAACATCAGGGGGCATTAATGTTCATACAATAACTAGGAATTGATATTTCTGTTATTTGGGCATTGGCCCAAATCCCATGACAATTCTCTGGGAATTTTAATAAAAGGATTCATGGGAAAAAAATTCACCAAAATCATGGATTGATGTCATTAACACTTGACAAATGCAGTTATTTCTCTTGATAACCAGAGCAGAAAACAGACAATGGAGTAAGACATGTCAGCTGCCCCTTCCCCACCTCATCCTGATTAACAGCAGCTGTGTGCTCAGCCCAAATTCCTCACCTCTTCTCAGCCTGTTTCCACTAACCACCACCCTTTCCACCCCGCTGGAAAGGGTGCCCTTCAAGCACTGTGTTCTCTAGCCCAAGCTCAGCTAATTCCCTTCTCATTGTTCTAACGAGTCATCTATTTGTGCGAGTGTGTGCGTGTGTATGCATATACAGATATATGTATAGATTTAAATGCATACACACACACACACACATATATATGTATATATATATATATATATATATATATACATATATATGTTGTAGGTTGAAATATGTCTACCCTAAAAAGATATGTGAAGTCCTAACATATACTTCATATGTGACCTTCTATGGAAATAGAGTCATTGCAGATGTAGCTAAAACGAGTTCACTCTGGGTTAGGGGGGTCCCTAACCCAGTAACTGGTAGTCTTAGAAGTGAGAAATGTAGAGACAGTGACACACACACAGGTAAGAAAAAGCCATGTGAAGACGGAGGCGGAGATTGGAGTGATGTGTCCACAAGCCCGGGGATGCCCAGCAAGGCCAGCTGCCAGTAGGAGCTGGGGCCGGGCCAGGAAGGCTGCTCCCCAGGGCAGGTGGAGGGAGCGTGCTGGCCTCGCCAGCACGTGGCTAGACGCCTGGCCTCCAGACTGTGACAGAACACTTTTCTATTGTTTTAAGCCTCCCCGTTTGTGGTACTTAGTTATGGCAGCTCTGCAAAATTAACACTACTTATTTGTTTCGTATTTGTTTGTTTACTCATCCATCCATCCATCCATGCATCCATCCACTTATTTAAGGCGAAAGCCAGGTGAGAGTAAGTGCACGGCAGGAGCCAGACCATCTAATGGGGTGCAGGACACGTAAGAGGAGCTCCACAGACATTCGTTACGTCCGTGGCATTTTAAGATGCAGATATTAAAATGTAAGAGGGGGGCTTTGGGAGGAATAAATGAGAGAAAATGTAAATAAAATGCTAGCAAGTTATCCAGCCCGAGAAAGGTCAGCTCCCTTGCTTGGAGCAGAGGGATCCTTATTGTTTAGTTATTAAATCTCTAGCAAGTATCTTTACCTTGCCAATACACTTCTTTAAAAGCCCTCTCCAGCTGATATATGTGCTACGTTATTTTCTGCTTTTAGTGAATGCCATCTTTTGTGTCCAGAAGTCTTCCAAATTAAGTGACACAGAAGAGAACAGCGACAGAGGTGAATTTGCAGTTCCGTAGACCTCGCGGCCTCTCTTGGTGTTGATCACAAACATTAACATCGCTGATGGAAGCTGGCTTCCATGTCCTTTTGCTCCATTTTCTGCCCCCTCTGACCCTCCCACTCCAGACGTAGATGCGTTCTAGCTGGCAAAAAAGAACAGCAGGTCTGAACACTCCAGAGTGCAAACGGCCGGGCTCATGGCCGTGTTACATGCAGTCCTTACAGAGATGTTTAATTTGAACCGACATGGTTATTGTTCCCGCTTACATGACAACAATCAAAGTTTGCACACATGACTTAAGTCAGAGAAAAAGAAGAATGTGCAGCTCCTCTGCAGCTACACCAGGAGACAGAAATTAAAATTGTGTTGGCCTTGTTTGTTTGCATTTTGGGGACAAAAATAAGAACCTTCTCTTTGCTATCTCTGCACTAGGACAGCGTGAGGACAAGATAAGATGGACTGAGGAATAAGCAGTGGATAAAGCTCATGGGACGTCCCTTCTGTTCCGCCCACACTGTCCCCAGTCATCAGCCAAACGCGGGCTGCCCAGACGGGAGTCCTGGAATGGGGATCAGGTTCACTATCGTCTCAGGAGAAAAACCAACCAAACAAACACAACAAAGGGCATTCTAGGAACAGCGAGCCCAGAAAAAGTGGGGCCTCTCAGTCAGGCGATAGATGTGGGGGTGGGGTGAAAAGTCTGCATGGCCTGCACAAATCCAAACTCGTCCCCCTATCGCCTCTCCACTGGCTGTCCCTGCAGTGTCCCCTCTCCTGCCAGCTGCTCCTCTCTCTCAGCCCTCCCCTGGCCCTGCCACTCTGCCGGAGTAAACCCAGCACTTGCATTCATTCCATCACCAGCTGATAAGGATAAGAAGCTACTTGCTTGGAACAAAGCTGGGGGGCATTTTGAAAGCAGCTCTTTCCAGCCGAGATGTAGCAGACGTGAACTTTTGATAGGCGACCAAGGTTTACAGAAACGAGTTCCCAGGAGATCTTCCACGTCAGGACACCTCTCTCCCGGGCTTGTTTGGTGAACCACAGGGCAGAGGCACAGAGGCTGGAGTAAGCCAACTAACAGCTTACAAAGTGACAATGGTCCAAGGAGGTAAGGAAGCTGGAAGAGGGGGACTTTAAAATCATGGACTATCTATAATAGTTTCCTGCCTCTGTCTCCTGCTTCTGTGAGAACTGCTTGACAGATGATGTCAACACGCAGCAACATGCTGGGCGACGTCACTCTGGGGTCTCTGGGACTCAGGCTTTTCCGACTTATTTTTATAGACTATCCCAGCACATACAGTGTGTCCCCTTCGCCTGACCTCCAGCCTGTGGTACCCATGGACTCACTGGCTCTCAACTCAACTCCACCATGACCTTCAATGCCCCAACTTCTTTGAAACCGAAAGCAAAGAGTCATGAAACCATTTTAACCTCTCTACAGAGCAAAAATCTGTGTATGCAGCTACTGCTTGGTGCTAAGAAAAAAAAGGTCCTTAACAAACACTGTTGATGATAATATTTTGGAGGAAAACACTAAGTGCTTTTCAATTTATGCATAACCTTTTCCGGCCCAATTGTATTTAACAAAGTTATAACCTGTTGTATCTCTTTATTCTCTTTTGCCTAATTATAACTGTAAATCCTGCTTGTTCTGTAGAGAGCAGCTCTGTTGAGGAACTGGGATGAAAGGTAGATACCTAGCGTAGAAGTGGTGGCTGCTGCCACTTAGACACACGCAGACATTTAAGTAAAGACCGATGAGAAAGGGAGCTTGTGCCTGAGTGAGGAAATTACCATACTCCAATTAAATGGAAGGCAGAACAAGAAAGAGAGTAAGCTAAAAACACAAAACTCTTTTCAGCACAAAGCTCCTAGCGACATTTATGCAAAATATGTTTAAGTTCCGAGGCTTGGCAGGAAGATGGGTAGTGGGCACAGCTCTCCAAAATCAATAACAAGAAAATAATTTCTTTTTCCTTTCTCCAGTTTAGAATGTGCAGGTACCTACTGCCATCTGACCGTGTTGTGCCTGCAGGAACCCTCACGCACACACACCTGCAAGAGCACTTGGATTTCATGGAGAAATGAGAGTGAGATATACACCCAAAGGGCTGGCGGCCATTTCCCATGGACGTGAGAATCGCAACAGTAGTCCCTTAGGCCCAAACATGAGCGTCACCTGCTAGATGTGGTCCTGTGTTTGCACAACACCTTGGGTACACATCTCCTCTGGCACTCACAAAAGGACATCGCAGTGCCCCCTTCCCCCTTATACATGCCTTCACTCACTGTGGTTTCAGTTACCTGAAGTCAACTGAAGTCCAAAAACATTAAAAGGAAAATTCCAGAAATAAACCATGCAAACGTTTTAAATTGTACACCGTTCTGAGTAGTGGGATGAAACCCCATGCAGCTCTGTCCCACCCAGGCCAGCATCTCCTCACTGTAGGGACTCCCAGCCTGTTAGCTACTCAGCAGCCATCCTGTGTTGAATCAGACTCATTATTACTGAGTGAAAGAAAGACCACATTCACATAACTTTTGTTACAGGGTATTGTTATAAGTGTTCTAGGTTACTTTACGCTGCTGTGGTTAATCTCTTAGTGTGCTTAATTTCTAAATTAAACTTTAGCATAGGTATGTATGTATAGGAAAAAATATAGGGTTCGGTATTATCTGTGGTTTCAAGCACTCACTGGGGGACTTGGTACGTATCACCCGAGGGGGACTGCTGTGTCTAATTCCTCTCAGGAATACAGCATGGTAGTCGGGGGGCCCGGTCATTCTCACCTTCACGGTGCAGTGCCTGACCAAAGCCTGGCATAGAAGTTTGTAGATGTGACTCAAGCTTACAGTCAATAAATATAAACTAGTTGATTTCCAAGGTTATGTGTGGGTGAGACTGATTTCTATGTCAGTTGCCTATATATGCATATATACATGTTTACATAGATGTGATTTTATATAGCTTTATACATTATGCAGTTCTGCATAAGGTTATGCCATTAACACATATTTATTTCATTTGTGTAAGGAGGGACGTGGGGAAATGTCCAGAACCTTCCGTCATTTGGAGAAAGACAATTTGGGTTTAAATCATAAATTTAAAATATGAAGTAATGTTGCGATAAAACAGAGTTGCATTTTTCGAAGTCTGGGTAAAGAAACCAATGCATATTGAGTTAGGTCTTTGTGTTCCAGTCACTTGGTGAAGCCCTCTGAATGCATTACATCTCATCTTCCAAAGGATCCTGGAGGCACCTTCAACCCTTACCTGAGAGCTGAGGAACTTGACCAACATAAGACTTTGGCCTTAAGCTCTTCAGTGTCACCTCCAATGGAAATTCCTGAGTAATAACTCAGATCTTATAGACAAGTGTGTATTGGCTTCCATTTCTGTGTTTATTTCAACCTCAGTAATCAAAATGATGCACAGAGAATAAAATTAGTTCAGAGGGCTCAGGATTCCATTAACATGGCCTTTGGTTCTACAAAAACTGTAGAGCTAAATGTTCCTTAAGAAAAAAGAAATACTTGAAATTGTCCCCAACTTAATTACTTAATCACAGAAATACCTAGTAACAATTTACTAAGGATACACATTAAGGTCAGTGCTGAGAGAGACACAAAAGGAATGGAAAATGGAGTCATTTCTGTTTAGGGATTAAAACAAGCTAAATCAACAAAACAAATACCGAATGTCATCAAAGAATAAAGCAAAACAGTACATGACAGAGCATCACCAAGACTTCAGAGACCTCAGTGTGTCCTGGGGTTCCGGAGGCCACCTAGGGAGGAGCAACGCCTGGGAAAGGCTTGGGGCTCAGAGCAAGGGGGGGTGCGCAGGGGCAGGGTATGCCCCCTGGCGCATGACGGAGCGGGCGGGCCAAGTCCCCCTGGCGCTCTGCTGCGGCGTGCACACATGTGACAGAGGACACCGCTGCTGCACGGGGGACGCTGCAGTTCTGTGTGTGACGAGCTGTACGTGAAACTTCCCAGGAGCCACATTACAAAGTTTTCCCAACAAGGCGGGACTATCACATAATACGTACAAAGGCAGTAATAAAAAAGCACTTGTCCCCAAATAAACTTGAAAGGAGAAAAATTATTTATTTGTACGTGATATGATTATATCCTTAGAAAACCCAAGAGAGTACAACTAAAGCTCTATTAAAACGAACAAATGACTTTGTAAGATGAGTTGATGTGTGATAAAAATTTAAATATCAAAATAGCTGTCATTACTGCCACCAGCTTGAGAAACAAAAATCACTGTCACAAAGGCAGTGCCACCACCTATTCTGTGCTACATGACTGACACGCTGCCCCTGGTTTTGCATCCTGCATAATGACAGCTAGAAGTTAGGGACAGGAATGGGGAGGTACAGGAAGCCAGTCCTGTCACATGCCCTGTGGACCATAATGCAATGCAGTAACGTTAACTGTCACCATCACATGAGGGTGGCTTTTTAAGGAATTTCCCTAAGAGTAACCATTCTTGGTAGAACCATCGGCACAGCAAGTGATCTGTCCCTCCCGTGTGATTCTACTTCAAAACTGGACTAAACTCTGCAGCCACAATGGTAGCCGGATGGAGGTTCCTCAGGAAATTAGAAACAGAACAGCACACGATTCAGAAATCCCACTTCCAGAAAAAAAACTGAAATGTTCTTTTGAAGGGACCTCTGCGCCCCACGTCCGCTGCAGCGTTGTTCACAGCAGCCAAGACACGGAACCAGCCTAGCTGTCCGTCGGCGGGTGGACGGAATAAGATGTGGTCTCTACGTACAACGAATGTTCCTCGGCCCTAAAACAGGAGAAAGCCCTGCCGTGGGAGCCCCCGTGCTAAGTGAAGGAGCCAGTCACAGGAGGACAGATGCTGCGTGACGCCACTTACACGACTTCTCTGAAACAGTCCAACACGCAGGGACGGACAGGAGAAGGGTGGTGGCCGGGCGGCTGGAGGCGGAGTGAGGCGCTGACGTTCCCAGGACACAACGTGTCAGCTGTGCAAGAGGAATAAGTCCTAGAGAGCTGTTGTTCGCCACTGTGCCCACATGTGGATGCCAGCGCTGGACTGTGAACTTAAACATTTGTCGAGAGGGTACATTTCATGATAAGTGTTCTTACCACGATAAAAAAGACAAACTAAAAACAAAACAAAAAACCCCAAAAGCCTGAATCAAATTTAATGATAAAAGATTTACCTTCTTCTGTGTGTTTTAGTGTCATTTGGTAAATCAGTGAGCTCTTGACTTATGGAAAAAAGACTTCCATTACTTCATTATAAAAAAAATAATAATAATATGTTTTATTTTAACAAGGAAAATCATAAGTAGATAAGAAACGGAACACTTAAAATAAGTCATACTTATTTCACTCATAAAATATCAAATCTAATGCTGTTGATAAATTTCTAAGACATAATACGTGAAAAATTTAAAATTAATATAACTTTTAAAACAGAAACATCTATTTAAATAGTAATAAATTGTATCTCTTTTCAGAGCTAATATGCTATATTGATTGAATTGCATGATCAATTCAGCTTTTTGATCCCTCAAAATCTTAATATACCTAAAATACACAATATTGGAAGGCATTTCTCACTTGCTAACTGAGTCCTGCCTTTTTCCGAGAGGACTCTGTTTCTCTCTGTCAGAACCAACACTTGGCATCTGGTCTGTGCTGTCTCTCTAAGGCCAAGCGCATCTTCAGGCTGTTGCTTCCCGTCTGCAAAATGAGGCTTTGGATGAACTCGAAACCTGTGGCTGTGTGACTTGTGACTTTTCCTTTCACCAATCCATGAGCCACAAGTTCAAGCACAGAAAGTTCTTGTCTGACAAAATGTTTCAAGTCTGACTCATAAAGGAAGAGGTACCACTGAAATATCAGAGAAAGAATCAAAGCATACGCTTAACCACCCATCGTGTTAAGAAATGCAGTATGAAGACGTTTTAACAACAAAAGCTACTAACAGCACGAGTCTTTCGAGGAGGCACCAACTCCTCAGTAACTGTTTTGTCTGGAACCGAAGCCTCTGTGGCACCTCAGCACTAGGAAATCCGACACTTCACGTTTGGGAGGTTAATTGGGTAGTATGAGCAGACTACTAGCTGTTAGACCCAAGTTCACAGACGCCCTTTCCAGGAGTCAAAGGCTTGTCCAGTGAGAATGGGCCGACGTGATGAGGGCCACGTCTCAGCTCTGCCCCCCTCCGGTGGGCTATTCTCTCTGCTGTGTGCTTGCAGACAGAGATACAGCACATGGGGAGGGGGCCCGGGGCCCTGAATGGGGCCTGTA
Organism: Hipposideros armiger; assembly: GCF_001890085.2. Lineage (NCBI taxonomy): Eukaryota > Metazoa > Chordata > Mammalia > Chiroptera > Hipposideridae > Hipposideros > Hipposideros armiger. The sequence continues at coordinate 1,276,565 of NW_017731535.1, forward strand.
GGGTGGCTACTCCTCTGACCTGAACCCCATCTAGGACTCTCACGTGAGCAAGGAGCTACCTCGTGTTGAGTGAGACACTGACATTTCAGTCCCTTGCCTCCACTGAGTGATATTGCTGGCATCTCCATTGTCTTCAAGATGCATGGAGCTGTCAGCTGAACCATGGTTAAATAAGAATAAACAATTCAAGTGAACTTTTCTAAAAGGGCAACCTCTGATTTACAGAATAACCACATGTCTTTTTAATTAAGGAAGTCATGTCTGATAGCTGTAAGAATGATAGCTCTATAAATAACAAGGGAGCATTCTGTATCCGCCTTTTGGGTAGTTTTTCTGTCCTCAAATTATATGGAGACAAATGATCAAATACCATTTGGTCCTAGACAAAACGGAATCAATTAAGGGACTTCTAATAGTAATTTTCTAAGATATTCTCATATAGTCTTGCCTTTTTATGAGGAAATAAGCAGATGTTTAACAACTCTTATTTTGGTACTGGGACTAATTTTTATCTAATGCTTCAACAAATTTTATAAGACTAAACTTTTATATTAATCCAACTTTCTGCAAGTTTTCTGAAATAAATTATTGCCATTTGTTTATTAACTATCCAGTGCAAATGTCCTCGTTAGCAGATACCCACATAAAAGTTAAATTAGCATGTCATTTGTCTTCTATAAAAACTGTGTCCCTTCAAATATTAGCTCAGCATTTGCCTCATTAAAGAATAATTGTTTAATCAATTCCATCCTACGCCTTCCACAAGATGTTCCCTTCAATGTTGGTGCTACGTACAGTATATGCTCAAATGGATTTGTCCTGAAAGCTCACGAGGTGCCAGAATCTGTGCCTCACTCTGGCCAGTGGCCCCAGGGCCGCAAAGCAAGGACAAGGCAAGCTTCTCACCCTCAAGCAGCTCATGACAGTGCTGGGGAAAAAACACGGATATTTTATTGCCACGCCTGGAGAAATACGTGTGACAGTGGCTTGGACAGAGGGCCACTAGAGGGGACATCTGTTGCCTACTGAAACAAATCAGAAAGTTGCCCAGAAGTAGAGATGGCTGAGTAGGGCAATGGCGCATGGACGAGTATTTGCGGGGCAGAAGAGAAACAGGGGGCATTCAGGCTGAGAAGTGGGCCCTTTTATCTAGAGACATCTTGACAATGTCCATACGGATTGTCACGGGACAGGCCTCACGTATGAGCATGCTTGTCTTAGCAGCCAGGGCTTCTGTGGAAAGTGGGGAGATGCAGACATCAGCCAGGTGCAGTCTAACATCTTTGATGTGGAAGTCAAAGGTACTTGGAATTATGTGAAAGGGCGCAGAAAACAGGATCCCCAGTTGGGGACACATGAGAGGGTGACTGGAGTGGGGACACTGAGATCACAGAGAGAACAGCATTTTTCTCAGTCCTGACAGGAACTATAACAGTCTCCATGGAAAGGCCATCTGGAGATGGACAGAGGTGTAGAAAAGAGAAAATGTAAAAACAGTGCAACTGCAGATCCAGGAACAGAGTGATAAATAAATCAATATTCTGTTAACTGTTCCTAGGAGGC
>NW_017731535.1:1280757-1283579 GCF_001890085.2 Hipposideros armiger
TCAAATACATGGTGATTTAGGAGAACTGGCTCTGGGTGGTGAGCACACAATGTGATATACAGATGATGGATTACAGAATTGTACACTTGAAACCTACTTGACTAACCAATGTCACCCCAATAAATTTAATTACAAAAGCTTCACACAGTTATTCAAAATTGACTCAGAGTAAACCGAGTTAAATTCAAGTCTGGACGCACTTGTCTTAGATAAGACGTATAAAGTGCGGGTTGGGCAAGCATGGGGGAGGGACATTTTATCAATAAACACAACAACAACAAAACAAAGTAAAAAGAGACCAATTCTCTATGGGGTGCTTAACTATTGCAAGCAAGACGGGGCAGTCCTGGGGCGCTGGGGTCAGTGCTGACATGCCCGTCCCTGTGCCACATAAGTGAGCAAAGCTGGCCTCTGTGTATGGCCCCAAGGCTGAGAACTGGGAGCTCAAAAGCCCACGGGCACCGAACTCAAATTGTTATACATGCCATTATTTTCAAAATGGCATAAACTAGCACATTTTAGCCATTTTAGAGCCTTTTTGCTTTGCATACCCTGCAAAATATCACCCAATAGCTGTTGCTCATTGATAAGCGAGGGCCTTGACGTTGTAACACCATGCATGGGCTGGGTTGTGTCCCTCCAAAACTTACATGCTGAAGTCTTCACCCCCGTACCTCACACCATGACTGCATTTGGAGATGGGATCTTTCAAGAAGAAATTATGTGAAAATGAGGTCATGAGGCTAGGAACTCATCCGAACTAACTGGGGCCCAATGAGTAGAAGAGATTAGGATACAGACACACAGAGGGAAGACGGCCATCCAGAAGCCACGGACAGAGGCCTCAGGAGAAACCCACCCTCGGACACCTCGACCTCACACTTCCGGCCTCCAGCATATGAGAAGCACGTGTGTTGTTGAAGCCCCTCGGCTGTGGTATTTTGGCAGGACAGACCCAGCTGACTAATACAGACCCCAAGTCGCTCCTGCCTTGTGGGGTCCTCTGGCCCAGACACTCTTCACAGTGCGGCAGTGTGACAACACCTGGACAGGTAACCTCTCCGCCCATCCTCCTTTCCTCCACGGATTCCTTGCTCTCCACCCCCTCGGGGTTGGTCCTCTAGCCACTGCTGTAAGTCCCTGGATGGGCTAACCAGGTGAAGGACATCCCTTCTCATGTGACTCAGTCTGAGCATCAGCCAGTAAAGACTGTGCACTGCCGCCTCTCGGGTCACACCTTTTTCTTGGAACAGTCCCAAATCCTTCACGCTCGCTATACACTGTATGGAGTCTTTGCAAATTAATGTCTGACTACCAACAAAGTACCTTTGCATTTGGATAAATGCATGCAAATTTGTTGGTGATCAACCCAGGGAATATTTAGTAAATACATTTGCTTTGGTTATTTTCAGCAAGATGTAGCAAAATCCTTTCCTTTACAGTAGCTATAGGGTGAATGCAAATGTAACATTTTTATATGAACACGAAATCTCATGACACAGAGTTAGTAATTCAGCATTCTGTTGCTTTGCACGATGAAAAATGAAAACCTAAGGAAAGTGAAACAGAGTATATCTGATACANGCAGACAGTTAGCGAGACAGAAAAGGCCCCACTTGCAGGAGGAAGCTGGGGTGCGGGCGTCCACACGGTGGTGACATCGGTGTGACAGAAGACAGGGTGTGAAGGCAGCACTGAGAAGGATTATAAGAAGAGTGAGTTCGATGGCAGAGGGGGACAGTGGACAATAAGACAGGGGAAAGAGAGAAAATGTGTCCTGGAAAAGGGAAGTGGGGTAGGCAATCCATAGGACTGTCTAGGAGAACTACAGCGATAGCAGAAAGGGAGTGATACCCTAGAGATCTGCAGCAAAGGCAGCAGCTCCAACAGCGTGATTCTCACTAGACAGAGCGGTGTTCGCTATCTCCACAAATGGAGAGCAAGTCACACTGAGATGGAAAGGACGACGGTCAGCAGAGGAAGCGTTCAAGAGCGGAAGCAGACACGCCCCAGCCTTGCCACCCTGGCCAGATGCGTTCCACGTTTGTGAGAGGGGGTTGTGCTAGGCACCTGTGTGAGTAGTGATAGAAGGTTGCGTATTGCTTAATTGGGCTTTTTGCAAATGTGTCTAGGAGTCTGTGTCTTTAGTCTCCTTGTTGCGTAGATACTGAAGGCATGCGTTTTATGACTCTTTGGGCCCTGGACTGGGACCATCGCTCACTCAGAGAATAAGAATCATCATAGTAATACTGAAAATAGACAACGTGTTTGAAGGCTTATGAAGCCCTATTCCAAGTTCTTTGCATCCAATATTTGACTTACTATCACAATGTATAATCACTGCCACCTCCCATTACAAATCAGGAACCTAAAAAATAGGACAGGTAAGCAGCCGTAAAACACACATCTGATATTGGGTAGGGGATGAACCAACTGTTGTCTCGTCACAGGCTTTTTGTGTGGAGTTCTGTGCAAGTGCTCCCTCTCTGTTCCTAAGCAGCCCTCATTATTCTCACATCTTTGCAGTCAAATAAAAAGCATCACACCAGGAAAAACAAAAACATGTAAGCTGTTTTTCAAAATGAAGCCTGTATTAAGGACCAAGGGAAGAGACGTCACATTCCATCTCAGAGGATAATTACCTCCTTTATCTTAGAGGAGTCCTTCCCTACCTTAAACCATCCTTCCTTCCTTCCTTCCTTCCTTCCTTCCTTCCTTCCTTCCTTCCTTCCTTCCTTCCTTCCTTCCTTCCATCCTTCCTTCCTTCCTCTCTTCCTTCCTTCCTTCCCTCCCTCCCCACTTCCTTACTTCCTGCCATATGA
>NW_017731535.1:1286490-1288407 GCF_001890085.2 Hipposideros armiger
CATTGAGTGGGAGCTTATTTGTATCTGAACAGTATATAGGACACTTGCATATTTTAATGTATTTCAAGTAGCCATTGTAAAATTCCAATCCTGTATTTCATGTATTGTCATTCAATGGATACCTAAGAAGTTTAAGGAAGGATAGGGACCAACTGCATAGGTGACTGCAAGCCTTATTAGGACTCTGAAATGTCTGAAATCACATGCAAATCGAGTGAAAAGGTTCTGAATTACAGCATTATGTTTTTACTGGAAATATAACTTGCCACAATACAAGAAGACAGAGTGTGACACTGATGGTGGTCATGTGGGTTGGGTCAACGCATCGGGCTGCCATACATGTGGCGTCTTCATCTCTCACTAAACCACATCCAGGGCCCTGTAAAGGTGAGACGAGTGCTGATAAAAAGCACGGAAGCTTAAAGCTTCAGAACAAAGGGTGCTCTTCATCAGGCAACTTGGGGTTCTCTAAACATATGAGGGCTGCACATAAAACTATATGGCATACTAATTTTTTGAAGGAGAGCAAATAAAAGATAAATTAGATGGTCTTTCCTGAGATGAAAACACACCATTAATATTTTCATATCAAATAAAATTTAAGTAAAACACAGAAGATTATTTGGCATGATCTAGAGAAAACTCTCATTCTTGAAAAATCTTCAAGTAAAATTCCCAGTAGCAGGTGAAGGAGATAAAGAACTTACCTAATACATAGCCACAGCAGGTAATGCAGGAGATAAAGAATTTATTTACCTAATGGTCACATTATTTATTTCTTAATTAGCAAGATGCTCCCCACTTTCTCACTTGCCCCACTACAATCCATTTTTTTTTTTGGTAAACATTCCCTATGGTAATTTTATCTCATCTTTTTGAACACCAAGAGTCCACCTAGATCACTTATCTAAGCAGGCTTTCCTCACCCTGCATTTCCCTAGCACAGCACCCTATTTATAACCTTAATAGTGGTTGATAGTTTGTAATATTAATGCATTGAGTTATTTACCTCTTGACAATCAGGGTTCCCCAATAAACTGTAAGTTCCTTGGAGGCCAGGAACAAGTCTGTTTTGCTACTCAATGCACACTCAGTGCCTGCCTGTGAAGTAAAACGGAGTCCGTCAAACACCTACTGAATGGCTGAGTAAATGAAAGCATAGATAAATGAAGTCATGGTTCATGGGTCAGGCTGGTATAAACAAATGATAAAAATGAAAAGAGAATAGAAACGTGAAAAAAAAATACACATACACAAATGAATACATGCACGATAAATTAAAAGCAGTGGTCTGCACAGGAGAGGGATAGATGGCCCTTTGCTGGTTAGGGATAAGGACAGCTGCTTTGTGTAAGATACTGTCAGCCAGATCTTATGGGATGCAGGGATGTTCGAGATTGGTATCATGGGGAAGAGAACTCCAGACAGTTGTGTGTTCTCTCACACTGCAGACAATTTTTTGTCTGTACATTTCCCATTCCATCAGGGAAATGATGAACACAATGCCTACAGATAAAGTAGAATGCATTCTGTACTTCCTCAACATTCAGAATCTTGTTTAGGTAAGTTTAAAGTAAGTCACGTTTGCTCATGGTGTTCTAGTTTTGATTTTTACATTCATCTGAAAGCCTTGGGTTCTGTTGTGGATTGCTTTGCCATTTGCTCAGTTTAGTTCACCCTTTCCAGGTATTCCTAGACAGCAAAGGAGTCAAGGGAGAGGGAGTGGTGGCCCCTCTCAGTTTACACAGCAGAGAAAATAGTTATTGGAAAGCTGGCTGGAGTGCAGTTAGGGGTCAGGGTTGGGCCATCAGGGATGGAGACTTAGAAGTTGGCCATAGTATATATGCTTTCTCTCATTTCTTCTGCACTGTGTTTTAAGTCTCAATTCAAGTTACTTTTTTCTCCTTTGTCAATCTC
>NW_017731535.1:1290837-1291807 GCF_001890085.2 Hipposideros armiger
AAAGGGAAAAGTATGGTGCCAAGAGATAACCACCATTTTTGAGAATCAATTTTGTAATTTAGCATAGTCTGTCTTATATTTACATTCTACAATAATGCAAGGAGATAAGAGATTAAAAATAAAAGCAAAATGCTCTGCAAGCACCTAGCTGTATACCAAATATGCAACTTTCTATTTAATATTGAAAATCTTTTTACAAAATAACTGATATTAAATGGACTCATCATGAAGAGTATGATCTCCTTAGGAATTCTGTCTTACGTATGCCCGGTGCCAAATGCGTCGTACTTAATTATCACACAGTAAACACTTGACAATTTTTTTACATAATATTTGTAAAAACAGAAATACACACTGATAAAAAAGGTAGTGGAAATCAGCAAAATAATTGAAATATCTTGTGTTCTGTTGGGAAAACAATTGGCACAAACATTGACGGGCATCTATCATCTACCATTCCACCAACCTGACATCACGCTTGGGAATAAAAACCAAAGTTTCTGAGCCTCATCCAACAAAAAATATCCTAGAAGCAACAGAAGACCAAAATGAGTAAGGTTATTACAACTGTCACAGCTTAAATTTACGTTCAAACTTGATAAATAACAGGTTCTGTTACAGTGGGTGACCTGGATTTTCTATCAAAATACACTAAATTGGAGTATAACTTTGCTGGACGTTCTTTTGTCCCCCAAGGAGACGCGGAACAATTAGACCTGATGGCAGAAGATGACTGCATTCGATGAAACAAAGCTTAGTCGAGTTTCGACAGCCCTGGTTTTTAGAGAATGGCCCCTAGCCCACGTGGAGATATCGGCCACCCCACATTATCCCGCCAGCAGCATCTTTCTAGAGCAGATGATCTGCAGAATCTCACACAAGTCTTTGCCTTTCCCTGTGTCTCCAGTTTTTTAGAATAGTTTAACTTGCTTTCACTTTAGATCTTTTTCAAGAAAGGTAAGTTCCTGAC
>NW_017731535.1:1296917-1301687 GCF_001890085.2 Hipposideros armiger
TGATTTGCATTACTTGCGTTCTTGCCTGAGGGTTCAGTCAGATTGTTTCAGACAAACATATTGATCCTTAAGCAAAGCCATGGGAAAATGGCATGACCCTGTGGGCCAGCGGGCCAATGTGTACTTTCAAGGCTATGTCCACCCAACACAGTTGTATGAGTCCCGCGGAGCAGAGCTTCTGCGTTGCACTGACATATCATGTAGGATTTAGATGGCTTGTTTTCTCATTAGTTACTCTGTCTGTGAGAAAAAATTCACTAACTCATCTTGCCAGGCCAACTGCCTTTGAACAGCTATACTTGCTACCAGACACCACGCTCTGCAGCCATGCTTTTTCGTTGGAATCACATTACTGAGTATAAATACAGCTGTCCATTGCCTCACATTCCCAATAATGCTGGAAACAGATTTTTCTGCTATGCATCAATCTTAAATAAAATGTACAAGAGCCTGGTACGTGGCCATTTGGTACAGGTGGCTAATGGCTCTGCTGTCACCTATAATTAGAGATGGTTCCAATTTTTTTTTTCCGTCTTTTATTTACTTTCTCGCACCTCAGTTAGTCCAGGGTCCTTATATTTCCCTAGTCCCTCTTGTTCGGAGTTCAATTTCTGACCCTCCTTCTATAATATTACACCTGTTACAACCCCTCCAGGTTTCAGCTTCTCTCTGCAGGTCTAACATGAAGACAAAGCCGTGGCAGTGGTAACCTGATGCCGTTTCTGGGTTAGACACGCACCTTGCATCCGAGCAGCTCACCTTCCCAGCGGGTTAGTGACGTGATTATTCTCATCCCATTTTAAAGTAGAGGAACGAGAGTCTCCAAGAGGCAACTCGCTTCAGGGTGCTTAGCTAGCAGGGGTGCAGAGACGACTGTCAAAGGCACACCTCTCAGTTACCAGGGTGCCCCTTTACTTTTACACAATATTTGGATCCAAACATTCATATATTAAATATAGAAAGCTTTAACTTGTTCAGAAAAGAAAAAGTGCTAATTCTGGCCTCAATTCCAAAGTCAGCCGGAATAAACAAAAGAAGCTGCTTCCTTCCCAGATATCCTTGGACTTGATCACCAGTGTTTAGGTGCCAGAAAAATATTTGTTTTTTCCTTGAAGAAATGTTATATGATGACCTTTANTCATATCCCCGGCCCCGCATTTCCCAGGGGGTTGGAGACAGGACATAATGAGACGTAAATGGGTTGGTCAAGTGTAGGGCTCTACATAAACATAAGAGATGCCTCGACGTGATGTGACACAAAGCCTTAGGTAGCCTTGTCCTTCTTGTTTGAGCTACACACAGCTAGCACGCTTCTCTGCCATACTGCCTACAGGTTTCTATCTCCCATTATTTTTCATGTTTTTAAAGATTTTATTTTTTACAGCAGTTTTAGGTTCACAGCGAAATTGAACAAAAGGTACAGAGATCTCCCCATATATCCCCAGCCCCACACGGCACAGCCTCCCCTGCACGCACACACACTCACACTCACATCATCAACAGCCCCGCCAGATGGGACATTTGTGACAGCTGATGAGCCTACACTGACCCTCATCATCACCCAGAGTCCACAGTTTCCACAAGGGTTTTTAAATAACTACATTTTACTTTTAACAGGTTTCCTCATAATTTTTGTGAAGTGTAATTGCTATAACCATATTTGTTGAAAAATTAAGCTTGCATTAATGCTTTGTATGTCTGTATTTCTACTTAAAATCAGTCACAAAATGGGAAAAGGTAATTCTCCAAAACCCCTAAAATTCACAGCTTTTAACTCAAATAAGACAGATGCACTGCATAGACCCACCAAATATCATGAGGGAAACAGTCATTCATTAGGTTACCCCGGAAAATTGTATGTACACACAAAGAAGCATTTATATTCACTTATTCACTGCTGTTTCTGGAATAATGAGTTAATTCCCCAAGATCTTTCCAGGAAGACCCATAGAATTCATTGGTTTACTTGCTTGTTAGTTTGTGTTGTTTTCGTATCATTTTGAACTTAATGATTTTGACATGTTAGATGTGTTGCAACCCATCACCAGCNATCTCGTTTATGATGGATTACATTTTAATCAGCCTCCCAAAACTCACCTTCAAAATTGCATAAAAATATGAGCAAATAACCTTCTCCTCAACTTTTCTTTCAATGAAATCTCAATTTCATTAGCCTTGCAGAATGAGTTAAGATATTTAGCAAACTTTGAACATTTTCCTAACAGTACACTGGCTTATAGTGTTAAACGATACTTTAGGAAAGGTGAGTTGATAATAATTGTAAATATTATGATTAATTCATTGAGGCTGTTGTTTTATTAAGAAAGATATAGAGAAACATAACCTCACACTTTCCCTGAATTATTGAGCTATTAGGGGAAAACAGGCTGATCTTTAGTCATTTATCTATAATATTTTGGGATGCTTGCAATCTGGGGTCTTTCCCATAGAGGTTTAGGGTTATACTTATCAAAATTGAAGTGGCTGTGAGTCTAAAAGAGAGTGTCAAGTGTTTTTACACACTCTCTTTTCTCGGTCAACTTCGGCCTCAGGATACGGGCTAAGAGAGTCCAGGAGTGGCCAAACCTCAGAGTTTACTTCCCCTTCCTTCTCCCATGCTGAGCCCACCCACTCAGGTGCTGTCTGCAGACACAGGGGGACACAGGGGCTCTTTCTTAACATGTGGCACGATTCCTATTTGCCAAGTCAGCATCTCTTTGGCGTCTTTCTTTCTCTTACCCTCCAAATCCATTAAGCAGATTCCCTCCATAGACACTGCTGACACATTGCCAACTGTTATCTCATGTTCTTCTCTTACTTCGTCACTAACACTGGTGACCCTTTAATTAATACAGCCAGAGGTATGCAGGTAACCCAATAGTTCTCTCTCCCTCTGTTTAGGGCTCATCTCCAAGCTGTTCTATGTCCAACTTTCTAAACTCTATTGATCCATATCAATTTTATGGCCATCAATCTTCAATAAGGTCTATGGTCTCCAGGTACCAATTCCCACTCCTCCCCCTGAAAGCTCAAGTCATCTACAGTCTGGGTCAATTGGAATTTTCAGTTATATTTCTTCACAAACTCTCTCTGGTCAAATTATATTACACATTCTCTATTCTCTGCACATANGATCTTTCCAGGAAGACCCATAGAATTCATTGGTTTACTTGCTTGTTAGTTTGTGTTGTTTTCGTATCATTTTGAACTTAATGATTTTGACATGTTAGATGTGTTGCAACCCATCACCAGCTGCTGTCATTCCTCAGAGGTTCAAGCTTCTTTATTTGGGGGTAACAGGGCCTCTGCGTTTCACGTAGGTAAGCAAGTGCACCACCGCCCATGACTGTTGTGGTTTGTGAGGCGACGGGCAATCCTGGGCAGCTTTTGCCAAAGCCCTGAATTCAGCCACTGTCCGAGGGGCCCTGGTCGCTTTATGTAGAACGAGGTGTTTGGACACATGATCGGGGTGCGAGCAGTGCTCACCATTAAATGGGCGGATGTGTCCAGGCCTCTGCCAGGGAGCTGTAAGCAAACTGAGTCAGACGAAAAAATACCTCATTGCTTCACTCACGTGTGGGATACAAAGCTGAAAGCAACACGTGAACGAGACAAAGAAACAAAAACTCAAAGACACAGACAATGGTTTAGTGATCACCAGAGGGTAAGGGGGGAGGGGGCGGTAGAAGAGGGTCAAGGGGGTCAAATACATGGTGATGGAAGGAGAACTGACTCTGGGTGGTGAGCACGTAACGCAATACACAGATGATGCATTACAGACTGGTACACCTGAAAGCTATGTAACTTTACTAACCAATGTCACCCCAAAAATACATTTTCGTTTTAAGGAAATGCATCATGAGTTCATACTTACATTTCCAATTCAAATTTAGGATTACCCAGTTTTACTTCTTTCATTTTGTAATTCATTCTCTCCTTTCCCCCTGTCTTGCTTATATTAAGAATTGAGAAACTTGGATTTCAACAATGTTAATGTAATTATTTGTTTTATCTTTAAGATAAATAAGTAAAAGTCTCAGCATACCAATGCAAAAATTACTAACAATATATTTAAAAGAGTTGAATTTTTTAAAGGTCTTTTTTCGGGAGGGGACGTGACCTACTAAGGCAGCAAATCTAATTGCTATATTTACAACTCACTTGACACAATTCCTATCTGTAAGTTTAAGCCACCGGCTCAACAAATAACTAGGTTTGTTTGTGTCATTTGGCTTGCAATGTTTTGGGATGCTTTTGTGGTTTGCTTTGACTTATCTCCTATTTTATGATTATGTAAAAGAATTCACAAGATTCTTCATAAAATCCACAAAACATGGTCTATTAAATGTAGCTTTCAGCCCTGTTTATAGCTCCAGCTCTTCCCACTCCCGGCATGTAAAGTTTATTTTTGTTGTTGCTGTTTTTATTTATCCTTTCAATTTTAAACTGAACTGACTACAAAAATAGATGTAGATATCCCCTCACCCTTCACAGATGTACACTTTCACCCCATATAAAATATTGCCATCTTGTCTTTTTAACTTAACAATAACTCTTGAATATTACAATAGGGTATATAGAGATATTTCAATTTTCTTTTTATAGCAGCATAATTTAAAAAGTAGTCCTTTAATGAACTAGAGTACAACCACCATGAAGCAATGCAAAAAGGGAGTTCTTTTTACTGAGAAAAGTAGCTCTTTTTACTGTACTTCATTGTGGATGTACTACAGGTTATTGGCTATATAGATAGATATTTAGAATATGTTC
>NW_017731535.1:1308547-1315985 GCF_001890085.2 Hipposideros armiger
AAATCGGACAATCGCTCTCATTCTCAGATTGTAATCCAAAGTGATGGGATGCCCACCATAACCCCTTTATGCTGATGTTATGGTGTTGACAGGTGGTCGTCCTTTTGCCGTTGTCTGCTCTTTAATGTAGGCTAAAGTGTTTTCATTTATTTCTCGTGTGTGTTATGCCTGCACTGCCAAGTGGGTGTTACTGGGACCAAGGTGCCACGTTACAAGAAATCACTTTTTTATCAGTTGGTTTGACAGCATAATTCTCAATATTCCTGACAAAACTGCATAGTTAGCGACATAAAATGCCAAGGGTTGTGGAGACGCTCTCCTTGTAGTCACACGTTTCAGCATTAATGTTGGCAAGCCCGGGGGCTGACAGGATGTATCAGGACAGCCGCCAAGGACCTCACTGTATCACCACATGGAACAAACGGGGTCCCAACGTGGGCAATGGGGCACTCTCCAGTTTCTCACCAACTGAAATAAATACCCTCTCCCGGAAAATGAACTTGCTGATTTGGGCAAAGAAATGCTATTCAGAACCCAAATCCTGACAACATTTAGCTTTTAGATCTTTTTCAAACTGTGTTTATGAATAAAATATATTATCACATGATTCAGGGAAAAGAAATTCGAAATCAAACACTTTTTTAGGGAAATACCAAGTCAAGTAGAGCCATTAACATAATATAAATTGTCATTCTCCAAAAGAGAATAACCATTTCTGCACTTTGTTTTTAATTGTTTATCCTTCCAGTAGAATTACTGTTAAAGAAACCTCACACTTTTGGGAACCCTGGGATAGAAAATGCCCCACAGGGTTAGTAAGACAGAGTGAAAGAAATAGAGGAGAAGTTGAATAGGTTACCAAATCGGTTTTCCAAAGCTCTCTTCCTGAGACACAATTCTTGAAGAAATTGTAAGAATCGTATATTCTAAATTAAATTTAAATTAAAGTATTAAAGGTTGGTGACATTTTTGTCCAGTATTTTATGTATATCAATGATCTAATTTTCAAAGAAACTTTTTCACTCTGTTCAAAGACAAGATGATGTGGATAAATAAAAGTTGTTATGTAACAACAGTGTTTCACATGACAGAAGACAACTGGAACCTATTAGAAATAAGCAAGCAATTATTCCTCTTAGAAATATTTCAACGGATGGTCTTGAGAAAAATCAAACACAAAGTAAACATTTAGTAGCTAGAAATATTTAAGAAATATAACATGATCATAGTACTCAATATTAGCAAATTAAGAAAAGACAAAGTCATGCCTTTTTCTACAATCTTAACACAAATATAGTGTGTTTGCATATTTATATAGAGTTTTACCAGTGTACCTGCCTCCGTATGTATCATAATATTCCTGCAATTTGAAACCCACTTTCCCTTGCAATTTGACATTTAAAAAGGCTTCAGTTTTTGCTAATATATATTACATTGTGATCAACTGATATTTCAAATTAACTTAAAGTTTTCAGTGAATACGAAAAAAATGCCACATATATCAATCTTTGAAATAAACAAATACAAATATCCATCTAGGAATAAAAGCATATACTTTAATTACCCTTGGCAAGATGTGCTCATATATTCTATGTCTAACTTTAAACAAAAATGTGTTACAATGTGTCCTTTTAAACTTATTCTTGGATATCAGTTTATGGTGCAGCCTTAGAGTAAATCCATTTTTAGGGGAAGTGTATCTGCTGCTGCTTAGGTTAGACTCAAAACTTGAACGAGTCTCCCTGTTTTACAACAATGCTCTATTGCTTCCAAAAGTAGGGAAATTAAACTAAAGAAGTCCGAATTGGTCATCACAAAACAGTCGTGGGGACGTGAACTCCACTATGGGGAATATAGTCCATAACACTTGAAAAACTATGCATAGTGTCAGATGGGTACTAGACTAATTGGGGGATCACTTCATAGATTATACAAACGTCTAACCACTGTGCTGTACACCTGAAACTAGTAAAAAATAATATGGAATATCAAATATAATTAAAATAATAAATAGTCACATGATGTAAAGTACAGCATAGGGAACACAGTCAATGGTATTATAATAGCTATGTAGGGTGTCAGAGGGGTAGCAGATATGTGGGGGTGATCACTTTGTGAGGGGTATAAATGTCTAATCATTATTATTGTTTTGTATACCTGAAATGAATAATTTAAACAAGAAATTAAATAAGTAGCAAGGAATCAGAAATATCACATTGCTCTTTAACTTTCTACTTATATTTAAATTCAGAAAAAAATGGAAAGTTTAAATTTATAACCTGCCATTTATTAATTATAAGCATATGTGTAAAGCATTTTACATGATGTTTATTCAATATATCCACATGTATGTAAATGCACAGATGCATTTAAACTCCCTATGTACACATATGTAATATGTGTACAAAATTATGTTGTTATGAGGGAACGTGGCTTGGATTCTAAAGTTAAATAGACTTTTGCTTAAACCATACTTGCAAGTAATAGCTGTTAGAATCTGGACAACTGAGTTTGAGTTTGATTAGGTATCCAATGAGAGGAAATTTACTTAATTCACGGTGCTATTGTCAATATAAAATTAAATACTTGTTGCATTCTGATTCAACAGTTTCTTACACCAATAAAGATCTTCGTAAATATGCGTTTTTCAATCATTTCATCCTACCCCGAATATGGGCTTTCCGGCCAACAGAATTTGAATTTATGCACTGGTTAACCAGAGCACTCAATATTCCAAGGGCTTAGAAGATGGAGGCAGGGTGCTCAGTGCCTCTCTTCGGAGACATTTCTTCACTATGAATAGGTGGGTAGACCTTATGAAAATAGCCAAAACCCAACATATATAAAAATAGAAGGCAGAGATGAAGACTCTCTGGGTCAAAGTGATGCTAGTAACAGGGTTTCTGGGGATAGACAAGTGGGTGTGGCTAAGGGAGGAGGACACCTGCAGAGTTCCCACCTGTGTCATGAGATACATTTTCGATGGCATTTTCTCCATCAAAATCAAGGTCATCAGGTAGGAAATTCCTCAACTTCACAGTGTTTCACTGAAACATGTATCTATTCCTGGATCTATCCACCATGTTGAAACCCGTCTCCAGGCAGCTCTGTTCTCCCTCCAGTGTGGAAAACGTCTCCTCATGGTCTAGACCACACAGTTCATGGTTCCGAGGATGGTCAGTGCATCAGTCATCCCGTCTACTTTTATTGATAACGTCTCCCTCTCTTTTCTCCATTGCTTAATATAATCGCATTCATACCTTCTCAAAAAGAAAATGTCTGCCAGGTAGCCTGCATCCCCTTCTGACGGTCACCTCACCTGCCTCCTTCTGTTGAACAGGTGAGCCTCAGGAGGTATCCCTGCTTCCTACCCTCCTAGCCTTTGGCTCACTGGAATCAGCTTCTCACATCTCATTTTCTACTGATACTCACAGCTCATTCAAGACTTTCTGGAAGCAAAGCTCAACAAGTGCCCTTCAGTCTCCAAGGCCATCATCTCCTGTGTGGCCTGCATCTCCATGACAACCTCATCTACACACAGGAAGTAGGCCTCCATGTGCCTGCACTAGACACTTATCTACTTTCTAGTTTTGACAGCTTGCTTGAGATCCAGGTTCATATCAAATTTCCTTTGGGGTTTGTCCACTTGGGCATTCAGAGTCACCTAAAACAACCTACGAACCACCCTTCGCCAGTTTCAAAATGACACCATGAAAGCTGCTATTTCCTGGTGTTTCTGTCGCAACCCATCCACGTCACCAGCAAGCTCCATCCCATGGCCGCTCCCTGAGTCCAGGCCGCCATCACTATTCACATACTTACTACAGATGCACAGGACATGTCTTTCTCCAACCCATCTCCCATACTGCCACAGCCCTGAACCTCCTAAAACCCATTCCTGAAAATATCACTCTCCTGCTACAGGTCTCTGTAAATGACTTTTAGGTTAAAATACAATTCCTCAGCATAACATAAAAGAATAGAAAAGAAAAGAAACGAAACTTTATCACATTTATTAGCCCGCGTCTTGGTCCTCATGTTTCAGCTGTGCTCTGCACACTCTCCTGCCCTAGTTGTATGAAACAGCTTTCAGACCCTTGATAGTTTATGATCTTTCAAATGATGCTGGTTTCATTGATTACTGTTCCTCCAGGGTTAAGAAAAAATACTTAAGACATATTGTGCTCAATGCATGTTTGTAAAATAAATGACTGAGCTTAAGAAATGGGGAAAAAAAAGGTATCTTACCTAGACTGGATGCTCTAAGCAGGTGATTCAGATAAAAGTGATTTTGAAAATAAGCAGTTGAAGCATCAACATTTAATCTTCTAGAAAATAAAGAGCTAATATGGCAAAAGAGAAACAGAAACACTTGTTATGTTGTTGTTGCTGCATGGAGAATTGGACTGAGTATCCCAGCAGAAATCTGAAACAACAATTGGGTCATGACAAAATAAAGGCCCAGGAAAAAAATGTTGTTTTAGGTCTGGAAAACAAAGGAAGAGTAATTACATTTATTGAGCAAATGTAGGCCACTCACTCCCAAGCAATCCACTGCTCCGTGTTTAAAACACCGTGGATCACAGCCAAGCCCTGCCATTCATTAAATAAAAGGCACAGTAAAAGGAAGAATTGCAACGATTCTTGGTGTATTTGCTTTGGTGACGGTGCGCTGGAAAGTACTGAATTTCTAGGATTGTAGACTCCTATGAGAGCCTACGCTGGGCCTCACACAACCCTATCCAAAACGGGTATTTAATAAAAATACTCTAGGCTGCGTACAAAAATAAATAATTCCTTCTATGAAAACCACTGAGAGAGACACACTTTTCTACTTACTCCTGCATATGTCTCATTTTTATTTTAATACTATCACCGTAAGAAACGAGCGCCCTCAGTTTTCGTTGTTCACTGCATATTTAGGCTGTTGATGGAGACACAGTCTGTTACTTTGTTATGCTATAACATTTCCAACTTTCATATAAATATAAAATCAATCTAATTGCATTTGTATAAAGCATGACGATAAGGCCGCAGAACGAAAATGCACACAAAACAGGAATGTCTTTCTTTCACACTAAATTCAAAGCACAAGCTTTTCTTTTTAAATATATAATTAAATATGATTTGATTAGTAATAGATGCAAATGGCTTCTTTTCCCACTGAATGCTTTTAAAAATCATTGCAATTAGGTATTTGATTTTCCATCTACCTGTCTGCAAAGTGCTCCTCTATTTTAACTGAGCCCCCATTGTCAGCGTAATTGCAGAGCCATTTTGAAAGCAGCTGTGTCCCCAGGTGCATCCCCATTAGTTCCCATGAAACCATGCAGCATCTTGGCACGCTGGGAACACACCTCATCCCTCCTGGGGATGTGTGACCTGGACATGAGGTAAAGGATGTGTCCACACCTTGAAAACAGCAAAACTCCCGCGACCCGGGGAGTGTGTTTTACCCCAAATGTGACCCCTGTGAATTAAGTTTTGCATGAAGCTTTAAGACACAATTTTACGTGGCATTTTCAGGTTGATAAGACTATAAGAGATTGTTTTGTTCTTTTCCTCTCCTTATTGTTTTAAGTTTCAAAAAAAAGTTTTAAAACTTGCCTAATTTTGTGGTTTAATAAAAGTACATGTGCAATAAAGAAAATGAACATGTCCCAACTCCACTTTTTTCACAAGAATGAGCCCAGGGGAACCCACCAAGTTGGCTGGAAAATCTGAAAAATATCCTATTGGAGGCATTGTCATCCCGTCAATAGTATAATCTTTTAGAATTTCAATACATACATAGAAATGGAAGACCGAACATCAAGAGTCTTTGTGGGGGAGGAAAATGTAAGGGGAAAGGAGAAATGATTCTAAAAATACTCTTGTTCTCATGATGCGGTGCCTGAATTAATTTAAATGAAACCAATTAACAAGCCTTTACTAACTGGAGCGGTTCCCAGCCTGCCTTCTTTGGCTGTTCTACCTGCTTCTATGAAGCAGGTGTCCACTGACTCTGCACTTCCAACAGCTGTTCCATTTGCAGGAGAGCCTGTCACGCCCTACCTGCCTGAGAGGACGGCCAGTGGTGTCTGTCGGCCTCTGCATTCGATGGCTGGTGCTGTGGCTCTCAGAGGAGACAAGTGTCTGGGCTACTGGGACACTGACAGCACACTCTTGCAAAGGTGGCTCCCAGGGCATGTGTCTATGTGACACAAGGTGTACAACAGTGGAGAGGAACGCTGGCCGCAGCATCCTCTGGGAGTGGAACACCCCCCAGTTTTGATCGGCTACAGACCACTCAGCTAGAAACTAATTTTTCTAGCTCTTCTCTTCTGCTAGGCGTGGCAGCACAGCTAAGGCATCACCAGTAGAACGTCAGAGGGATGGAGGTCTACAGCTTTTATGTCACCCCCTGACAGAGTATTGCTTAGCCTTCATCATCACCTTCCTCCCATATCCATGGATGTGGATTGGTCATGCATGGGGGGGGACCATACCCTGTGGGAATGGAGGCAATGCAAAGGGCTTTGGTGTCCCTGACTGGCCCCGTGAGCTGAGCAGCTCCCCCACCCTTGCACAGCTCACCTCCAGACCATAATTTGAAGGAAAAATAAACTGAAGCCACTGTGTTTGTTTAGGTCTCTTTGATATATTAGCTTAACTTATATCCAAATGAAGAGAGAGGCTTTATCTAAAAACGACTACTATTTTTGTAGGATACACTTACTTTTTCAGGCACTTTTGTAAATCAGAAGCCAAGGAATAAGCCGTATTTACTTAAGCACCGCACCATCGGTATTTGGGTTGAAAGGAACTCGACTAGATCACCTAGCCCAGGACGGCAGATACTAGAACTCTCTCCTCGCATTATCCCCATCCGTGGTGTCAAATGCTAAAATCACTCTTGACAACTTCCCCTCCTGAGCCTGAGGCCGTTTCATCATCCTTCTCAGCAGTGTGCTTCATGCAGACCCCACCGATTGAGGGCAACAGGCGCAGAAATTGAAAACAATCTGCTCTCCCCGAAAAAGTTTGATGGTGTCATTTTACATAAGGGAAAAAGCAGACCGTGGATTCAGTCTGGGCTAGTTTCTTGAGCTTCTGAATGAGGATATCTAGCATTTTATTATAAAAGAGAAACCGACCAAAGTCTATTTGAATTGATAGCTGGATTCTAGAAAATCCTGACTTTTGAAGTAGCTCTTGAACATAAACTGTCACGCTAGATTCAGTCTTTAGAGTGTTCTCAATATTCGGTTATAATTACCTAAAGAAGTGCTTGGCCCAGGTCTGGCAACACATATGTGGAGCATTTCTGGATCTGACATTCTCCAGCTGCACCCCCACCTCTGAGCGTCAGACCCAGAGTCAGGCTGCTTTTTACATCTAAAATCAGACAGGTTTGGGCCAGTGCGTTCTTTGGAGGGCCCAGCGTCCTGGCTTCCCG
>NW_017731535.1:1317494-1318982 GCF_001890085.2 Hipposideros armiger
AAAAGGCACAGATTAATTTAAGGAGGACACTGAAGATGTGACTTCCCGCCATGGCCCACTTAGTTAAAAATTTGTGGGTGTGTATGTTCACGCCATCTTAGTTTTACTCTCCTAAGCTTGTCAGGTTTAACCTGTGGCCCCTTTTCTGTCCACACATCCACGCCCAGCACCCCCATGCAACAGCCCCTGTGAATGATACTGTAGTTGGACGCAAGTGGAGACCCAGGCAGGAAGTCCTGTTCAGCAGCTTCTCTGGGCACAGGCTTTCAAATGCAAGTTCATGTTCCTTCTAAGAGCAAAGTGTCCCCTCTCATTCTCACACTGCTCGCTCAGTGACTCGGTCAGGTCAGCTATGCTAGCTGCTGGTGGCACATCATCAAGTCAAAATGCGAAGCAACGTAAAAAGCTCGCCATTAAAAATGTAACAACACTCTGTAGGTACTGCCTACTTCGTTCAGAGACTGTTTTCTGGGTTCCTTTGTCCCTTTCAGCTTATGACAACAGCACCCTCGCTGCAGAGTTCCTGTTATCATCTCCCGTCCTGCCATGACAGACAGAAATCACTAGGAACTCAGCTCAGGAAGCCGGGGCAGCCTGCGTTGACACGTGGCCCTCTGTGGGCAGTCCTGGCTCCGTCTTCCATTAGCTCTGAAGCCTTCGGTGTCTCGTCTGAGCTGTCATCAGCATGGCCTGTAAAGCTGCCACACTCTGTACCATTTTCATTAATTACATGACAGGCCTTTAGGAACTGAAAAATAAATTAGGAGCAAGATCTAGAAGGCCAACCAGACCATTCAAAACTAAGAGGGAGATACAGGTAGAGAAAGATGGCTCTGTCTTCACGATTAATATTTCAGCATCACATTGAAGAGCATATTAAAGAAACCTGAATTCTGTTGTTTTTGACCTAGCACTTAGAAGCTGAGCTCGTGCTCCCCATCCCTGGACAGAGGTATCTGCGCGATCCTGACCGTGACGACCGCATTTCCCAGAGCGTTTAGAATCAGGCGTGATGTCAGTTTCGCCTCATGGCCATGCTCTTAGCGTAGAGAGCACCCCTAACTGCTCAGAGGCACATGCTCCACAGTCTCAGGGCTGCATTGAGAAGTCTCCTGGACCCACACTGAGAATGTCCCCGAGAACAGGAGGGACCCGCGTGGGTGAGCTGGGGGCCTGCAGGGCCAGGTCAGCATAAACCAGAAGCTAAGAACCAGCAGGAAAAATCAGATGACAGGTTCATCCAGAAAAGGCTTCAGGGTGTGGGGCTCCTTTAGCTGACGCTTGTCACCACTCTGTCAGCATGGGGCGGAGTTTGTTAATTAGACTGGGTGGCCCAGCAACGCTTGGTGTGCCATCATTGTCCCATCATGCTCCAGTTTATATTATGACACCCCTAGGTCACTGTCAGTATTGTATCAGTCACTTCTGGAAATTATTTTCTCCATTACTTTTCAACCATAGAACATTATTATATATTATTATTCCTAT
>NW_017731535.1:1319801-1321132 GCF_001890085.2 Hipposideros armiger
CCACAGGCTTGTGATGTCACCGTCCTTATAGATTTCCCACTGGTGGCGCTCCCTTTCTCCCTCCCTCCCTGGTGACATCACCCTCACCTGCAGGCAGGCCCCTGGATTCCACACCCAGGATAAGAGTGGGTCTCAGCATATCTCTAGGTCACATCCTTTAGCAGCATAATAGACGTCGGAGAAGCCTTAATAGCTTAATTTAAAAAGTTACTGTTCCCCACACATCCCTGTAGTACAGTGAAATATCCAAGTGGTATCTTTTTTTTCTCTGATATAAATGTTGCATCTTACAAGGCAGCGGACCTACTATCTGCTTGGGTTTTAAACATTGTTACTGTTTTACGTCTGGAGATACTGACCATACGATTGGATTTGACCAGACCTGATGCGCTACCACCCCTTCAAGTGATTCAACTGCCATTTCTGCCCTTGAAAGACCTGGAAAAATCCTCCACTGAAACGTTGTGCTTTTCCCAATACTAACATTCCGAACGCCTTATTCTGGTTCCTGTGTTCCTTAAAGAAAAGCCACCTAAAGCCCCGCATCCTGTCCCAAGATGCCACCTGCTCCGATGTGCCCTACGGGCTCTGCACTGGGGGGTGTAGCGGTGGCACAGGCATGGCACCTTTGAGTCACCAGGACTCTGAGGAGGGCTGGTGAAGTTGCTTCCCCCCGACCCCCGGCCCCCAGGGCACCAGTGTTCCTCACTGCAATGCACTCCCTTTGGACTCGCAGTCCATTTCAATGGAAAAAATAAATAAATGAAAGCTTTTTTCTGAGGCACGGAGCTCAACTGGACGTCCTAACGATGCAGGTCCATTCCATGACCACAAAGAGTGCTGAGAAGCACTAACATTTGACGTGGAGCTAGACAGGCACCGCGTGAACAATCTTCTCAGGGGCACAGTGGCGTGCTTTTCCTGTGTTGACAAAAAATATCCTGCCTAAGAGAAAACTTACAAGAGTTTATTTGAGCCAAACTGTCCACAATTACCAGGAAGCAAAATCTCCATGGATTGAGAAAATGCTCCGCAAAATGGCAGTTTGCAGTTTATTTTATACATAAAATCAAAGGAGGAGGGTTACATGAAATCCACTGGTGATAGATGAAGGGGGTGGGAGAAAGCAAAGCGGGGGAAATCGCTGGGATTGGATAAAAGCACATTGGAGAGACAGGTACTCCTCCCACACAGGTGGGTGCAGGAGAGCTAATAGTTCCCTCTACAGCACATAGAGATGCTAATCAGGAGATAAGCATAATAATGAGGAATTTTGCAGTTTCCAGCTCTGGTCCGGAAAAAGGATTAAAGATGTTATCTCAGGTACAGAA
>NW_017731535.1:1324477-1325684 GCF_001890085.2 Hipposideros armiger
CCTCAGTCTTTCCCAAATACCCACGCGGTCCTTGTTGTCCATGCACGATTAAAAGTGAAGCTATGCCCTTGAACGTCAGTTTTATCACTGGCCTTTCTCACCTGGGAGGAAGCACATTCCCAGTAGAACTGCCTGAAACTCACGTGTCCACCCAGACCATACACTCTGGTCACAAAACCCACGTAGTTTATTTCACACCCAGCTACATACTGCCAAGCCACACGACAAGCCCCTGTCACCCACTTGAACCCCAGCCTCTCCCATTGGTCTGATTCCGTGCTAATTCTCCTCCACCACTATCTGGACTGAGACTTATCAAACCAATTCACTCCCTGACAGTTTCCACAGTTAAAGCCTTCTGGGGCTTTCCTTGTCCATTGTTCAGTCTGAACGTGGTTTGCGAACGCTTGCATGAGCTGCACACACACTCCTCATTCTGCTCCTGGTCCCAAACACATCTGTGTAAAACCGTGGAGGTGCCTGAGCCTGGCATCATGCCATGAGCCAGCAGACCATCCTTTGTCCTTGCTTGTTTTCTGCCCAAGGTGAACTTAACCTTTTCACTTGACTAGACCTGCTTGCCTTTCCCTTCTCGGCTTCAGGCCACTTCTTCAGGGAAATGGCCTCAGGCCCTTTTGAGGAGTGTAGGTCCCATATCACCCTGGGTTTCTCGATCCCGAATCACGTTATTGTCATGACCTGTTAGCCATGGAGGCGCGCCTCCAGTGGACGTGTTGACGGGCTGCCTCCATCTGCCATCGCTTTGCATCCGCCACAACGTTCCTGCTGAGGCCATAGTGCCTGGGCCACCTCCAGTTAGTGATGACCAACTACGACTCCTTCACTGCATAGCATGCTTAGCAAGCCCCACCTCCTGACCCATTTCCTCCAAGCTGCGTTGTGGTTTGAGGCATTCCACACCCAGTCCCTTCTTCCCTCTCTTACGTGTATCGAACTTGCACCTTCGTGTGAAGGCTCTCTCACCTGCTGTTTGCCCCCGTCTGTCCTCCACAAGTGGTGCCCCATCGCACTCATCACACCCTGTCCTAGGGTCTGATCTCAGAAGACCTGGACAGACCCACATAGCTCAGATCTGTTTCCCTGGTATGATTGACATGAACTAAAAGTACGTCTTGCTGTGTTTGAATTTGTGTTTCCAATGCCTCGTTCAGTGCCTTGTGTGTAGTATGCATTCAACCCATACTTA
>NW_017731535.1:1327084-1423069 GCF_001890085.2 Hipposideros armiger
CACTAAAACATAAGCCCAGTGTCCATGTTGGTGATTTATGCTTAACTCTGGTCCGAAGCGGAGATTATCATTCAACTCATACACAGATGGGCTTAATTCAAACTCTAAGTATTAATTTAGCAACTATAGAGTCACTTAGCAAGCAAACAGTAATTTATTAAATGAGAGTATTTAAAATTGAACAAAAATGTGCATACCTTGACTATAAAAAAATACTTTAAAAAATTTCTCAGCTTAAGAAACTGAGGACATATCAGAAATGTCAGATAGAGCAGATAGAAGTCATTCGAACCCAGCCCCAGAGAGGACCTCCAACACACAGTTAACCGGCAACCCGACCTTGACCTTCAGACAAAAAGCCGGCTGATGGCCATTATCAGAGTCAACGCACTTCACCCAGAGGTTTATCATGACAACATAAATATAGCAAACCATTAATAACTTTCGATCATCAGGACCAATGTATGCCTTCCAAAATGTTCAAGAAAAGCTTCGTCAATGTTACCCACATTCCTTCACAGTAAAAATAAATGCATATAAAGAAATTTATTCTTTCTCTTCAGAGGGTGCCACGTGTGGGCAACGTCCATCCCGTCAACATGGGATATTCAGCACACACAGTGAAGACTGCCATGGTTTCTACACACTTGATTCGTTTTAGCCAACTTAAATTTGGGGAGGTTTTCATTTGAACCTGTAGTTTCAGACTCTCTCAACCAATGGCCATCTCACAACCGAGGATAGCAGGGCACACACACACCCCACTTCAGCGCCCACTCATTCGCGCTGCCTCCTGACACCCTGTTCCCCATTTATCATCACCCAAGCCCTGCTGTGCTGCTTACAAATGAGTCAGAGTCAATGAAATGTTTCTTGAAAACAATTAAAGCTTTCTTTGCTCAAAATGGGAGACCTAAAAATAGACAGAAAGTGCTGCCCATTACAGAATTTGGAGGAAATTCTTCCTTCTTTAATATGTAAACGGTGACCATAGAATATGTGACTTGTTTACGTATTTCCAGCAGCACTCCATCCCCCAGGCTTTGGAATGTGTGGCCCTGTTACTAATCGTTACTCAAGTATGAGAGTGTCTAGGATCTCTGCCAAGGAGCCTTTGAGCTGGGAAGTAACAAAGAAGAGTAATTTTATTTAAAATGTTTCTTCTATAGCAGCTTCACAACTGAATTCCAGCACAGCACTGAACACACTGTATTGTTTTTAGTTGGCGGCTGTCTGCAGCTGCCCAAGTAAACTGAGCTTCTCCCAGGCCTGCGGGGACTGTGGATGCTTCCACAGGCCTGCCACGTCTCAGGTATGTGATAAGCATGTTTCAAAGGAATAGATGAATCTCCTCGGACTTTTATATACATGAGATGAACATACAGGAAAGGTTCAGAAGACAAGAAATCATTGTGAAGCTTTTAAACATCTTTCTTCACTGCCTTCCCCAGATATTTCACAAACAATAACACATCCTCAGAGACAGTAACTTTTATAAATGTTAAAACCGGTTAAATTAGCACACAAAGAACACTTCATAATATTTATATTTCCATTGCAACTGGATGCTGGAAATATAGATATTTCAAATTTTAGAAGTGTCAATAGCTATGGTTGATATGAAAGGCAAGGTATGGAACTCCAGATTACAGTTAAGTTTGTTGCATGAAGCATTGTATTTTGCTTGAATGAAACAAGCTTTTCACTTGCTTCTCTCAGGAAGCATATATTGTAAGTTACATTGTAGCACCTGATTAGGCTAAAAAAAAAGCATGTATGCTTTAATCACCTTATGGGCATTTTTAAGTATGTGAATATAACAATTAGCCACAATAGGTGCATGACAAAAAACAAACAACAAAACTAGAAAAATATCAACAATAACTTCTCCCAGCACCCAGAACCTAAACTATTTTTTTCAATTGAAGTGGACCAACATTTGCCTTGTTGTTTATTATTTTTCCTGTCTTGTTTCTTCATGTAGCTTAATTTAATCATATCTCTATGTTGTAGTTAATAGCTACTTTCTAACCTCAGGAATATTTAAAATGCTGTGCTCAAAATAAAAAATGTGGGGTTGTAGAGGGAATCTTGGAGTTTCTGTAATAATAAATGTTTCTCTCTTCAAGAAAATGTATTTTGAGGTCCATATTTAAGATATGCACTAAGCAGGAACTTTCACTAAGTGTTTTCTGCCCAAGAACTTTCTTATTTCTCATTTTTATTATAAATAGGCCTCCTGATCATGTCTTCTCAGCTTGATTGGGCTTATTTCCATTGTGGAAAATAGCAACAGTGACAATCACTTTCTTATATACTGAGGGAGTCAAAAAAAATGTATACACATTTTAAGACAGGAAAAAACTGTGTTAATTGTAATACTCAATATATACCGGTAATGAAAGATGAATCTAAGTCACGTTTGATCTTTGCAATGACAAGAGGTGCTCAAAGTGGTTCCCATCAGCGTCCAGGCACTTCTGATTACGGTGAACTACTGCTTGGACGATGTTGAACAGAGTGTTCACATCTCTTAAAATGTGTATCCATTTTGTTGGCACGCCCTGTTGTGTCCCATGTAATAAGCTCAGGGAAATGAAACAGAATGCCTCATTCACAGTACTTTTACAGAAAATGGAGAATGATTAAGTGTAGGTCTATAATTTTCTAAACCAGTCTTAGGTAGCTGTGGCTAACCAGTCACCCTAAGAATGGCTGGTGACACACCATACACAGCTGTGGTATGCCCACACATACCTCTTCTTTTTTAATTGCAGTGGGAATTCAGTAGGAATTTTCCAAGCAAAAGATAGATTTTTAAACTAATTTAACCACTGAACTGTTGCCTGTGTTCATGAGTTTGTGCTTGTCTTATTCATTTGTTTCTTTCAGTTTTATATCCCACATATGAGGGAAGTCATATGGGTCTCGATTTTTTCCATCTGACTCATTTTGCCTAGCATGATAATCTCAAGATCCAGCAATGTTGTTGCAAATGGCAATATTTCATCTTTTCTTATGGCTGCGTAATAATCCATTGTATGTATGTCCCGCACCCTTTTTATCCAACCATCTATTGAAGGGCAACTTTGTTGTTTCCATATCTTTGCAACCGTGAATAATGCTGCAATGAACATAGAGGTGCATACATCTTATGGATAAATGTTTTCAGATTTTTGGGGTAGGTAATCAGAAGAGGAATTGCTGGGTCATATGGGAATTTTATTCTTAATTTTTTGAGGAACAATACTGTTTCCCATAGTGGACAGACAACAGTTTAGTGTTACCAGATGGGGTGGGGGGTGGTATAGAAGTGGGTAAAGGGGGTCAAATATATGGTGATGGGAGGAGAACTGACTCTGGGTGGTGAACACATAATGCAATACATAGATGACTTATTGTAGAATTGTACACCTGAAACATATGATTTTACTAACCAATGCCACCCTAACAAATTTAATAAAAATAAAAAATAAATCAAATTTAGTCATTCTACACTTTCTTCTTGTGTTGGAAGATATATTAGTTTTTTCTATTAGAAATAGTGCTATTGTTACATTGAGTAGAAAATTTTATTCTTTAATGTTTCCAATTTTTCACAGTATATTCTATATTTTGGTCTGCCTACCATTGATTTTTAATTCCATTTTCCATATAGGGATTTTAGGAAAACTGTTATAAGATTTCTTGCCTAATAGTTATGTTATCTTTAATATTCTTAAAGACAATGACCCAACATTGTATTTTCTAAGACTATACATTACATTGCCTGAATATAAGAGAGTACTTTGCTATTGTTACTGAGTGATGTTACGAATTAACCTACAATAGAACATTCTAGTCAATATATAGATTTTTTCAACAATAGAGTTAAGAAAGCTGTCACTGAATCACTGGTGGAGGGTACCATCTAATAAGGTGCTGACAAAGTATATTTTTAAAAGTATGAAATATAGGTCTGTTACAAAATGTATGACAAGGGTCCATGAAAAGAAAAATATTTTATGAGAAATTTAATCTTAGTACTAGAATTTTTTAATATAAAAAAAAAGACTGGTCCAAATATTTTGGATGAAACATGTGGTTTAATTAATATAACAAATTTATATTTAAATATCTGGTTATACATTTATTTGCAAATTATGATATCAAAGATCTTTGGGTCTTGTTTTTCCAATATACCTCAATTTATAAAAAAATATTGACTTGTCTGTAAGTTTTCCATAAATTAAAAAAATAATAATTTGGGGATATTTAAAACTTTACTAACTAGCTAAAGTAAAACTTGAGTAAACTATAGAAAAAGCATGATTTTCCATAATCAAATATGCATGTATTATTCAAGGAACTACCAAGTGTCTAATGGTAAAAGCGTTACAAAAAGCGTTTACAACAATTAACTAATACTTACAAATATATAGTTTTAAATATAAATCACAGTATTATAGGCCTACTCAGAGCCATCCATGTATGCTTGTGCAGTTACCTTTTATTTATTTCACAATGGACTAAGTGACTGAGGGGATGAATGGGCGAGTATGTGAATAAATGAATTGTTTTAACTACAATTTTAATAATTATGTGATTTGCCAGAGCTTATAAAATCACACAATATTTATTTTAAAAAAAACAAACAAGAACAAGGCAAACGTTTACTTGGAAGAGACCTATATTATCCAGAAATTAGACACAATGGTGTCAGAACTGGTGATAATAGGGGTCCTTCTTTCCTCACGACATCTGCTTTCCCGGAAGGAGAGGAAATCAGCAGTCCCAACTTCCTGCTTCTTCTACCTACAACTTAGAGCTCACAGGCAAGCTGTGAAAATAGACCTTTATTATTCATCACTAGATTGAGCTTAAAAACCCACAGAAAGAGTGCGCTCAACAATTACTGTGAGATTTCGTCCCTGTGTCGTCCTGATGAAGGATGGAGGTTCTAATGGGCAGAACATGAATTCACAACACAGTTTAGCTGGGTTGATTATAATGTTAATCATATGCATAACCTACCTGGCGCTTATTTTGAAATATTGCTGGTCGTAAAATTATCTTATACCAGAAAGGAAAAAAAAAGTGAGACCGCATGGGCCAATTAGCATTCACCATCAATCCAGACTCCACATAAATGTGCTTAGTAAGAGTTTTTGTTCTTTTAATTTTTAATGGGTTCAACTATTCAGTGACCTGAAATGACGCTTTTATTTCCATCTGAGACTCCTAGAGCACAAGGACTCTTACTCTACTTTGGGTGCCGGTGCCTCACAGGTGCTTCCAGAGCTCAGACTGAAAGAAAATGTGCTAATTAGATGAGTACTAGCATGTACAATGTGAATGCTTAATGCAAATATAAAAAAATCCATGTACAATAGTACATTCACATTGCAGATGCTCTGTGTGTCTTAATTCATGTGCTTATGAATATATTAATGGAATTCTGGGTGTCTGAACTAGCTCAGCTCACGAACCCTTCCACATTTGTGGGGAAAACCATCCTTTCAAAACCAACCACAGGAGCAGACCTTCACCAGGAGGCAAACTGAGCCACAACACAAGACATGTAGTCTCCACCTCATCCGCTCCAAAGTCAAAGCAGAACAAAAATAAGCAACTTTTAATAGTCACGTGCCTCTTGGTCCAAAATTTAACCTAAAGGACTCTTCTCTATGATAAAATAATATATGCACTTTTAGAATAGTATCCCAGCATCTACTATCCATGAACTATTCTTAATGACCTCTGTAATATTAGTTAAGTGCAACTGTTTTAATATCGCACGTCATCAGTAACCACAAGAAAAATGCTCCCCAGGGAACAAAGTTCTTTGAAGTCTACTTATAATTTATTACAGGATAGGAACTGGCCAACATGCATTAGCAGTCAAGGTACACAGTTCGTGCTTCCATTCAACAAGCATTTACGGAGCACCGACTGAACCAGCGCGGCCCGGAGCGGCGCCTTTTTATCTCACGCCCTGCAAGGTCGCTGATGCTGTGAGCAGCTACTGCCTCCTTTTTCAATTAAAAGGTGGAGATGGCTTTTATTAATTTCAAAAGTAACTGGGGTCACTCTCTGTGTCTTTACATTATGACATCATTCTATAAATTTGCCAACAGCAGTCTGCGTCAATGTTGAACTTGAGGTGAGAAAAGGAGGGTAGGATTTAGAAATGCATATCCTCACTTGCCAAACCATTTCCACTATTTCTTCCCCGCCTCTGTGCCTTTTGGCCAGTCGTTTAACTTCTCCAAGCCTTATGGACAGAACAAGAACACGTTCAGGGAGGCATCAGGGTGCAGGTTAAATAATATGCACTTTCACAGTGAAAGTGGCCTCCACCCCTCACTAATTAGCCAGGTTACCCAAGACATGGCGCCCAGTCTATGTGAACTCAAGTTCCTTTTGATTATAAAACGAATATAAAATCATCTAAATACAAGGGTTATTCTGAAGATATAAAATACATGAACTGATTCTCATGGTCAAACACAGTATTTCTTCCTTTCCCTCTTTTCCTTCTACTCCAGTCTCACTTATCAATAATTCTTGTCCATCTCCTGCTTCAACCACCACCTCAGGCCGAGACCATTGATGTCTTTAGACTAAACCAGCTCAACAGACTTCTAACTGCTTGTAAACAGATTCCTCCTTAGGCCATTCTCCCCATACCAGCCACAGCAAGTTTTTAAATATATAGATCACATAATTCCACACCCCATCACCAAGTCAACTTCCTAAATGTGTTTCCTTCTGTCTCCTGCCATCACATCATCAGCCCAGCGGCCACTATCTCGTGGGTGGACACGGGCCATCATTCATTACGTGCTCTCAGCATTCACTCTTGCTCTCCTCTCACTAGTTGTGCACAACGCAGCAGAATTCAACGTGTGTGCTCTGTGTGGTTTTCCTGTCGCTCTCAGAATAGAGGCTGAGGGTATGGGTAACCGTGGGGCTCTGGGTGCTGTGCCACGTAAACCCCAAGGCTGCTGCTGCACTTGCCGCCTCACCTTTTGAGCCCCAGACACCCTTCCGGTTCCTCTACAAAGGCCCCAACCCTCCCCCTGCCGCAGGCTTTCCCCTGGAATCTCTGTCTTGTTCTTCCTCCTCAATTCATTCCTGCCCATCCTTCGGTCAGAAAAACACTTGCTCAAGGAGAGAGCTTTCCTCACCCCACTGCCCAAACTAGATGACCTCTTCTTGGCAAATCCCTTCTACCTCTTCCTTCACAGTCTTCATCAGGGCTGGGAAGTACTATGTATTCACTTAGCCGCTCAACAATGACCATGCCCCAGTCTTCCAAGAGAGCGAGGACACACCTGACGTATTTGCTGTGGGTTGCTGTGGGGAGGTGGACTCACTGGACATCAGTGTCCAGCTTCACCTTTATGTATACTGCGTGCTCAACGATATTGTTGAACAAGTAAAAGAAAACATGTATAAAACAATTGCTTCCAGCTGTGAGTACAAGACTGAACATCGTTTCCCCAAATTTACCTAACTTTTTATACTTATGTATTCATATCTACCCAAATACATCCCAATTCAAGCGATATTAAGATATTTATAGAAATTTGTTTAAATATTAATACTTAGAAAAATCTAATTTTATGAGTTTTTTTTACATTTTAGTCCCATATTTCATTTATTAAGATTTTTTTTCAAGAATTAATGGAATGATTATTCAGATTTATGCATGTACAAATTCCCAAAGCTCTCACTAAGTTTTCTAATTTAATGAACAGTGTGGACCTATCTCCATGGTGATAGATATTAGATCATGGATATTTAATTATTTAGCATTGCTTTGATTATTATGTACAGGTCAACAAGGATTACATGATAATTTGTATTTTATATGCAATATGCATAAAATATATGCTAATCTTCTCTGGTTTTTTTGTTTTCTTTTGCACTGAGTTTCTTTTTTATTTCTTGAATTCAAATTTTATTTTAAATGTCTCAAAGTCAAATATACCAGATAAGAGAGGGAAAAACTTCACTTAATAGACTGTTAAGCTCTTAAAACTGGCTGACTCCATAGCTGCCCTCCTGGGAGATCCTATAATTTATTATAATAAGAAGGCCCAGAAATATTTTGGAGTCTTCACTTCAGAATCACCCTCTAAGCCTGTGAAATTTTATATCTCCTCCATGTGGGGGGGTCTTCTATCTCAGAGGGTGGGATTCAGTTTTGGACACAAATCCATTGCACTCAGTTATCCATCTGAACGCTTCAGGATTTATGGACACCCTGGACACCCCATTCCCTCCTCCTTTGCTCGCTGCCAAGCTGGCCAGCTTGCGTTCAGAGCCCATCCAAGCTTCAACATGGCGTGCCGGCCAAACCTTCTGTCCCCTTAGGCAGGAGCCAGGCGCTCCTCTTTCTCAGCAGTGTAAATCGTAACATGCACACCTCAGTGTGGACTCCGCTTCCTCTGAAATATCCTCTGAACTCTAAGGCAGGGAAACTCGCTCCTCCAGCATGCTCATGTGGCACCTAATGGCAGCATTTCCATGTGCGTCTTCTTTGATTTTCTCTTTGCCGGCACTTGTCTAAAAGCTCACTGAGAACGGGAAGGCATCTTCTTTAGAGCTCCATCCTGACCTTGCAAATTCTTGGCTCATGGCAGACCCTGAATAAGTATGTAATCCATGAATAAATATAAGGTAAACTGACTAAGGTAAACAGGTAATAAGCCTAAGTTCAGTTACGGTGTTTGGTGGCCAGACAGAAAATAGATGGATCCAGTCTCTGCAAATTGGGAATTTTCAGGGCTCACATATTTGGGAACCAAGAACTTGGCTTTAGAAGTGACCATTAATCAATGACAATCAAAGAGTACACTTTGCAAATTCTCAATTTCACTCAGAATTATTTACAGCATTTTTCCATCTATGCTTAATGTTTCGCACATTTTATTATAAGGTGGAAAAAAACATTTAAAGTGATTAAAGAGTGTTCTCTAGTGTGAATTAAATAAACATAAGCCTTTCCAAAAGTACTCAGAATATTTTCAATTTTCTACATTGTTATAAAATATATCTCTATAAGCAGGAATGAAGACATGATAGAAAGCGTATTTTACTAGATTATTGTTTTTAAATTAACTTATGAAAACAACTTGGTGGAAAAATAGGAAATCAATATACTTAATGATATGATGAACCTAAAATAGCATCTTCTTATTAATTATATTGAAAATATATATTTAAACGTTTATCATGTACAAGGCACTATGCTAGATCCTGAAAAGGATGTATAGATTTCCATTCCAATAGTTTACAAAGAACAGGGAGTAAAAACACGCAGGAAGAACTCCAATTAAAAAATAAAATAGGGAGCATTTTCTCAATCTGTTGAAATTTTGCTTCCTGGCAATTGTTGTCAGTTTGGCTCAAATAAACTCTTAAAATTTAAAATAGAATAAAATAAAAAGCCATAGGAATAATACATATATTGGGTTGTCAAAAAAGTCATGGTATATTTTTGAAACGAAAAACTGAAAAATACGTCATGACTTTTCCGACAACCCAATAGAATAACAGTTCAGAAAGAAGGATGTGAGGTTGCTCTGAGGGAATGAGTAAAAGCTTCACAACAGTGAGTTATGTTCCGATTTGTGTTGTAAACTCATCTCTGTAGAGAGCATTTATGGAGAACCCACGTCCGAATCCCAGTCTAAATTTCCAGTTCTACATCTGATATTAGTGTTTCTAACTCTAGGAGTCAATTATCAGTTACAAATTTTCCAAGTGTATAGTTGTGCTTCCTTTCTATAAGTTTGCTAACTCTGTATGTGGATAATTCAGGCTGCTTTGCTCTATTTCGTGTCTTTTATGTATGTATTTGTCAAAGTCCATGTTATCGTTTTAATTGTGTGCTGTTGTATCCTGGTAAGCTGTCATATATCATTATCGTCATTACCCCAGGTTCCCGGCCCCATTTCCACGCCTCGTCCACGCCAGCAAGCTCACCTCCTGCTTCAGTGTCCCTACCGGGTACGACGTCTTCTACTTTGATTAGCGACGGGCACTACTTCTTCTCAGTCAAATGTTACAACTCTCTGAAACCTGGTGATATCAGCCAAAATATTTCCCATTTTGTTCTCCTAACATTAAATTTCCTTATGACAGTGTTAATTATATCCCACCTTAAAAGATAGCTCTCTTGTACAAATTATCTACTTCATACTGGATTGTAAACTATTGAATGTTGATAACATAATGCATGTTTTCCTTGCCATCATGTTTGGCATCTTCTCAGCCAAAGAAAATTGTCAAGTTCACTTTTAGGTGCCAAGATAGACAATGATTGGTCACCGTAGTCCTACCCGTGTCCTCAGTACCTGTAACATATGAGACATTTGACAGTAGCTTAGTAAATGAATGTGTGGATCAAGAAATGATTTGAAATCATCTTAAAAACTACAATTTAAGGTAAACATAGTCCAATAATTTAATATAAAAATGAAGGGTAGAAAGAAGTTTTATTCGAGGAAAGTATCTATGAATGCCAAATCCTATTTGTAAATTTATTTGACACACGGATGGAGCCAGTCTGGCAATGAAAAGAAAACGGGCGGGGGGGGGGCTTATATGAGAATTAAGAATACTTAGGGACTTCATGATGTTTATTTTATGTACAAACAAGAAGACAGATCAAGAGAACAGTCATATGTATTTTGAATTTAATATATACGCATTCAAACTTCACCTCTCAAATTCCATTATTAACTTAATGTTTAAGACATGACTTAAACTTTGATCCTTTTTAACAGAGCAGATCTTGTCAGGAGTTATCTATTTCATAAACTGGATGGTTTTTGAATAAAAGATAACCATTTATGTAAAAATGTGTGAGAAGCATGCCTTTATTTACTCATATAAGAGATTCACTTTAGTAAGCACTGCAAAAACACTATTTCATTAAGACATATATTTGTGAAGAGTGTAAAAAGAATAGATTTAGAAATTAATTCCCCAGTTACGTAAGTAACTGACTAGCAGATGAGGCAAAGCGGAAGGGAGGAATGGAGAATGATCAGAAAAGTACAAAAGAGAGATAAAATAATGGTAAATGAAAAACTATTGTCACAGAGACTTGGGATATTGGGTGAGATATCAAATAACATTGCCCCATAAGGAGACAAGAAAAAACGGAGCAAAGGCAATATTTGAAAAGTGGCAGGTCTTTGATCACAGCTGATTAAAGGCATCGAGTCACAGAAGTGAAAAGGTAGACTACATACAGAGCAAACCAAATTTCAAAGTGAAATCTCAAAATCAGTCACAGAAAGAAGACAGTGAAAGGAGCAGCAATAAAACTGATGGCTGGTTTCTCCACAGAAACACTGAAGCTAGAAGGGCAAGGATGATATCTCTCAAGAACTGTAATAAAATGGCTGTCACCATAGGAGCCCGCACCTACCTTGGGAAAGCGCTTTTCAACAACGAAGACGCTCTCAGATAAACAAAACCTGAAAAAACGGAACCTTTCTGGTAGAAGGAAAACGATACCGGGCGAAGGCATGGAGCCACAGCAAGAATAAGGAACGACGCAGAAGCCAGCGGGTGACTCTGAAAGGGCCTCGAGTATATGCAATGACAAAATTCATGTTTCGTGGGATTTAAATATATGAAAAACGATTACAACTCAATTTAGCAAACTTTTAACGAATACATGATGACTTTTCATGTATTTCTTGTATAAATATAGACTTCTTTAATACCGTGTTGACAGGTTAAGTGCTAACATGCAAAGACCGAAATCTCAAAACTATTTCTCTCACCCGCAAATGAAACTATGTCTTATGAAAATATGAGACTGTTTTGAAAATAAATTTGTAGTAGGTTATATTCTCTAAACGATCTTTAGTCTTTATATTTCATTAATGATTCTCAAAAATAGGTGAGTGAGAGATGATATATTTATATAAAAAACATAAAATGTGTAGCCCATCAAGTTAACGCACCCGCCCTCTTCCTACACTATCACCCTACCTTTAACCATACGCTCAATCACGTGTCTATACACGAGTGTGCGATTTCCTCCTTCCTCACTTTTTTTTAGAAGATGACAATAGCTTAGAATTTGTTCAGGAATAAATATTTTGAGGGAAGTGTTCTTTTAGGGTCTTATTTCACACTGATTTCCTCTAGGACTGTTGGGTGAAGACTGTTTTCTCCTGGTAATTTATGGCAGGAAAACCCAGCGCTGAAATCGCTTTGTAAATTTCACCAGCCCTCGCATTAGAGACCACCACACCCAATTCCCCAGAGCAAAGCGCAGGTGGAACGCCTCTGCTTGGGGGCTTCCGTTTCCACTTGCAAACCTCACACTTCTCCACAGGGGCAGGGCTGTGAATGTTTTGCACGCAGGTCTATCTCGCTATAGTACCATGCACGGTGCAGCTTTCAACTCTGTGTACCTAGCACGGGGCAGGGATTTGACAGAAGAGCTTCACATATTCTCTCTGACGAATGAATAAACGAGGACTTGCATGCAACAATGTGCGCTATGTGACAGCTCTGTGTCTATCTATCTAAGAATGACTGAAAAACCATACAGATAGTTACCCAAAGTTTGCTGGATTCATTTTTAATTAGCTGTTCATATATGTTAATCCCACACATCAATTGTAACTTTATCGTTACAGATGCTCAATATCCTATGACGGCCACTGTCTCCTGTCTCCTGTGGGGGTTTCCTGCCCACTGTGCAGAACCAGCGAACTTGTATCTTTCAGTCCAAGACTTTGCAATGCCTTTAGTGAAAACAAGTTTCCTCAATCTGTCTGTGGGGCTGCCCTACAATGAGGTTCATTCCTGAACACCATGTGAAGAGAGCTTAACATTCATTTTTATGCTCACTTTCCTTTACAAATCAGAATATGGACAATGTCCACATTTCAATGGGGTGACAAGCTCTTAAGTGAGATGTATGGGCACATTTTCCCTTGTTTCAAGTGGATAGAGTCCCAAAGAAATTCCTCTTGACAGAAATCTTCCCTGGGTGTGCAATGGAAGAAATCAGCTTTACTTACAAATAATTGTAACCAGACAGACTCGTGAATGGTTTGTCACTTGCTGACAAATCCTGTGCCTTCAGACTATTGCTTTTCCACACATGGCTTGGGGCTCTACCCATCTCTGTCACTTGAAAAGTAAGGACTGTGGTTACAGCAGATGCTAGTACAAGCACTTTCACACTATAAGCTTGTGGGTGGCATTTTGCTAACCCTTTAGCCTTTCCACTCCCTTCAAAACACAACATGGTTTATGGACTTGACTGAAATGTACACACTGGCATCTCCTTGGAAATCTGAGGGCCAATGTCCTTAAAAGTCCCCTCCTGTGATTGTAAATGACTGACTAGATTTTAAAGTGATTCATTTCTTCCCACGATTTAAAGGCAGACATACCTAATAACCATTAACTAGACGCTTCTCTGAAATACGCATGCTCCATCGTTTAAGCAATAATATTAACACAAAGAATAAGGTAAAGTGTACCTAGTAAATGCGTCACATTCTGAAGTGCCTCTGGGCTTCCTCTGTCTATAGCAGGTAATGACTTTTTAAACTTGAGCTTCTTTTAAATGACTGCTCAAATGATGTGACACGCTTTCCTAGGCCGTGCTGCACTTCTGCAGAGGAAGGTGAAATGCATTGCATATGTCAACAATAAACGGCCATTAGAAAGAGGAGAGCGAACTTAGGGCTCAGCTGCCTATTGCTATCACCAGACAAGGAGGAAGCAAAGCCTCAGACCATCGCTTCAAATGTGAGGCAGAGAGACCACACGCAGCTACTCCCGTGGCTTTAGGGACACAGATGCTCTTCCTGGTGCTTCTTTCTTTCCACAGGAGGCTGCTCACGTTTTCTCTGTGTCAAGGTGTGTGTTGATGGACCAGGATTCCTTCTTCCTTGAAACATACATACACACGCACGCATGCACACACACACACACACGTGCGCATGCATACACACACACACATATATACACACACAGAGACACACACATGCATGTGTGCATACACATACATACACACACATATACACACACATACACACACACACGTGCGCATGCACACACACACACACACACGTGCGCATGCACACACACACACACGTGCGCATACACACACATATACACACACAGAGACACACACATGCATGTGTGCATACACATACATACACACACATATACACACACATACACACACAGACACACACAGACACACACAATCTATATAGTTTAGTATAGTTAAATATTAAATACATTATGTAATATTAGTATAAAAATAAATACAAAATATATTGTCTGTCCACTATCATTAATTGGTAAATATTTTAAAAAGAGAAACTGGAAAGCGTCATGGCTCTCAAGGATCAAAGAAAGGACTGAGCAAAAAGGGGGATGGGATAGCTGCGTTGTGATAATCTGAAAGGAGGGGGAAATACATCTATTATAAGAAAGTGAATAAATTTAATGTATTTCTAAACTCATATTTTCCCTCTGCATATATTATGTCAATAAAATATTACCTCCCACATATCTTCACTGATATGTGGGATATAAAACAGAACAACAAAGGAACAAAACAAACAAATGAAGAAACACAAACTCATAGACACAGTCAATAGTTCAGCGGTTACCAGAGGGTAAGCGGGGAGGGGGTGGCAGATGAGGGTAAAGGGGGTCAAATATATGGTGATGGAAGGAGAACTGACTCTGGGTGGTGAGCA
This sequence comes from Hipposideros armiger, assembly GCF_001890085.2. Classification (NCBI taxonomy): domain Eukaryota; kingdom Metazoa; phylum Chordata; class Mammalia; order Chiroptera; family Hipposideridae; genus Hipposideros; species Hipposideros armiger. The sequence goes on from NW_017731535.1 coordinate 1,341,832, forward strand.
CACAATGTGATATATAGATGATGGATTCCAGAATTGTACACCTGAAATCTATGTAACTTTACTAACCATTGTCACCCCAATAAACTTTAATTTAAAAAAAAGTAGAAATAGGTTCCCCCCCAAAAAAAGTTACCTCATTTTTCTTACACTTTTTTTTTTCTGCTTAATTCAAGGCTTTAACCATAGTCTGTCATTCTGAGGCTTTCTAAAGAGAAAAACATCAACCACAGTGAGAAAAGGACCTTTCTTTTTTTCCCCAACACTAAAAATTAAAAGGTTAAATTAAAGATGAGAAACTGTCTGCTTCTTAGTGCATAGGAAAGAACAAGTGAAGGGCAAATTACAAATCATTCCTCAGGTCATGAGGGGCACAGAGTATCTCCGTGTTGACTTTATAATCAGACTTGTTTATACCATTAACAGTTAGCTCATTTCTCATAGTCTAATGAATATGTTTACTGTACAACACTGTTAGGCATGTATGCTCACACTGCAAAGCCCAGGCATAAGTAACAGCTGCAATTTTTTTAATGGCTACAGTCATGAACATGTGATTTCTTAATTGCAATTATCATGGCAAAAGGATGAAATAAATCAGTTGCCAATGTGAGAAAAAAATATACATCTTTGGTGTCAAAGAATATCAGGAATATGTTAACAGTTTCTGGAGTGCTGTGTATCAATGATTTGGAGAATATGACAGGAGCCACAAGGTCGGCATGTCAAAACTGACACCACCTAAATATGTGACTGAGGTCTACACACCACACTTTATCTGGAATCTGAGGTTTTGGCTAAACCAATGCTTAGGATGGCTCTGTTGTGAAAGGCCAAGTGTCTATAAATGTTGGTCCATTTTTTAATGAAGTTTTTTTTGTGTGTGAAACTGTACATTTATGAAATATTTGACCACTAAAAGTTATGTAGGTACACCTCCAATAACATGCACTTTCTTTTCATAATGCAAGTGAATTTTTCTCACAATTACTGTTCATACCATTTTGTTTTGGAGATGAGACCAAGTTAAGTAATCTGTGCTACTTATCATCAAGGATTCCATCCAAATTCACCCTGAAATGCAGAGATGGTGACTGACAGAGATTGAATGCCTGTGTCCCCTCAAATCCCTATGTTGAGTCCTACCCCCCAATGTGAAGGTAACTGGAGGTGGGGCCATGGGAGGTGATGAGCAGGGAGACCCCATGGATAGGATTATTAAGGGGCCTCAGTGAGCTCCTTCACCCCCTCCATCATGCAGGCAGGGGCACAGCGAACAGACAGCCATTGAGAAAGCTGCTTCTCACCAGTAATCAAATCTGTTGCTGTCATGACCTTGGACTTCCCAGTGTCCAGAACTGTGAGAAATACATGTTTATTGTTTTTGTATGTCCCCAAGTCTGTGGTATTTTGTTACGGTTGCCTGGACGGACTAAGGCTGTGGCCATAACAACAGGGAATTTCTGGACGTCAGACCTGAACAACTAAGCTCATTTCAGTGAAAACAAAAGTCAAATCCAGAATATGTTAAATTCTAACATTTGAATATTCATTCAACATACTGAAAGCACTTTAGACATCTTATATGTATGTTCTTGAACTGTAGTTGTACAAAAGTGCTAATTAAAATTGTTTTGGTATGTAGAATGTTAATAAATGCTATTTCATATCTCAGATGTGCCAAGCAGTGTGCCTGGAATTTTGTTGGTCCTCAATACATGTTGTTAAATATATATGTCATTAAAACTTAACATGTTATTTAAAAATAAATAGAGATGCAGACAGATCTATGTATCTGTACACACACAGATATATGATATATAGCAGATAATAAAAAGGAGCTGTTGGTTTCTTCAGTATGGCTAATACTACAATCAGAGCAGGATCCTAAGAAAATGTGAAGTTCAGGATAGCTGGATTTTGTCATCTTGTTTTTATAATTTGCTTATATGATTTTTGTTTTGTATGCTTGAAGACGCTGTTAATAACCATTTTTTTTGAAGTTTTTGGTTTTTGTTTGTTTGTTTGTTTACTTCTTATTAGGAGGACATGGAGTATAATTTGAGTTTTTCTTGGAGACCCAAGTTTACTTTGCAGAACTTAGTTTATACATGTCTGTGATGCAACCATGTTCTCAGGCCTTACGAGCTCTGCAGAGCTGGTAGCTCCTGTGAAACCCCAGCTTCACATGGCTGTGGGTGGCTGTCTTACTCCAACCCTCATGCCTGACCTTTAGCCTTTGTGTGTCTTTCTCTGCTCCCAATAGTACGACTTCCTGCAGTCGCCTTCTCATATCCAATGGTAATTCACAGAATTTGGTTCTCTACTCTGCTCTCAGCTTACAAATATCCCATGAAGGGTTAAAATATTGAGCGCTAAATGCATTCTTTCTTCAACTGTCTATTCAGTACTTACTATTTGTAACCCGCTATTAGGCACCAACTGAATGGCTGAGCAAAGAAACCAGCCATGTTCTCTGACCATCAAGAACTGTACGATCACCAGGAAGGACAGCCAAATGCAAAGCACAAAGCTGAGCCAGAGCACGCTGGAAGAGCTGATTCATTCTTCTTGGGAGAGGTCAAGATAAGTTCACAGAGAATCTAGGCGAACCAGGGTGGCCATGGATAAGATGATTCTAGGTGCAGAGAAGGTGGAGGTAAAGAACCTTGCCAACACAGCAGAAGCCTGAACAATGCTGTGGAAATTGCACAGTAGGCCTGGGAAAGTCTGAGGGTCCAGCGTGCTTAGAGGGAGGGAGACAAAGAGGGCTCCACCGCAAGGGTCTCCGCTGGGGCTCGGTCTCTGAGCTTCCAAGGGTGGTGACGGCAGAGGGCGGGCTCCCCTGTCAGTGGGAGATGGTGCAGGAGTGCAGGTTCCCAGCAGATCGGGACAGGCCTTACTGTGCATGTAAATGTTCTATAAAAGGTTCCAGGAGTTTGAAAGCATACTGGTGACAGCGCTCAGTGGATGGCCTTCAGCAGGGAGGCTGTGGCAGCTTGGTCACCATCATGGGTATCAGTGCAACAGTTCACACGAGAGACAGTAAGAATGGAATGATGGGTGGTGTGGAGTCAGGCTGGGTAGATGGTACCAAAGGGACTTAATGAGATAAGAACACACAGACACTAGTGACCAGTCCAGATAGGTGGTGATGACCGTGATGGAGAAACACACCACAGGTGATACAATATGGCTGGGGTGCGGATGATGGCTTTTCTTAATAGACCATTGCGTCTGACGTATCTGAGGGACACGAAGCCAATGACATCTAATCTCAGCGACTGACCAGTAGATGTGGGACCACCATCCTCCAATGGACGGGGGAGGGGGGCAAGTTTTAGCATTTGACAATTTCTATGGTGTAAATTCCAGTCAGATAATTAACCTTAAACTTATGCAGCCCTGTATGTAAATTATATCTCAATAAAACTGGAAACAAAGAAAAGGGAAAAATCTGAAAAAAATTTCTATCACGATGAAGCTCCCAATAAGACTATGTATTTTTTAAATTATACCTCTTTTTTATTCTCTAATTGGCTGCATTCATTAACATTTCCAGATGAATAGTATATAATAGCAGCAAAAGTGGTATATTTTCTTTAGTTAGATTGCTTTGAAAGTATTCCATTAAATTGGTACTAAATTTCTTAAAAGTATCCTTCTGTATCTTATATTTGACTGTTTATAAAAATCAGAAATGAGTGCAAAATTATATTTACTACTTTTAATATAGATAAATATAAATCAGTAATTTATAATATAAATTAATATGACTTTTATAATCTACTGATATTTAATTTTCTAACATTTAATTCATTATAATATTACTGAAATGAATCTCACTTACCATTCGTATATCTTTTAATTTACTTCTAATGTCTACATTCATATTTATTGAGACAATTTGAATCAGCATTTACATGTGAGATTTGCTGTAGTTCTTTTTATGTGTCTTTTCTCAGATTTTTCTATAAATGTGAAATTCAGAAATGTATTTAGAAAGTTATTATTCTCTGTTTATATGCTGGAGGAGTGGAAAAAAAATTTAAAAAACAACAACAAAAAGCAAAACAAACAAAAAAAACAACCTTAGGTATCTTAAATATCTTAGATATAGGATATAATTAGTTCACACCAGTCCTTGAACTCAGTACCTTTGTGGGGACTGGAGGATGACAGTTCTCACAGTATCTGACCAGTTCCCATGGTACCTGAGCAGTTCCCACGGTACCTGAGTAGTTCCCAAGGTATCTGACCAGTTCCCAAGGTATCTGACCAGTTCCCACGGTACCTGAGCAGTTCCCATGGTATCTGACCAGGTCTAACAGTACTGGGGGGATCAGTGTTCACTCCAAGTGAATGCAGACGGGCAGGAAAGAACCCGCCACAGTCCTGCTGCCCAAAAGCAAGGTTAACAGAATTTGTGAGAAACATAATCATTGATTTTCTCATTTACTCCCCCTCCTTTTAACAGGTACATAGCAAATTAAGTCAATGCTGCTGTAGCACCCCTAAGGTTTGTTATTATCATGATAAAAAAATTAGCATAATAATGTTGGTGCTAATTATGCATTTTGGCATACTGTTTCATCTCAATAGAAATATCCTTAAACCTAGGAAAATGGCTATTTAATGGGAGTACGAAATACAGGAAAATGCTTTCAGAGTCTTGGATTAATTTTCAATTATAAGTAGCTTAAAAAGTGACTATCTGTAGCACTTAAAGTTCATATATACTCACACTTCATAATGGAAATAGAAAATAAATAGCCAGAGCATTGTTATGATTTTTTGTGATCGGGATTCTTAAAGCTTGAAAAGATCTTATTTTAAAAGTAGCAAAGCAACAACTTCCATTTGCTTCACGTACAGGCTCTCTTTCAATTTTACCCCAAATCCCCTACCTATTGTGTAGCATTGTTTCCATTTTACAGAAAAGTTAGCATTCTCAAAAATTTGATAGGAAATGTATTCATTTGCTAGGCCTGCCCTCAATCCTCCAATAAGATTACATTCCCAGTCACAAAGTGTTAGGACTTTGTTTCTTAGCAGAAATGCAAATCAACTATAATAAATAATAAGACGCACATATATGAGTATATTTGAACCTATTCTTTCAACCTCATAACATATTTTGCTCTGCTTCCCATGTCGTATTCTTATCATCATAACTACATGTGTTATTCAGCTTAATATTTGAAATTGTTAAATGCCGGTTTACTCAGCTGTCTTTCTTCCTTAGACTCCCAGCACCTGGGGGAGATATAGCATGTTATTTATGGCTATATCCTCATCACAATAGATAAGTGTCTAGTGCATCTTTGCTCAGTAACTATGTATTGTGCTGAATGGAATGGATTATTTGACAAAAAAAATGCAAATGATTCCAGTATATATAGTAGCTTGAACGCTGAGATTATTTATTATAATTCAGTGATTGTCTCTTTTTGATAATATGCCAAAGAATGAGATTAAGGCAATACCTGTTGGTATCTGTGCTATGATTCATTGTTGGAATCATTTAACAAAGCTCAGAATAGTAAATATAGGCGCGGCTTTTTTACAGCTTTAGCAAAGCTGGCATATAAAAAGTCTGAGGAATTATGACAGCCCTCATTTAGTTTGCCACAGGAAGAAAGTATTATTAATTAATACTGAGAGATTCAAGAACGCAGGTACATAAGAGTAGAACTCATACTGGCTTGAGTTAGTTATCATTCTATATTTCTGAGACAGAAGATATTGGATCTTTGGAAAAGTCATGACGTATTTTGTCTATGTTTTTCAAAGGTCATTTATTTATATAAAGAACAAAGATCAATCAATGATATATTGCCCATTTTGTTTGATAACCATTTGCCATCTTTCAAAGCTTCATAATTCCTCATTCATAGAAGGACCTGTCTTTATTTGCAAAAAACTGAACAAGGTGCTGATTTACAGCCTCATCTGAATTGAACGTTATACCATGCAAGGAGTTTTGAAGAGAACTAAACAAGTGGAAGTCTGACGGCGCAAGGTCGGGTGAGTATGGTGGGTGTAGCAACATGTCCCATCCAAGCTCCAGTCATTTTTGACGGGTAATCAAACTTGTGCATGGTCTTGTGTTGTCGCGATGGAGCATAACTCCTTTACAATTAACAAGCTCTGAATGTTTTTGGATGATGGATTCGTTCAAACTGTTCAATTGCTGACAGTACACATTCGAATTGATTGTTTGGTTTCTTGGTAGGAGTTTAAAAAACACGACACATTTAAAATCCCACCATACTGAGAGCATAACCTTCCTCTGATGAATGTCTGCTTTCGATGTCGTTTGAGGCAAATCATCATGTCAGGACCAAGACCATTTGCACATCACAATGTTGTAAACAACCCACTTCTCATCACCAGTTATCAGTCGCTTCAAAAAAGGATAATTTCCCTCACGTTTAATGAGCATATCACAGATGTTTATATGTGCTGTCAAATGAATTTCTTTGAGTTCATGTGGAACCCAAATATCAAGCTTGCTTATGTATCCCAGCTTCTTCAGGTGGTCGTGAATGCTTGAATGATGGATGTTCAATGTTTCTGCAATCTCTGGTGTCGTGTAACGTGGATTTGACTCAATAAATTCCTTTATTCTGTCGTCATCAACCTTGGCAGGCCTCCCTGACCGAGGAGCGTCGTTGAGATCAAAATCACCAGCACGGAATTTCGTCAACCATCGTTGGCAGTGACGTTCTTGTAGAGCATTGTCACTGTAAACTTTATGCAACTTTTCACAAGCTTGACCCATGTTCTTCCCTTTATGGAAGCAAAACAGTAAAATATGGCAAATATGCACAGTTTGGTCATCCATCTTCAACTTGTAAAATTTCCGAAACTCAACCAAATCGCTCAATATTTTTTTAGAATGAAGCTAGAACTGTCCAGTCAAATGACATAGCAATAACATAGATGCAAATGACTAGTACTTCCAAAAATGAACTAGTGCCATCTGTTGCAAACATGCGTCATTACTTTTCTGAAGACCCAATAATATGAGGCCTGAAAAGGGCAAATCCTACAGTAAAGAATAATCATGTTGATTTGACAATTTCTCCAATTATTTTTTCATTTCTTCATTCATGCATTCATTTATTTATCCATCCATCCACTAACCCCTCACAGTGTACTAAGAATGGCAGAATGCTTTGGTAGGGCTCTTTTGATCTGTGACTTCCTTCTAGAACCTTCGCAAACAGATTTTTGTCATTTTGTTTCTGTTTGATTGCACTCCTACAGCTACCGCTGACTTATCCTGGAGGCACAGCAGTGGTACTTTCTCTATGTTGTTTCCTAAATATTGTACTTATTTCTACTTTGAAACACCCTCAATGTATCATTCTTATTTCATTTTCCCCAGTTCTCACCACTGAACATTTCAGCACCTTTTCTCTCTATTCCTGTGCTCTTGTTTCTTTCCTGGATACTGAAATTTCTGCACAGGCACCACATTCTAGCCCCTGACCTCTCAATTCCTTGACCTCTTCACATTGAATGACCTTGAACTCAGCCATCCACTCCTAGGGTACTGCCTTGGAACTTTTCATTATTGTAACCATATCTCCTCCAAGTCTCAAGTCCACCTTCCTGGTAACCACGATCACATGCCCTCCATGCTGCTCCACTGGATGAAATGTGCTTACTCCTCTCTGCCTCCTCTATGCACTATTGCAACTTCAGTCATGAGTTACAGGTTCTAGAAATATGTGAGTAATGATTGAGTAAATCGGGAATAAGGTATGGTCCCTGGCATCAAGAAATTTAGGTATTGGTCGGAGAGATGGATAGGTAAAGAGGAAAGTCACCATTGTTTATTGATCCTTATGGGAGTGTTATATAACCCAATTTTCAGGACTGGATTTAGAAAAGGTTTGCAAGGTCTCAGGGAGACTTTCTGGAGTAGTGATTTCCAGACTGAATCCTGAGAGACAACGTTCTGCTCATATCTCAACTAATATTGAGATTTTGACCATTATGCCAATTATTTCCATGATAGAGTTATAACACGTAAAATTTGATGTATACCAAACATTGTTTCTTGACGGTAGTCCTTTCCTAACCAAACAAAATATTTACCTATATTTTACAACAAATTTTATACTAATGAACAATTAACTCTGAAATGCATACTTTCTTCCTGAGTCAATACAGCTCCGTCTCTGCCAACTCTGTAATTCCTGTTATTTCCTCTTTATAATACCAACTTCTGTGTTTCAAAATTGGGTCCAACCGTAGTTCTTTCACAAAACAGCTCATTTTGAAAGAAATGAAAAGCAGCAGCTGAGATACACAAAGTAAAATACATGTATTTCTAGGATTTGGAAGACAGCACAAGCAGTTGCCCTTCTTAGTAGACACGTGTAATTAATAAGGATGCTGTGTTCATTGAATGACATGACGAAGTGTTTCATTTCTAATAATAACAGTGGTAACAGAGTATTCCATGGCCTTTGCCTCCTAATTTGAGATTACATGCAAATGTATTATCTTCCTAGATCCTTAGTGTAACCCTTCAAATAGTCAGGAGAGAGGGTCCTCCCACTGCACAGACTGAAAGCAGTTTGAAGCTCTCTGATCTGACCAAGGTTATACACTTGTATCCAACCTCCTGGTTCACCTCTGTCCTCACATAAACCAATTTTTTCTAATGATTTTAATCTAAATTATATCATGTCTTCAAAAAATATGCTTGAGCATTATCTGAGTTCATACCTTGCAATTCTATTTGAAGTAGATCTTTTGTTTCCCCAAAATCAAGCAACAAAAAGTGAAATAAAATATAGAAATGACAAAATTATAATTTGGATCCAAATTATGTACTATTTTTTATCTTCAGCATACTAGATCACAGTTAGAACACACATTTTGCAAAGAATATAATTAACTTCTGTGGACTATCATGGTATAATCACATTTAAAAAAGTGTATTCTAGGTTTTCTTCTATTTCAGTAGAAAAATCATTGGGCGACTCCCACTGGCCAGTCATTGTTCTCTGCACTAAAGCTAAGAGGTCCCTGACTGACAGCAACCTATTGTCTAGTCAGTGAGAGACATGAGTGCATCCTTTCAGGCCTGGACAATAGAGCACCTATTCAAATTATAAGACATCAGTGTCGTCTCTGATCATTTCTAAAGATTCAATTATTTCTATAAAATTATAACATACATGTACGTAAAATTATAGAAGAGGTTCTTTATTAAACATTTATGTATTTATTAAACCTTTTGTACAAAAGATACGAAAAATAAATAAACTAAAAAGAAAGGCTTCCCCAAACTTCCAATCCAATCCCAGTCAACATGCATATTAGATAAATAAAGCTTTTGTAAAACAGGATTATCATTGTTGAATGGATTGATATTGAGATGCCTGAGAGCTCTCCTGTCTAATTTATGCTACACCTTTCCTGCTGTAACAGTGATGAGTGGTATTTTCTACTTGAATTATAATTACTCTCCTGATCCCCTACCACCATACTGAAGATAGTATTAGTTCAGTGCCTGGTGTCTGGTTATCAGCCATAATATGTGCCTGCAACCCTGTGATAGAAGGTGATGGGGATCCCCATCATCAGCAATGGCATGAACGCTGAGCTGTTTTGCTAGTGACGGTGGCTGCTCTGTGACTACAGACTACATACTCAACCCTAGTCACAATGTACAAGGTATGATGGAAAACTACGGTGAATGTTTATATTAAAACAAATTATTACAGGGGCCGGTTGAGTGGCTCAGCTGGTTAAGAGTTGGCTTGGGAGCGCGAGCTCTGAACAGCAGGGCTGCTGGTTCAGTTCCCTCATGGGCCAGTGACGTTGCGCCCTCTGCAGCTAAGATGGTGAACAGCAGCTTGACCTGGAGATGGGCTGCTGTGAGTCACCGACGATTGCACGATTGCGAAGGCTGCAGTGGGGCTGGCCGGCAGTTGCCGTGAGCTTTTGTGAGCTGCCATGAGCCGCTGTGAGTGGCCGTCCAATGGCGGGCGAGCGACTGCCTCACCCAGGAAGAGCGCAATAATAATACTAACATGGGCCAGTGATGCAACGTCCTCCACAACTAGACTAAAGAACAAAAGGACAGCAACTTGTCTATTCCCCTCCCCCAATTCCCCAAAAAGATCTTAAAAAAGAAAATTATTATAGTAAAAGACACATTGCCATTAATCCCCCTGACTTCAAACATACTTATGCCATTGTTCTTGCCACTTACTGAAGCAGTTCTGGAAGTCCTCTTTCGTGAGTGTCTTTACTTTATCCTCCATCATGACAACACTCCATGTCACACATCACTTCTGGTACGGCAATTTCTGTCACATAGAAAGACTACAGTGTGTCCTCATCCATCTTATTCACCGGATCTGGCACCGTGCCACTTCTGGCTCTTCCCCAAAGTCAAAATGATTCAGGACATCAAGGCAGTCACGACAGCGCAACTAAAGACACTCACGAAAGAGGACTTCCAGAGCTGCTTCAGAAAGTGGCAAGAACGATGGGATAAGTGTGTTCAAAGCGAGGGGGAGGATTTTGAGGGGGATTAATGGCAATGTGTCTTTTACTGTATTATTTAATTTAAACATTTACTGTATTGTTTGATCATATCTCATATCTGCCAACAACATTCAAAGGAAACTTTAAAGGGGTTGAAGATTATATAAGTTCCACATTAAACATTTTTCTTCCCATGTTAAATAACCTGAAAAAGAAATTAACTCTACTAAGACTCCAGCCCTCTAAATATGTTTGATTTACACATGTTGACAGCAAGCACTAACGTGGGTGGGGGATTTATACATAACTTGTATGACTAAAGCAAAACAGGACTCTATCCAGAATATTTATTAGTTTTAATTACAGAAATAGAGCGAGTTTTAAATAGGAAGAATTTCACTTGTCTAAGCATATTAAAGTAAGGAATAGCTGTTATTGTTTCTTGTAGAAGAAAAAAATGCCTCTTTCTTTCTAGGTTCAATGAAGACCTTCAAATAAGCAATAATGTCAATTGTATATAACCCAAATTTTAAATCAAATTAAGTTAGTCTTTCCAGCAGGTCATACATCTGCAAGAAGAATTTTAAAATAGTTTTGAAAATTTATTACAGCATTTACTTTTATCTAAAGCAGCAGTTCTCAACCTGTGGGTCGCGACCCCTTTGGGGGTCGAATGACACTTTCACAGGGGTTGCCTAAGACCATCAGAAAACAAAAAGATATTTACATTACGATTCACAACAGTAGCAAAATTACAGTTATAGAGTAGCAACGAAAATAATTTTATGGTTGGGGGTCACCACAACATGAGGAACTGTATTAAGGGGTCGNGGCATTAGGAAGGTTGAGAACCGCTGAATTCTAAAGCATCCATATAAGATGACCTAACACTATACAAGCTCTAATGTTGGGGTCCAGAAAGTAAGAACATGCCCGTAGACTAAAGTTTAAAACAGACCAACAAAATACATCTGTAGGGAGACATCACCACTTACAGCAGTGAGAAACTCAACACGACTCAGATAGACTGGAATGGGGTTAAAGAATTGTGCCATGTGCCCGCAGTGAGGTGACACAGTGTGTACTGCAGTGACCACGTGGACTTATCAGAAGTGAAAGGGACACTGAAAGCAAGAATGGCCGAGGGATCCTGGAGGGGAAAATCCCAGTGTTCACACATTGGAACGGATACCATATCATCAACAGAAGAAAGACTGGAAACTCAAATTTGAGCAGACTTCTGAGTTCCATGGACCTTTGATCTGCTGACACTAAATAGATCTATAAGGTAATAAACGTATGAAATTTAAAAAAATACTGAGAAATTAGGTCAATGAATATAAAAATGTATTCCTCTTCATCACACTTCTTTACACTCCATGTAGATATTTTATGTATTTGGTTACTTGAGGAAATGACACATAAAAATGTAACCACCATCACGGCCCACACAGTGACCATCAAAGCACAAACTGACCAGGTTCTCCTACTTATGCAGGTGCTGAAAATGGGCCAGGGTACTTAGCGGACAAAAATAATAATTATTGTTACTATTTATTGGGTGGGAACTGACAGCTAAGTGTTTTTCATACAGTATTTATCATAACAACTCTCCTAGGTGTGTAAAAGTTACATCCGTTTTAGAGAGACCTGAAGTCACATTCAGGTGAATTTATGTTAGCTTCTAAGAAGTGGCAGATTTAGGACACACGCCCATTGGTCTTTAGGTCTGAAACCTGTATGGCCGCTTGGCCGCCCCGTTCCTCCTCTAGATAGAGGTGTTCGTAATAACTGGAAACAGCAGGTTGGGAGTTGACCTATGTAGGAAAGATCATGAGACGCTAACCAGTGGCCTGCCTGTCCTCCTCTGATCATCGTGCCATCACTGGGAGGTGGCAGCCTGGGTAGGCCTGCAGTGTCCAGGGCTCTGGCTTCCTCAGGTCAGGTGGCAGACTTATGGGCAGCAGAGTGCGGGTGGGAGTGACAAACCCTTTCCACATCTAGCCGACAAAAGCATCCCATGATAATTCGGCTTTCTCTGTCTGCAGTTCTGCCAGATGGAGTCTGTTTACCTCCAGGATGACCTTGGAAGGTCTACATAGATGCTATAGTAAGGGGTATGGATACAGACTTAATTACAGCTATAGATTTGCTGTAAAAAGTGAAGTTGAAATATACAGCTATTGATATCATGAAGGGATAGCTATCAATGGATATATTCCTTGTTGAGATCATCATGCTAAGCAAAATAAGTCAGACAGAAAAGTCAAGAACCATATGATTTCACTGATATGTGGAATATAAAACTGAGAACAACAAAGGAACAAGACAAACAAATGAAGAAACAAAAACTCATAGACACAGACAACAGTTTAGTGGTTACCAAAGGGCAAGGGGGCGGGGGGTAGTAGAGGAGGGTAAAGGGGGTCAAATATATGGAGATGGAAGGAGAACTGACTCTGGGTGGTGAGCACACAGTGCAATATACAGATGATGTGTTATAGAATTGTACATTGAAATCTATACAATTTTACTAACCATTGTCACCCCAATAAATTTAATAAAAAACAAGTAAAATCAGCTGACCATCGATGTCTTTTTCTAAATAGTGTTAACAGATAAAATATGCCAAGTATGAATCATACCTATTTTAATGTATGTATTGTAACTAAACACAGTGGGTTATAACTATTTTCTAACATGCTTTCATTCTAAAGAAACCAGTTCTGTGGTTTGATTTCAATATCAAATAGTATTTGTCAAATTAAATACCAAACATTACCATAAACTAGTGGGTTGTCAGAAAAGTCATGATGCATTTTTGCAATAAAAAACATAGAAAAAATATGTAATAATGACATTTCTGACAACCCAATAAATGAAAAGCTGACAAAACCATTTTACAATAATGGGAGATGGGCCTTTTTTTTTTAACTCAGAAAGATAAAAAGTGTAGATTTCTCTGCTTCCTATGGAAATTCATGCATATATTGTTAGTAGTCTCAAATTTTGGAGGAAACATATCCCCATATTGACAAGTTCATATGTTTGAAAGCTCTACCTCACTTTTAAGCAAAACATTTCTGTATCACCACAAATACATTGATTGTTAAGGATGTTCTCTTAAGAAGAAAGAAATCAGTGCAATGTGCATGAGCATGTTTCCCCAGAAAATATCCCTCTTAGCCAGATAAGAAGAATGAGAACAACACAGGGAAGAGAGGAATATCAACAGGAAAGTCAGGGGGTCCTTTTGGAGAGCTCCACCGATTTTTAAAACTCCAACAAGAGTCTGTGCCCTGCGTCTTTGAGAAGAATGGACCCGCTCATTTAAATTGCTCCTTGGGGGCCACACTTGGCTGCAACCCTCGTCTTTGCCTCCATCACACACACAGATATTTAAGGAAGTCACAGTCCATGGGTTCTAAATTAAAGCTGCCATCCTCCCTGGAGGATTTGTGCCACCTGGAAGTATGTGCCACCACTGACATTTTTGTAATTTGCAGTCATATTGTTCTTCAGTCTCTGACGCCTTTTCACAGGCATTATCTCTTTTGTCCGGAACCTTGTTAATTGGTAGGACAGGTGAGACGTTACAGAAGAGGAAAAGGAGGTGTAGGGACATTAAATGACTTGCTGTGGTCACCCAGCTGATAAAGCAGAGTATTAGTTGCTGAATTCGGGTTCAACCCTTTTCTGCCAGAGCTCATCATGTGTGGATGACTAACTGTGGGAGATTTTGCAATTATTCCTACCTACTCTCTCTTCCCTGTGAAAGGACGCTAATGCCCACTCATTACATTAGGGCCCACAGCGTCTCCTGTAGGTTGAGAAAGCACATGCGCCCCACTAACTTGGCCCAGTGGAAAGCGAGTGACCTGGATTCAACCGCATCTGAGCAAAAACCGCAAGACATTTTGAGAGTTGACCAATTTGTCATCTCTCTTCTTTGCCCTCGAGAACAGCATGTCCGAGGGGGAAATGGCCTAGAGCAGGTCAAGGCTGTGCTTTCTCCCTGGGTTCTGAATGAGATGCTACACGGAGCAAAAGAGTCTGGACGGAGCCATGGTCTACACATCATGTAGGAAGGACGGACCCGCTGTGAACGTTTCCTCCACAGGCGGAGGAAGGAGCCCCTCAGACGAGCAGCTGTTCTCTGGAACCTCTTATCTTTACCTCCAAAATGACATTTGCTGGCAGGCATCCGCAAGAAGCATGAACACAGACACAGATAAGGAAGGTTCAGCGAAGTTCCCAACTGCAGTCACCGAGATAAGAGCCCGAGGAAAAGCACCGTTTCATTCTGCCAGTTCCCTATGGTGAATGCGCGCAACGTGAACTTATTTTCCTTACTGCACGCCTTGAGCCATGCTTTCTGTCCTGTGCCACTGACAGTGATGTCGTTGGGAGATGTTTCATGGGACAAAAGTCTTACTAGGGAAGAAGAAGAAAGGGGTACTGTACAAGTGAGACCCTCAAGATGTCTGGCCCCAGAGCAAATGACAGCTAATGAAGTGCAACCTGATTGTCTGGAGAAACTGACTATTAATCTGTAAGTCTGGGATACTGAATATGGGGACGTGATGCTGGGGTGTTTACAAGGAGTACAGCTGAGACTCTGAAAAATATAGCCAGCCATGTCTGCAATATTTTGAAGCACTTAGGCATATGCATAGAATACATTTGTAAATATTAAGGGATGCATTTGTAATTACAGTTATTGAGACAGGATGGAAATAAAATGTCACAAAGAAATAAACTTGTATGAAATTCAGAGAAACTAGAAGATCTACTTTCTTTTCATGCAAATACTTCTTGGCTCAAAATGTTTTAATTGTTTTAATATCTTCATTGCTGTTGAAACCCACAAAGAAGCCACAAGCATTTAGAGAGAGCTGCTACAGATATCCATATTAAGAATTCTCTAGATGACGCCCTATAATCACCATTTTGGTATAAAGGCAAGTTAACTTTATCCTGTATTGATGGAGAATAACAAAAATAATCATCTTTTCATCACATTATTATGAGAACTATAAAGATTGATGGAAGAGAATGAAATCCTTTGATACTGAAGTATTTAATAATTTAATAAAGCATTTTTTTTTTTTTTTTTTTTAGCTGAGCCATCCTGCTACCTGTTGGCAGCTCAGCGGCTGCTCAGCTCGGGCTGGACTTGAACTGCTGTTGCTCAGAGCTCAAACTCTTGAGCGAGCTCTTAACCAACTGAGCCACTCGGCCGGCCCATAAAGCATTTTTAATAAGTAAATATTATTGATTCTACAATTGAAATTCTAGAGAATCAGCTAAGAGCATGATTCTAATTCCAAGTAACTAATGAAGAAATAATTTACATAAAAACGAGACCAGTTTCAGCTCTAATTTTTTATGAAGACATTGCTACTTTTATGCGTTAAAACAAATATCAATTCTAACTGTATTTATGAATTTAAACAAATATGAATTCCAATTACATGTCTAAAAATATTGACTTCTTACATCTTAGACTACCAGAGGGAAATTCTACTCTCTTGAATCATGGCCTACCATGTATTTCTCATATTCCTTTTATTTTTACATTTCTCTCAATTCTTTTCTTGTATTCAAGTCTATTTTTATTAAAAAATTCTAATGTTTCAACTTTCTAAACTGATATCAAAACTGTATTATTCATGAAGGCAAATCTCCATTCAATATGAACATGAGTTAACATGTTCGAGCCCTAGAAATTCTGCATTAATAAAGATAAGCATTAATTCATTGTCATAAGGAACTCAGTAGATAAAAGGGAAAAAAAAGAACTGTTATGTGATCTCACAATCCCTTTTAGTTAGCTTTGCAAAATATTTAGTGCAAAATGTGAAAATAAAATGAAAACCACCTCAGTCAAAATTACCTCAACATGATGTGGGTTGTCTGTCTTATAAAATATTGTGATTGTTTTCAGTTTCTAAACATTGGATAGCATGCTAATCAGGAATGTCCTTCTTCATGCAGGAGGCTAAGGGCGGTCTTGTTTCCCAATGATGTTGGAATGAAACAATTTCTGATGTTTGACAGAACAACACACATGTCAAATAGCTTGCGGAAGAGTGATTATTAATTTCCAAGTACGACTTTTTTGAATTTTGGATGTGACTGAATTTCCTAAATTAATACTATCATAGATTTATAATGTGTTTCTCAATAATTTACAAAGTTAGCATATTTCATAATGTATTAACTGTAAATTATTTTATAGACACCAGAAGGACACATACGAATTGATTGACAGTTGTTAACTTTGGGTCATGGATACAAACATGATGAGTTTTTATGTTTATATTCCAAATTAGTTTCACAGTACTAAATCAATTCCAAAATCCTCATATAATCAGAAGAGTAGATGAATACCCTGTCCTTAAGCCTTAGGCTTTATTTGACTAACATATTTATCATAAATGCACATAAATGAAAGTCCAATGGATGTACGACATTGACTATATGACAAAGCAGGAATCAACACTGAGTAGTCTTTGTTTATAAGACATTATCTCTAAAGATTAATACCTCCAGGAAGACAGGCAACCAATAAGTCCATGCATTTCTGATGCTATTTCTGTTCATTTCTTCTTATAGTTATTAGCTTCTGCCTTTTTTTATGATAATATCTATAAACAAATGCAAGTCTTCATGTCTTCAATCTGTCAACAGAAAATCTAGCTTAAGACTATCATAAGCACTGTCTAGATGATGCCCTAGCTGTATTTCAGACAGAAAGGTGATAAATACAGTCTTCATTATCCTTCCAGTGATGAGTCTGATGTGGGATGGAAACCAATACATGGGTTTAACAGCAATACATAATGCACAAAACATTACTTGCGGTTAACTTGCAAAACTCTTAAATATGCTTCATGACGGATATTTAGTTCTTTTTTTTTTCAGCCAACGATCTGCTAAGATATTAGAATATTCTTATAGCAAAAAGCAATGAGTCAAAATTTACTGTTGACTGTGTTTGGGGCTCACCATCATGTCTGTGCTCGGCAGACTCTTTGCCAGACATGCAATTTGCCCTTGAGGGTCTGTGCCAAAAATGAACAAGGCGCCCCTGCAGGGCTGTCCAGAACACTTAAGCAACAACCCTTGTCATGTTTCGTGGCTGGCCACCAAAAGTTCCACCCACCTCCTGCCAAGCAAATGTGGAGCTTAACAGTTGCTTGCATGCAGATAGATAGATTTTAAATGACTGGAATGAGTTTCATATCATTGGCACCACAACTTGCAAACAAGAAAGTGAGAACACCTTCAAATATATTCTGAAATTCTGAATTTAAGCCACCAATCATGGGTATGTTAACTTTACAAAGAGGACACAATGGTTCCAACTAGTAATGCTAGCCCAACAGAGGTGTGTGTGTATATATATATATATATATATATATATATATATATATATATATATATATTTTTTTTTTTTTTTTTACAGGGTTGGTTCTCTTTAACCAATGTAACCAATGAACCCGAATGGAATTTTCTGTGACCAGCGCTGGGATCTGTGGTAAGCTGTTAGACGTCCTTACAAATTACAGAAAACTGGATGAAGGTGAATGCGACTATCTATGACATCTGCTCTCAGCCGTGAGCGTCAGCAGTCGCAATCTGTTCCGTACGGCCACCCATGTTTTGCATGACTAAGTACATCCCATCACAAGGAAAAATCTGTGAGCAAGAGGAAGCTGACTCTACCAGGTCAGCTGTTTACAGGAGAGGACAGGAAGACACGTATGCATGGCGCTGCCACTCACGTGTGTGCTCATTGAACACACATCAAAGCTGTGAATCCTGGGAACCTAAGCCTTCAAACCATGCTGCACGGAGGAAGTGTCTGTGATGGCCTCCAGCCTGACCCCGGCTGGTCATTCATCCTCATGCCAGGCCCTACTGTGAACCCACCTAATTTATCATGAAGTCTCAGTAGCTAAATGTGACCAAAGAGCGGGTCCAAGAAAAGCCACCACCAGAGACAGGAGAATTATTCCATCAGGAAAGGGAATGGGTAGTGAGGCGGCACACAGTCAACAAAACCAACACATGAGAGCTCCCATCACCACGTTCTGCTTTCAAAAGCACCCTGTCATATAATTCTATAGTATGTATTTTTACTCTGCTGTGCTTAGAATGCAAAGAAATTGTGGCTCCCCCAGCTCGGTGGTCAGTGACTCAAACTGGGGAATGAAGAAAGACTACTGTTTACAGGGCGCTGCATCTCCCAGGCATTGGCAGGTGAAATTGGATGGTGGTGAAGCTTTCGTGTTTTCATTGCTGTGTCAGAACTCAGCCAAACGAGGCTGGAGCAGTGGCGTGTAGAATATTCCTGAGTCCAAAGCTGAGGGAAGAAAATGCTTTTGACTGCAGCATGTCCGAGATAGATGGCGGCCAGGCTGAGGGACAGAGCAGGGTCGCATGAAATATGGAGTCAGGATGCCCAGACGACAGGGATGGCGGGTGATTTCTATTTTGGAAGCACTAGGACATGGGTGTGTCAGGCCCTGCCTCACGTTCAAGGTTTGGATGGAGTTTGCTAAAGCGACTCGCACTGATAAGTCACACTGGCACTGAGTTTCTAAATACAGGACATAGAGCTGCTGTGTGGCGCTGCACTGAACTCAGCATGCCTGGCACCAAGCTGAGAAAATACATTTCACTTAGAAATAAAAGTGAGCCTCACACAATGGACAGTGTCTTAGAAATACGGTGCGTTTGAAACTGTTTCTTCATGAACTGGCAAGGAAATAGGAAGAGAAAGGGAACAGACGTCGTTCACTGCCAGAAGTGTGGCTCCCAGCTGGCGCCTGACTCCCTCGACCCACAGCGGACACCGGCACTGTTCTCCTTGCTGCCATTACAACATTACTGATGCCAAGCCCGCTGCCACTATCAGTGCTGTGCGCAGTTGGGAACGAGGCCAGAGGAAGGGGACCAGTGGTGGCAGGGCTGTCAGCTGCTGGAAGACAGCACAGCTCTCAGAGGGCCAGGTAGACATGGAGAGCCCCTTGAAATGTGCGAAACAGAGGCAAACGTGCCCTAAAAACGACAATAAACCATAATGTAGTTTGCTCGCCTGGATGACTTTTGTGTGCGACCTTTTCTTACTGATCTGCTCTATCCTCCAGTTTCACATACTGGGGAATTAATAAAATTGGAACAAGTCATAAAGGAAACAATATCATCTCCAAAAAATAGAGAATTACTTTTATAAATCCAGAAATAATATGCTTCGATTAAGAAGAAACTCACATAAATCTCTCAAATCCTGAACTTTCTCCCCATTAGCATTGCCTCATTTTATTGTAGATAAATAGATCTTCTTACAGATAAAATTCATGCATTTTGGAAACTTTCTAAACACGAGTTTTTTTGTGATGGAGTACCATATCTAAAGGAACTCATGATAATGTCTAAAATTAGAGTTTTTATACTTCACGATGATTATTTTGATTCATTTATACATGTATTCATTCACTTGACCAATAGTGGTGGGCTGCTTCCTTGGTTTTGAACACTTTTCTAAGCCCTGGGAATACAGTGACTAGAAAAGACAGGAACTCTGCGTTCCAGGAGCCTAAATTATAGTGGTGTTTTAATGGTGAGGAAGGTAGGTAATGAATAAGTGAGCAAACATAAAATAATTCTGTTGGTGACAAGGAAACAAATGCAAAATAAAATATTGTTTTGTATTGTCAGAAAAGTCATGACATATTTTTCCTGTTTTTCATTGCAAAAACGTGTCATGACTTTTCTGACAACCCAATACATGACAGAAAAACATTTGAGAACATATCAGAGTGCTGGGGGGTTAGGGGCTGAAGGGATGGTGGGTGATTCTGGTTTACAGAGGCGTGGGGGAAAGCATCAGTGATGAGGGGACAGGTGACCGGAAGTCAATGACAGCGAAGGAGTGATGCCTGTTCTTGTCATGGACAGCTGTCCCAGGTGAAGGCCCTGAGGGCAGTGTGCTTAGCACATTCAGAAGGGACACCATGGGGCCCGTGTAGCTGGCAGGAAGACAGGAGGTGGATGATGATAGGATGACAGGCCCTGGGAGACTCTGGAGGGCACCTGAGCGGTTCACCTTCTTTCCCAAAGGAGGCGGAAAGCTGTGGGAATGTTTTCAGCAGCAGGAGTTTCATGGTCTGATTTCAGTGGCCCAAGGACCTCTCTGGTAGCCGCTGTGGGCCATCAGAGCACAAGGGGAGCAGCAGCGACATGGGGGCTACTGATATCATCCAGGTCACCCGCAGTGCTGGCGTAAAGGTCGTGAGAAGACGGCATTTTTTAAATTGATTTTGAAGGCTGTCTTAGTGGGGTGGGGCTGCTGTTACAGAGCACCACAGATCGGATGGCTTACACACAACAGATATCCCTTTGTCCGATGTGCTGGAGGCTGGATGTCCCAGGTCAGGGTGGCCTCACAGGTGCCCTCTTCCCAGTTTATAGGTGGTCACCCTCTCGTCATGTCCTCACGTGGAAAAAGGGGTGAGGGAACTCTGTGGGGCCTCTTTTGTAAGGGCACTAATCCCATTCATGGGGGCTCCACCCTCATGACCTTATCACCCCCCACTGGCCCCACCTCCTGACACTTGGGGATTGGGATTTTAACACATGAATCTGAGGGGGACCCACACACTCAGGCCACAGCAAACGTAGAGCTGACATGATTTGCTGATGGACTGAACGTGGGATATGATAGAAAGTCAACAAAATGAGTATAGCGTGTTCAAGTGTTGAATTTCCATAATGCATACCAGCACTGTAATTAAAAACTACTCCATCACCAAAGTGAGGAACACTAGTATGAGTATATATTATAAATAGTTGTCTCCAGAAGTCTCCATGATACACGTTAGTGATCATTTCTAAAACAAAGTCCTGAAGCCTTCCTTGTGGGATGATGCACATTATCATTCAGGCATCGTAAAGCTAAGTATGCAAAGTGTTTTCTCTTATGCGACCATGTATTTCCTTCACACGTCTGCTTCTGGGAGTTCACTGTGTGACCCACTGGGTGACAGTGCAGTGATGCATGGGCTGCAGAAGACACGGCGCTCACACAATCAGGAACTACCATGTTTTGCCGTGTTTAATGTGCACCTTTTTGCCTAATTTGGTGACAGAAAAATAAGGATGCACATTATACATGGGCAGTACTAACTCCATATCTATATAAATGATTTTAATTATTTTATCTATGATTATGAGTTAAAAGTGTAACTCTAGAAATCAATAATGATATACATATGGAAAATAATACCCTGGAATACAGTAATCGGTTCTGTTGAACTTATGACAAGCTTGCAGTGACACAGAGTTCTTGGCCTTCTATGATGCGTAAATATCGTATATTTGTTACTGGTACATAAAATTTCTTGTACCTTGTATCTGTTCTTGTGTTTTGTAATTATTTGTTACATAAAATTTCTTGTACCATAATATGTTAAAAATAAATGCTAAAATTCCTTTATAATACAAAAAACAAGTACCTAAATATAAACAAAGAAAAATTTGAATTAAAAAATTAAAATGAAAGATCTTTTCCCTGAAAGCTTGGGCCAAAAAACGTGGGTGCACATTATACATGGCAAAATACGGTAGTTCATGTTCATTTGTTTTAATTTACCATTTAAAAATGTACCAAAAATTAAATACTCTGAATCTTATTTGACTGAACTCTGAAAATATGGTCGCATTTTTTCCTTATCAATGTGATTAATGGAATGTGGCATACTTGAATGACAAACATCATGAAATCACAGGAGTTGGATTCAGTTTTGAGATCTCCCACTTTAAATTTTGGGGCTTTAGTTACCCAATTCTTAAAATGAGATGCTAACGCTGGTGATCCTGAAGTTCCTTTCTAGCTCTGATATTTTATTATATTCATTAATTGATTAATATGTTAATTCAATAGTTTCGTAGATAGAAACTCTGTTTTCTATATTTTGCAAAATTCCATATATACAAAACTGAACAAAATAAGCTACTGACATCATGAAGTATATATAATCTTATTATGAAAATGACATATGCTTAGAATTCCTTTCTTAATAGGCCAGTAATTTTGAAAAACTTTTTTGCACATCTACAAGAAATGTTGCCAATGTTAGGACTATTAAAATAAGGAAACATGAAAAACAAACAAACAAAACAATAAAGGAGCATGGATGATGGGCCGGCCGAGTGGCACGATGGTTAAGAACTGGCTTGGGACGCCAGAGGACCCCGGTTCGGACCCCACATATGAGGGCCAGTGACACTGCCCTCTACAGCTAAGATGCTGAACAACAGCTCAACCTGGAGCTGGGCTGCTGTGAGTCGCCGGCGACTGCGTAGGCTGAAGCCCCTGCTGCAGTGGGTTGCCATGGGCTACCGTATAGCGTGAGCGGCCAGCAGCCGCAGTGAGCGGCCGTCCAGAAGCCAGCGACTGATCTGCCTTGCCCGGGAAGAGCGCAATGATGGTGCCAACTTGGGCCAGTGAAACAACGTCCTCCACAACTAGACTGAAGAACAAGACGACAGCAACTTGTCTGTTCTCCTTCCCCCAATTCCCCAGCACTGTTCCCATTCCCCCAATTCCCCCAATAAAAAAAATCTTAAAAAAAAAAAAAAGGAGCATGGATGAAGTATTGCACCAGAAACAAACCATCAAACAATCGAAGGAAAGAGTGGGAATACATGAAAAGTGAGCCCAAAACAAGGCCCGGGATGTCTAACAGCTACGGCAAAAGTGGAACAGCCATGGGATATGGAACTTTTATCATCTAAACTAAAAGGAAGCATCTCAGTTAAAAGAAAATTATCACTATATATTTGTACCAAGGGTATTAATACCTTTGTGGCTTTACAAAACTATAGGAATTTCCATGACTTTGTATCTGGTGTCACCAAAAAAGTCACCAAATTATCATTTCTTCCAAATTCTTTCCATAGACATTCTCATTCTTTCCCATATTTCTATGTTTTAGGAAAAGTGTATCATTTAAATGCTGATGGGTTACCAATCACTTTTTTTTCTTTCTTCCACTTTCTACTGCTTCCATTAGAATGTAAGCAAAACTGGAGAATCTCCAGATAGAAGTAGTAACAGCTACATTCTCTACAGGAATCAACGGGGATGTGCCTGAAACTCACTTCTGAATCCATGAAATTGGCAATGCCCTTCTAGCATTCAATCCGAAGTGTCAGCAGTGTTCTAAGCATGTTATATGCATTAATCCTTTAATCCTCCTAACAGCTCTCTGCAGAAAGGATCAAATATATGTTCATTTTATGCATGAAGATAAAATGCCCAAGGGATAAGGTGTCTTCCCCAGGGATAGATAGCTAACAATGAGCCAGAGTTCAGAACCCAAGTCAGCTGCTCTGGAATCCAGGCTAGAGCCCATGTTATGTATATTAATAAGCCCCCATAAACGTAAGTCCTGGCTGCTTTGTCACTCATACCCTTCCTCTCTGCTTTGGTAAATATATGATGACTGAATTATGCCACTGAACTTAGAAGTACCCAATTATACATAGACCACTTGATTAATCCAATGAATTAGTTTCTTATGCATGCAAAAATTAAAGTCCATGGTTATAACAGCTTTTCAAACAGTTCTTCTTGATGCAATTATGGAAATTACTTAATCTAATAACATTGCTTTTCACAAGAATTTGGCACGGCATGCATACACGTGAAGATAAGCAACTGTATGCATGGCTAAAAACCTTACATAATTTTTAAAAATCATTTAAACTATATTTAATTGTCCATGAAGAGTGATAAGATCCCCTATGTTGGAAATTACATTTAATGGAATTTTGCATTTTTTAACTAACGACTGCATGCCTCCCCTGGAAAGCAGTGTTATTTTCTCCCTTGAAAACTTAAGTAGGCATTTTTTTTTTGTCTAATTACAAAAAACTTCAGATTAGTAGAGAAAGCCATACTGAATTGTCCATTGTTCCCTTCCGTATGAGATAATTACTGAGGACGTACTGATTATATGTCCTTCCAGACTTCTAGCCATAGATCTACGAGTACACACATATCTATATGGATACAAACATGAGTTTCAATGTGAAGAAAATGGTGTTATAGGTACGATTTGCTAATATGTTTTCGATTAACAATGTGTTGTGAGAATCTTTTCATATCGATAACTAAGACCTTTCTCCTTCATAGAGATGGAACAGCGCCCCCCTCGGCGGTTGTCCAATGATGCCTCCCAGCGAACACATGGCTTGTCACAACTACATAAGGCTCTACACAGCACTGCCGGAAGCATCCCTGAACATATCTTTCCCCAAGTGTATGCTTTTCTTAAAATAACCTAGATTTGGAACTTGTGCACAAAAATATATACATTTATTAAGACTTCATACATATGGCAACGTGCTTTCCAAAACTATTTACTCTTCTTCCCACGTCAATATATGAGAATGACTTTCCCTTTAATAAATGCAAACCATTTTATTAAGAAAAAAAACAGTGTCTCATATCCATTTGAGGTGCATTTCTACCATGACTAAAAAAACTATACTTTCACATTACTCATAAATGTATTTCCTCATTTGTGTGTTATCTCTTCAAAATAGAGCAGAATTACTCAACAGTTAGTTCCCTTTTGCTTTGTACAGATATTCTCATTTAATCCCAGTTTAGAATGGTAATTCCCCTAACACATTTAATTCACAGCTTAAATGTCAACCAGAATTCCGTTATCCACTTCACATTGTTCACAAATGACTTGCGAATGTCGTCCTGAATTTGACATAATTTGCCTTTCTTCTCCTTCTGCACGCTCAGGTCTGAAACAGCAACATTTCACTAACTTAACCTGAAAGAAAAGAATGCCGTGTCTCCCCGCTTCTCCATCAGAGGTGCAGGTGGAAGGGGCTGGGGACCGAGCACCCTCTCACCAAGGGAGCAGAGGCATTGTCACAGGAAATGGAGGGATAGTGAACTTGCACTTAGACTGTTGCACAAGGTGGATGTAGGCAGGCTGCCTTAATCTCTTTGTTTTGTCATTGCAGTTCCAGCAGAGCTTTCCGAATGGGACAGGAAGACTTTTATTTAGTATTATTAATTATGTGAATTGATTGTATGACACGCAGGCTAAAAATCTAACTTCAAAAATGCTCTAGTAACAGTAGATTCCCCTTAAACTTCCAGTTGTTAGCACCTTTGTGTTGGCTGAACAGATATGTCATTTATCGGGTGTGGGTTCCGCCTTTACTTCTCTAGGCTCATATTCGAGCTGAACAAGACACATGACCCTAAAGGAGCTCACCGCCCTTCACCCGTGAGGGCGAGAGCCGCCTCACTTCATTTTAATAAAGCCCCCTTGGTGAGAAGGAAAACAACTTGAGGAACATAGAACAATCGCTTGTCATTGATGAGAACGCGGTGGTAACAGGTGTGTGGCCAGTGTTTCCTGAGCAGTCCCGGCTGTAGATTAGATGCCACACCGTCAAGGCCAATTCCTTATCACACTTCATCTCAGAGGGACACACAAAGGAAACAGAAAGAGCGGCAGGTTGGGAAAGGCCCTGCTATAAACCAGGCTGCGAACCTGGGTCTGTGGCCTACGGGAACGTTCGCTGGAACCGTTCACCCAACCACAACACCAGAGCTGACCTGTGCCTCCCTGCCCGCAGTGAGGATGAGATGCGAGAACCCACACGCTGAGCGATGTGATGGCCCCAGGTGTCTGGGGTCCCCCCATTGTCTCTCTGTCAAGTGAGCTGAGCAAGGTTGGCTTGACAACATTTAATGAGTTCCATGCAAGAAAGCTAATTTTCTGTCAAATGGCAGAAGTGAATCGTTCACAAGTCCAAGACACAGAAGACTGTGTGTTAGCCTGTGCCCCTAACTGACATTCTCTTCCCTAGCATCAGGGCTGCACAGAGTGGGAGCTTTATGGGAAATGGTGGTACAATGGAGGTGTTACTTTTGAAGGTGGAAGGCCTGCCCAGCACCGTTAAAACCCCCTGCATCGGTCTATGTCTGTGCTTCCACTTTAGCATTAGAGAGCATTCCTTAGCATTATGGATTTTAATAAGCAGAGTCCTCATGGAAAACAAGGAGTGAAAAGAACATACTAGTGCACATGGAGGTATAAATAATTAATAAACAGAACACAGATTTGACAGTTTACTGACGGACCAATGTGCGGGGCAGTGTGAGCAATAAACACACAAGTTCCGACAATAAAAGGAAATCAGCCACATGAGGAAGTCTTGTTTAGGAAGAAAAAGGCACCAGGGGATTGCAACAGGCAATGCATATTTAGGACATGGGCCAAAGACTCAACGGGTTTCTTCACATTTGAGTTTGGGGCTAAACACACCAGCATGCAAAGGTTAAACCTGGTGGAAACTCCTGTCTTGGAGGTACCATCCCCACCGTCAGCATTGCAGCTTCAAGCAGGGAGGGGTGGGTTGAGAGAAAAATTCCCTGACGTGGAAGAGCAAGGCCAGGACCTGGGTCAGCCTCTGTCGCTGGCTGTCCACTTGTGCCTGAACAAATTCTCCAACCTCTCACCTGAGTTACTCATTTTTAAGGACATACAGTTAAGAATGTTGTTAAGACAATTCATCCGAAAGTACTAGAACATAGAAGCGCAGGGCATACAAACCACCAGCCGAAAGTCAGCTGAACACAACTGCATGCACAGCCCCAGCCCAGATCATGGAGCCGATTCTTTAAAATTCTCAGTGGAGCTGTAAAGGGTAAAGTTTCTCTACTAAGAGGATATTTTAAACAATAATGTATCTACAGACTTTGCAATGCATTAATCTTACTAAAAGGAAATCAAATACTTAGCTTTTGAAAAAGAATAATTGAGTCTTATATGGAAAATAAAAGGTAAATATTTTTCTTTAAAGTAAAAATTGCCCACTGATCTCAGATAATTTTCTAAAATCTTACTAATTTTCTCTGCTTTACCTGGAAAGCGATCATATTTGTAGCACAAAATATTTTAACCTGAAAATTAGGATTGGTGGACTATAATGACTTTACACCTATTGTCACAGAAGAAAAATTTCCTATTTGTCTCAGATCCACAAACCCATGTAATCTAGTAGTGCCTCCATAGCACCACGTCATAAAAATAAATGGGGCAAGCAATTACCTACTTCAGATCTATTATCACCCTTACACTCTCAACGCCAAGAGAGAAACAAAAGTGAATATGGGTGTGCACACAGGAACACACACACACACAACACAGAACTTAGGGACCTTGATGCATCATTAGACAGTGTCTTCACCCTGGATTTAAGCAGCATGCCCCCGGCAGGCCGGGAAGGCTCTCGGACACACCGCAGATAGCAGTGGGATTTACTCATGGGCTTGTACAAAGTACAACAGTTATTCAGAAACACAGACCAATTTCCTCACTTAGTAGGTCACAGTAACGTAATTGCTTAGAAATGTCCAATTCTGAATTATAAAGTCGTCAAAATATTAAGGGGGTCACATAAAATATCCTGATTAGTTATTCAAAATTTAACAAATATTTGAGAGCTAACTTTAGGTCTTCATACTCTGAGGGTAGAAATTTAATCCAATCAAAAGAGCTACATCCAAAAATCCTTAGCAAATGAACTGTTTTTAGGATTGTGAGGTGCTATTTCCTGACATCATCTACAGTACCCAAACTAGTTTGTCATTTAGCCCATAAAACTATCATTGTTATGACGCTAAGAGCCTTAAAATAAAACTCTATTTCAGTTAGCATCATTCCGATGTTTAACACGACTGTTTTAACCCTGTTCCTGATAGCACACTAACTGTCCTCTTTCTGACGTATCACGATTTCAAAGTGATGCTTTTTTAACTCTACCAGATGAATTTATCACCCCAAATAATTTGTTTGTACGTCACTCCTCTATAAATTTAGATTGAGAATCTAGCATGAGACATTTTCAAATTGTGATATAAAAACCGCCTCACTCTTTTGGCTCGATAATTCCAAAAACAACCTTGGAATGAAAGAAAGTAATTCTTCCCACAGTCTGGAATGCTCTCAGTTCACCACGGGCCTAGGTCCATACTGTGTAGAAACCATCCATAAAGCGCCCCCTCTGTGTCTGGCAAAAATAAACTCCAAAGGAAGCACTCCAAAAATGTCTTTTTTGGGGGTCAAGTTCCACATTCTACCTAAGAGTATTCTGTGGTTTAAAAAGTGAGATGAACAGCCCGACCCTCCCCTAAGTCTACCCTGAGCTTGGGGAGGAATTCTTTGTTCAGGAGAAGAACAAAGATGCCCTGCCTGTCTCCTCTGACCCCTCTATCACGTGGGGGGGACGGGCGGAGGCAAACCAGGACCTCCCATATTTGGGGCAGTTCAAGAACTCTGGCTATTTCATTTTTATGCAAAACCATAATTATTTTAAGCCGATTACAAGCCAGTCTTTTATATGCACTCTCTGTATTGAAGACACTAAACTGCACCAAATAAAAAGGTCTTCTCATTCCTATACGTCAGCAGAACAGAATTTTTGATAATATGGAATTTTCATATGATATGTTGAGTCGACTCCATGTGAAAAATAATAAGGTGTAAGAAACAGGGTTTAGATGCCAATGACAGGCTGCAATGGGCATCCCTAAGCTTTGAGTTAGCTACCAGCGAATCCAAGTTACTTTAGGGGCACTTTGATTCTTCTGTCATTTACTGAGTGGGGAGACCGTCACTAGGTTTTCCTAGAATACCAGCACAAACGCACATCTACGTGTCACTGTTTTAAGAAATCAAAGGAAAAGGTTAAAGAAATTCATTTTAGTCTTTTGAGCTGGTGCAGTCTTTTTTCCTGACATTTGACTGACTTTTAAATTGCAGTTTGTTTTAATCTTATGTTGGATCCTACTAATAAAATAGTTTATGGCTTACTTTATAGCCAATAGCAAATTTATTCAAAGCAGTATTCTATTTATTTTAACGGATATATTCCTCAACAGTCCATAAATGATTTTTCAGAAGTTTACGAAGTTTTTATTAATTGATTATAGTTTAGCCTTGTTAGTTTAGAAACAGATTTATGACCCTACGTGGTTTTTATTTGCTGAAGTTTTTGAAACATGTTTAAAAATTCTTACAAAAACTAAGACAAGGTGCATTTTTTTATTGCTGATCTGCTCTTTTGCCATTTTGGTTTATTCAACCTACTGTTCACACTTCCATACAAACAGATGGATACAGAAAAGAAATAAAACCTTGTAAAAGCTGTTACTTCCTTTAGCTTCTTTTCTTTGATCAAGTATAGAAATCGATAGAGATCTAACCAGAAACTATTCAAATGACCAGAAACCAGGGCTGGTTCCAATCTTATTGCGTAACACCAAGAATGGGACTACCCTGTTAAAACTCTGTATTTCTAAACATATAAGGTAGTGAGACTGACCTTTTGGTAAAGCAAATACCTCTCCATGAACACAGAGTGTAAATATCCAGGTGAATCATATGTCAACTGGTTGACAGCACTGGGTTTCTACCTGGATTCTGCTCTCCCAGGACCACCACGAGCCCCGCCCTGTCTGTCTCTGGCCCATTTTAAGTATGAGCACCTGAGTAATGTTTGAGAAATAAGGGCCTGCTTGCAAAGTGAGCTCAGTGCTGTCTCAGGCCACTGTGTTTGGTGACCCTGCCCTGGGAAAGTTCTTCCCCAGATCGCATGTGGCTAATTTCACATTATTTAGGATTCTGCTCAAAGGGCTACCCCTCAGAGCATCAGTGCTTGGTCACCCAGCTATTCTCTCCCCCGTTATCCTATTGACTTTCCTGCTTGGCACACCTCATATTGGACATCAGGTTCTTTGCTTGCACATTTTGAACACTGTCGGTGTCTCCTTCTTCAGGCTACTCATTCCAGGTCAAGAACGTTTGTCTCTGCTGGCTCAACGTGGCTTCCCCAGTACCTAGGCCAATGGCTGGGGAACTGGTCACATTCGGTCAGTAGGTGTCAACTGAATAAAACATGCAACACTGATCTTGAGAAATATTTGTAATTTGGTGGCTTCTCACTTTGGTAAGGCTTCTCTTGATCAGCTTGTCTCTGGACATCTGTTGGAGCCTATACTAAATCATTCAGAATGTGCACAATGATGGCAAGATCACCACCAAATTCCGGTGGATTTAATTTTGCACCAACTGCCAAGTTGTCAAGGGCCACATGAAAAGTTCCTGTCCCCTAAAATAAAAACAAAACACAAAAACCTGAAGACTACTCATAGGCTCTACTCTGTGAGACCAACCAGTTACCATCTGGAAAGACCCACCTCAAAGATTGAAGCCCAGCACTTGTAAACATGCTCCCGAGACACCATTAAAAATCAGGAAGCTCGGGACCTCCTTGAGAAGCAAGAAATGAAGTGACCTCAGCTCCGCTCCACCAACAGGCTTTGTCAGCTGGCCTGCAATGGAACATTCTAAAACTCAGGCATATTCAGAGAACTTAAACAGGAGAGAACAGTGGGCAAGGCTCAGGTATAGAGCTATTACTAAGCTAAAGCTGAATTTGTATTCTGGTTAGGAGTCCAAAAAAATCTCAGAGACTAGGTTTTTCTTCCACAGTGTGTGTGTATTTATTTCCCGACTTTTCTTAACTCCTATTTCCAACAGAAGCAGATTTTTGATGCTTTTCTGAGCTTCCTAGCCAGAAGCACTGCCTCAGGAAGCAGTTCAATTATTTGCTGGCTCTCAGTCAGGCATGACTTCAGCTGAACTAGTAGATCCAAAATGCAGTTTGGGGCCATTTTTTTGCATTCGTAACTGAGGAGAAGTGTTGTCACAAGCTCTCTAGTATCACGGAAAAGCCCAAAATGTACTTCCGACTTCCCTCTCCGGGAAAACACTACTAAGTTTTCCACATTAACTTGCAATTCGTCGATGGCATTTGAAATACAAGAGCATGTGCAGTGAGATAGTGTGAGACAGAGTCAAGTCCTCACAAAAGGAAACGCAAGAACAAATCCATATTTTATTTCTAGCAGACATGGCACTAGGTGCAGTGATATTGGAAGGAGATTAAAATAATGCAATTCTGTTTCCAAAAGGATTTAACTATTTACCTCTCTGCTCAGGCATTTCTCCCCCATAGGGATGTCAAACAAATATGAAATGATAAATTACCTTGTTTAATTTCACTAGTCTTCTGTTCTGAATTTAATTCACATGAAGGAAATTAAAAATTTCCCTCACTTTTTGGGGGGAGGACGGGCAGAATGTCTACATTATCAGTTTTCCCAAGATTATTGATGTGAGTATTTTTACTGAGATATGTTTGACTATTGATATTTTTTAATGCTGTTGAATATTTTTAAATAATAAAATTAATGCTACCTAGTATGTTCCAAATTTCAGTTAATCACTCAGCAATTGGCAACTATTTAGCATCAAGTCTGACTCTCAATTCTGGGTATTTGTTTTCCTCCCATGAAACGATTCATTTAGGCCTCCCCCAGAGGGTGGCAAGGGTGATGGTAGTGGGTGTGGGGCAGACAGATGGAGAAAATTCTCCCAGACTAGACAATTACGAAGCATTACTATAACTCCTGTCCCAAGCCCACACTAAGTCCCATGGCATCTTGCATTGTCATTCAAAGTAGCTGGGATTCGTCCAAATACATCCAGTCATGTTTCCCACGCTGTCCGTATACCACTCTGCGTTCTTGCCACATGGGACTACATATTGATTAAGTAATGAGAACATGTTAGTTACAAAGAAACTTGCGATGGCTGTTCTGTTGCTTGAATAGCATGTCTTCTCCCTCTTCCCAAGAGGCAGCTCCTGGAATGCCAGGCATGATCTAATAATCTTGGTGTGCACATAACTTAATGTGACATATTAGATGCAATATACATTTTGGTAGGGATTAAATAACTTCATAATAAAAGTTATTGGCTTCATTATTTTTGAGACAATAATAGCATAAATACTAGTAGTGTACCAAACAGGATAAAAATGTTAAATATCAGTAACAGATTTATACACTGGGAAATTTGCATAGACAGCTAAAAGAGGCATGATTATAAATATGTTCATAAACACATATGCCACATACCCATTGTATTGAATTATAACCACTATGAGCTAATTAAGTCTTTATTGACAGAATAACAAGTGGTGCTATTCACTGAATTATATTATTAGCTATGGGAATATAAGTTTTTCCTTTTGTAATAGTAGGACAATGGAGACCTGTCTCAATTGGTATTCAGAAAGTAGCAAGTTTATTAGACACTATTCAGAAATGTTTAAAAAAATCAACTACTGAATAAAATTAAATATATTCAGGACAAA
The DNA here is from genome assembly GCF_001890085.2 of Hipposideros armiger. Lineage (NCBI taxonomy): Eukaryota > Metazoa > Chordata > Mammalia > Chiroptera > Hipposideridae > Hipposideros > Hipposideros armiger. The sequence continues at coordinate 1,374,682 of NW_017731535.1, forward strand.
TACTCTATATAAACATCTATTCTGTTTCAAGAAATATAGGTTATATATAGATACACATACATACAGACACATACATATATACATATACATATATACATACATATATCATGTTCATATTTACTTATAGACTTTGAGAAAGTTCAGTGACTTGCCCAAAGTCTGAAATCTAGTAAATGCCGTGGGCGATGCTTTCTTCTATTTGATGATGGCTTGAGTAGGGGAAGCTACCCTGAGCTGAAGAAAGACACACAAAGCACATTTCAATGAGTATAAAAGGAGGATAGTCACACAGAGTGTATTCTCTGACTAAAACAGTGTCAAACGAGAGACCAACATCAATCAAATTGCTGGGAACCCCAAATATCTGAACCCAAACAACAGTCTTCTTAATAATTCATTTGTCAAATATGAAATCATAAGAGAAAACGGAAAATATTTTAAACTAAATTACTGCAAAATGTGCGGCACACACATAAAATGGTGTTTGGAGGAAACCTTATAGCTCCATCATATAAAGAACGAGTTAAATGAGTCACCTTACATCCTACCTGCGGGGAGGTGGGGGTTGGGGGGAAGCAGAATAAACCAACATAAATAGAAGGAGAGAAATAAGAAATGAGAAAAAAATGGTTGGGAGTATAGTAAAGACAAAGTTGGTCTTTGAAAAAAATCAAGAAAATTGGCAAACCTTAGCTGGAAAGAAAAGAAAAGAAAAACGGGCTCAGAATACGCATCACCAATATAAAAAATGAAAATTGATTTATCATCACAGATTCTACAGACCTTAAGAGGATTTAAATAATACTATTAATAACTATTTTACTAACATTTGATAAAGGAGATTAACAGGATAAATATGTAATTTACCAAAATTGATACCAGAAATAGAAAATCTGAATGGCACTAAATCGAGAAAATATATTGAATTTTTTAAAAAATGGAGTCACAGAAGTCCAGACAGGTGTTTCTCTGTTGAAATTTGTCAGAAATAACACCAAAATCACACAATTTTTTTTTCAGAAACACAGGAAAATGGAATGCTGCTCTACTTGGTTTTTTTTGAGCATCCCCTAACCCTACAGCAAAACCCAGAAAAGGTTACCAAAAAAAAAAATTATACACCCAAATCACTCATGTGTATCATACACAAAAATTCTTAATAAAATATAACAAGAATTCAACAATATAAAAATATGTAATGACCAAGGCAACTTCATCCTAGAATGCAAGTTTGGATTACCATTTTAAAAAATAATCAATGTAATTGACCATATTAATAGAAAAAATAAAAAGTACCACCATTTCAATTGAAGCAGAAAAAGCATTTGAGAAAATGAAACACTTATTCATAATAAAAACCCTCAGCAAAGTAGCGATAGAGAACTTCCTCAAACTTATAAAGAACATTCCAGTCAGGAGGCAGAAACCACACCAGGAATTTGAACAGGGAAAAGTTTATATGAACACAAATTAATTTCCAAGCAGTGTTTCTTGAAGGGATTTTTTGGATGAGCATTATTTTATGTTAGTAGGCAGAAGAAGACGAATTTGTTTTAATATTTGCACACTTCTATTTCTTATTAGCCTGAATAAGTTTGAGTCTTTAATAGCTATCATCTGAACTATAAGAGGTTCACATCTTACCTTACTGAATCTTTTGGAGATAAAAAAGAATAACTAATTAGCAGAGAATTAACTACAAAGAAGTGATAAAATACAGAGAAACGTAAAATCGCAGGAATAGCAGAAGTAGAGAGCAGCTGTTGTCTTCAAGGCTGAGACTGGATACCCAGGGGAGGAACGGAGGTAACGAGGACCCTCCCACCGGGCTCACCTCCTGGGCTTGCTGGGGAAGGAGTGTTGGGGTCCCCAGTTCAGAGCTGGCAAGCAGGGCAGTGCCTGCTGGAGTGCTGGTGAAGCTTTCTGGCAAGCCCCCCAAGGGGGTGCCAGCAAAACCCTGGAGAATGATGCCACTGGACGCCTGCAGGGTGCTGACAACCACAGGGAACATGGCAGGCAGGTAAGAACCAATGGAGCCTGCAGGAAAAGCTCCCTCCCACAGTGCCCCTGGGGCAAGGCGTGAGCTAGCACGGCACCAGCTTCACCAAGGGGGAGAAGGGCAGATGTGCAGACGACAGAGGCCGTGCCTGGGTCAACAGCATAAACAATGTCGCAGTGATGTCCCCCACCCACCGCCAGGTTCAGAACAAACGCCAGGATGCCCACTTCCCCACTGCTACACCACACTGGACTGAAGGTTCCAGTCATTCCAAAATGGCCCCCCAAAGAAACAAAAAGCCAGAGCGGAAGCACACTGCCCCTGTTAGCAGATGCGATTGTTCACATTTTTAAAACATTCCCACGGGATCATCAAAACAGCTACTACAACTAATAATTGAACTTAAGAAGGTCCCAGGATACGAGGTTAACATGAAAAGATCAGTTGTATTTTTACCCATTATCAGTAAACAATTAAAAATAAAATTTGAAAAACAATGTGATTTGTAATAGTAGCAAAACAATAAAAGTAGTTAGAAATAAATCTAATTTAACTTTTCCTGGGAGAAATGAAAGAAGACCAATGAAGAGAGATTTTATAGTCATGTATTGGAAAACTGTATTGCTAAAATGCATTTTTTTTTCAATTTATAGATTCAAAACAATCCTAACCAAAATCTCAAGGGGATTTTCATAAAATTTGACAAGCTGATTCTAATTGATTTTATGCAATGCCAAAAAAACCTATATACACACACAAAAGAACAAAGTCAGAGTACCTACTCTAAGTGATTTCAAGGCTTACTGTATAACTATAATAATCATCAGTAGAGTAAAAAGACAAATAGATCAATGACCAAAATAGAGTACAGAAATACTTCCTCCTTCATATCAGAATCTGATTTTTGACAAAAGTGCCAACTCAATTCAATGAGGAAAGTAAAGTCTTTTCAACAAATGATGTTCGGTCAGCTGAATATCGAATTTTTTTTTTTTTTAATGAACATCAACCCTTGCCTAGTACCATACTCAAAAAAATTAACTTTATAATAATCACAGTATTTTCAGAATAAAAAGGTTCTGGGACAATTGGATATCCCCATGCAAAAAGATGAATTTATAACCTTAACTCACAACACATGAAAATTAACTCAAAATGGAACACAGACCTATACTGGCAAGCTAAAGTATTCAACTTTTAGACAAAACCGAGGAAAATATGTGATATCAGAGTATGGAAACATTTCTAATATTTTGCAGGAAATCATAAAACAAAAAAGAAAAAATTATAAATTGGACTTTATCAGGCTTTAAAAAGTTTGTCACTCAAAATACACCACTAAGAGAATGAATGTGGGAAAATGCTATAACACACGTCAGTGGAAGGAGATTTTAACAGACACTTCTCAACGGGAGCTACCTGAGTGACCAATGAGCTCATAGAAAGATACTTACACCATTAGTCACTAGGAAAATGAAAATAAAAACACAATAACACTCCCCCAGATACCCATCAGAATGACCAAAATTAAAAGTAGTAAGTTGGGTTGTTTACACCCTACAGTTCTAATTCCGGAAGGCCAAAGAGGTTTTCACAAAACCTGGGCCAATCCACTACCGAATAATTATACAAACATTATTCTTAGAGAGAGGCTGACATGTATCTACACTACTGACGCATCAAACCATGGCTACATGAGAACAGGAAAAGCCGAACTAGCTCCTGGAAGGCACCTCTGAGATCTTAGCAAATCGCGCCCTGTGCAAATTGAAGCCACTGCCCCCTGGGACGTTTCTGGCCCCTGGGAGGACAGCTGTTTAGAGGTTGCCTGGGCTCCTCACTCTGGAATCGCCAACAGATGGGACTGACAAGGCTGTGACCTTCAATTAACCTTGCGGAGCACAGGTTGCCAGCTTCAGCTCCCCACACGCCTTGCCTTTGGCCAGCTCTGGATTCCGCGTTTTATTCAGAAGCTAATGTGGGTTAGGTGGGCAGAGGACCTGTGTGGGAGCCTCCCTTCCACGGCCTTCACCGCCGGTCCGTCCTGTCCTGTCTTTCCCTCCAGACCTGAGTTCGGGCTCTCGAACGCCCCTCGTCCCTAGGTCCACGCAAACCAGACCGTGTCACCCTCACCAGCCTTGTCCCCTGATGGCTCTGCGATAAGCTGGGGCCCACGCAGATGTAGGGCAGACAGGGAGGTACAGGACCCCGGCCCCTGATATCCGAGAGGATGCTCTGCCATTTGTGGGCACTCATCAGACACCCAAGTGGTGGCCTGGCGCCCCAGCTGGAACAGAGTGCACATTCTCAGACCAGCCACACCCGTGTGGCTTTCCCATCTGAGGGCTAGGCCTTCCCAGCGTGGCCTGGGGACAAGGACACAGCGGGCTCCCTGCGGACCCCAGAGACACTGCGGGCTCCCTTCTAGACCACCCCAATAAAGCGGCCATACCTGTTTGCAGGTGGAGGGCCTTGCCTCCAATCTGCAGAAAACACCAGAGGCGCTCGTGGTGGACACCGGTCCCCGAAAGCACCAGCCGGCCACCACCGCACCTGACCCGGCAGGTGGGGGACGCAGAACAGAAGCCACCGACGCGCTCGGAGGGGCACTCACTTGCGTCCTCGGGGCGGCTGTTCCTCCTGCGGAGGCCGGGTGTCTCCAATCGGTCCCAGAAGACCGCCTCCGTCGCTCCTGGAGCCTCGCCCCTGGGGAGCGGCCTCGGGGCTCTGTCCTCCTCTGCCGGCGCCCTGTGACGGAGCCCGCACGCGTCCTGTCGCTGGGACACGTGGGGTCGCCGCTGGCCGGTGGCGGGTGTCTGGCCCAGGCGCGTGGAGCGAGCGGTTCCGGGGAGGCAAGCGGCACTGTTGGAGGCCTTCAGGCCGCCGGGTGAGGACGCGCGGGTCCCCACGGAGGGGCAGAGAGGAAGGGCTGGGCCCGCTGAGCAGCCGTGCGCCTCAGAGAACGGGCGTGGACCCGCTGGCGTGGACCTGCGAGCACCGCCACGCTGCTCTGCCCACTGGACGCGGGAGCCCGGGGGAGGCTGGGAGCGCTCCAGGTGGCCGCGCTTTAACGTTGGGAGCCAGGGAGGCTGGCTTTCCTGATTGCATATCTTGTTTTACTTGCACCTGGAGGGCGTTTTGCTTAATCTCGAGGTATGTGGAGAGAATGGCCAGTGCCTTGGGAGACACAATAGAGATAGATGGCTATCTGGGGTCGTGGAAGAAATGGTCCCCACTGACCTTTAAGTTTCTAAGTGGATTATCAATGAATTACTCTGAAATGAGGTGATGCGTATTTGTCCCTTCTTTCTTGTACTCACCCTGGATGTATATAATGGTGGTGGAAAATAAACTCGGGGCTGCAGTATGTACTGGAGTCCTCCCGGTAACTCGCTCTTCTGTCTCTTTTCTTAATCCTCGCGCCCCCCCTCAGGACTGTTCCACAGATCGGCTGGTTCCTACTTTAAGGGGCGGGATCTCACACAGTGACGCCACAATTGGAAACTGCTGCTGGCCGGGGGGAGGGCCCGCGTTCTCGCGTGGCCACGGTGGGGGGCAGCCCAGCTGCACGCTGCACCTCCAGTCACGCGAGTCCCCATCGGCCAGAGGGGTGCTGCTGCCTCACACCTGGCCTGTGTCGCTGAAGGTCGCTGCCTGACAGCGGGCTTGTGACGTGTGACCCTCTTTGTCTGGTTGCCTGGCGAAGGGGATCTCGACGTGACAGCAGGGCCCGCCTGCCTCGGCCTTTCCTGTCCGTGCGCCTCCGTGGGCGAAGGGGCTGCGATTCCGGCCCTGGGAACTCTTTTTAAAACTGAAATGTGATCATGGAAGATGACCGCGATTGCTATGACTGAACCACTCAGAGTGAATGAGTTTCTCACCATGACTTTATTCTTTATTAGTTTCCCCTTTACACTATTGAGCTCACGGGCGAACGGGAAAGCTGACAGGGCCATTTGGAAAGAGAAAGTGTTCTTAGATTAGGGGCCTGGGGTGCCACAGTTGAGAACTTAACAAAGGAAACCTGGGAGAGAGGAATTAGATGCAGCAGGTGGCCGTCCTGTGCGGCAGGCAACACCGCCCGCTGCCGACGCCCTGCCTTCCGTCCAGGCGCCTCCTGGGACTTAGCTGGTTCCTTCATGCCCCTCCATCCTTTCAACCAAGCCATGTCTGGCATTGAGCTGCTAGATTTTCTAAAAACAAACAAACAAACAAAACCGTGCCTTTGGCTTGGCATTGGAATGGGAATGGAAACGCGCCTGTGATTTGGAACACACATTGACACAGAAATGAAGGAGCCACAAACACATAGTCTGTAGGGAATAATGTGTCCATCCAGCACCATCTCCTTAAAAAGGTCTGCTTAATATCTTCTCCTAAATCATGAAGCACACTTCTTATGCTCTATTGTAAAGAGTGTCTGTAGACAGTAAAGTTCCAATGTCCCTAAGTGAGCAACATACAGTCATTTGTAAATAGTCAACTCTTTGAAGGAGTCTCCAATTACAATTAGCATAAATTAGGAGTGGACTAGTAAACACTCTCAAGGACCCCACCATTGTAAACAATGTGGCACCTCCTTCCCACCCCACTGTCACTTTTCAAAGGCAGAACTGGCCTATTATAATTCTGCTAGATTAATAAAAAGCATTGCATGTACCAAGCATGTGCTTCTTGAAGTATCTACTCTGAAAAGTATTTTCTTATGCATGTGCACAAAAGGTGTGAAAACTATGAAACCTAAGCAAGGAAACACAGTGATGAATGTCTGTCATATATTCAGGACGTCCTTGGTACATTTTAGATGGAACAATTGTGGACCTGTACGAATTGATGTTATGAGCAGAGAAAATGTCATGGAGGGTCCATGGATACAGCCGGTTAGAAGATGAGAAGCTGTCTCTCGTAAGAAGACATTTTTAGAAACTTTCAGGAGGCTCAGGTGCTATTCAACTCGACTGGCCTCTGTGCTGGAAGGTGACAGGTTGTAAAGGGCGTTCGATGGGGTCCTTTCCTGATCACCCTTTGATTCTCCTTCTCACATTGAACACACACCCTGTCCCTGGGAGCTGTTTCCTTACAGCAGGGAGCAGGCACACAGGTTGTGTTTTTGTATGAGAGATTTCTAAAGGCAGAAGGCCCAGACGCTGGTTATAAAGTGTACGGAAGTAAGCCGTCGTCCAACAACAGTGAGAACCCCACAGCTTCTGAGTGAGGGTTTAGAGTGGGATCAGTACAAGCTCGGAGCCTGGCAAGTTGAGCGAGAATAAGGTTCAGAGAGAAAACTGCTTGATCTTCAAGGGATTGTTAGAAGGAGGCCAGCAAGAGCTTGCTCAGGGCGTGAAGCCAAGGAAATCCAATCTGGGTCAGCGACCTTAGGGGTAAGGCTTGGAGGGCAGGGGGCCAGATCCTTCTGGGGAAGTTCACACAGGCAGGCTGCCCTCCCTATCCAGGTACCCACCCCCCTCCATCCATTTCACCCTCCAGGGCAAGGGGGCAGGGAAGGGAAGATGCGAAGGCTTTATTCACTTGTATCTACAAACCTGGGAGCTGGGACAGACGTCTGAACTCTGCTGTGGTTAATGCTGTGGGTTCTAAGAGATGAGATGTAAGCCAAAAAAAGTGAGCTTTAGGAAAGCGGGGGGGGGGCAATATTTCTGCTCCTGGAAGGCTTATTTGAAAGTTTTCTAAATGTAAAGGCTTTGGACTGTGATACTCTTAATCGCTCGTATGGTTTTTCTTTATAATACTATTGGCTGGTTAAATGAACAAACTAATAAAACACCTAAATATCAAAATTATTCCGAAATAACAGTACCATTTTAAAAGTTTGACATAAGACACCTCCTAAGATAAACATTTGCCTTTTCAATTCTTTTTAGTGCATTCAATACAAAGTAAATCATATTTCTGTGTAAAAGGAGAATGACTATATTTTTATTCTAATAAAAGAAATAATTGCTTTAGGTGCTAAGTTATAGCTTATTCCTTTATTCTTTTAATTTTGTTATTTCAAAGTGTACAGCGAGCACATTTGTGTATATACATTCATTCCTTTAGATTTATTTTGTAAACAACTAAAGTCCAACTATTCAATTAAAATGCCCTTGTTAGTGTGTTTTAATTACTTAGCTTCTGTGCAGCATAAAAGGATAAATCAACATAGGTTTTGCTATCCAAATACTTAAAAGGGGGGTAGGGAACAAAAGGTAAATCTTAAACTGAAAAATCATTCCACTACAAATCTGGTCATCCACATAAAGTTCATTTAAAATCTTGACAGTCCTAACAGACCTGATTATTTATAGCTCCTTATTAGTATGGATAGCTTCCCAGTAAGCCATCTTAACAAACTGTTTTTGCAGATTCACTATCATGAAGAATAATAAAAGTCAATTAATGTCTTACTAACTTTTTGTCACTTTATGATCCTTACTGACTCTTTGACACTTTAAGCTCCTCTTCCCAGAAACCAAGGACTAAAATAATAATAATAATAATAGTAGTAACTTTATTTCCTTTTGAGAGGAAATGTAAAAATGATTCTTGGAGAAATCTGATTATTCTGAATACTGTAGAAATCCAATTTCCTTGCTGACACAGTCCTTCAAGTGAAACCATCATTTCTGTCCAAGTGAACTTCTCCGTCTGCTTGGCTAGCTCTGCCCAGCAGGGGCATAACTCAGCCTCCACGAGCTCTGCTTTACCTCTCAGCTTGGGTCCTTGGCTAGGAAAGCAGTGTAGTGAGATGTAGGGAGAGGCACAGATATAGATGCTTATAGCTACAGGTGGCTTTTACACATGGTTTTATAGACATGGTTTATTCCTGTAAACCAGGGGCTTTCACCCTAGGCATAAATGCCATTTTGAGGCAGACAAGTCTTGGTCATATGAGGCTGCCCTGTGCATTGTGGGACATTTATCAGCATCTCTGTATTGTATCTGCCACATTCCAGTAGCACCACCGCCCAACTGTGAAAACTACAAACATTTCCGAACAGTGCCGAATGTTACCCGGGAGATAAAATCACCACTGGTTGTGAAACACTCATGTAATATAGATATAGGTTATTGATAGACGATGATGATGATAGATAGATAGATGATAGATGATAGGTAGATAGATAGGTAGATAGATAGATATAGATAGATGAGAGAGAGATTGAGAGGCAAAAATTGAGACAGAGATAGAAACAGACACAGAGATAGACATAGACATAGATATAATTGTCCCTACAAGAATTCTAAAGAGAGAGCACATATATTTACACGCACACAAAATATATTTAAAAATCCTCCTCTACCCCTTGGCCTGTCAAGCACTAATACGGCCATGCTTTCTCTGGCCTAAGGCGACACTTTATCTTGATTAAAATCACACTGGCTGGAAGGAAGCCCTCTGGGAGGCCTCAGGATGGGTCAGGTGCTGCTAGTCCCGCCTGTCAGCACCTGTTGAAATCACTACCACGTGTTGCGATTCTATAAGGAAAGGACTCCCGAGTTCCCACCATCGTCCAGAATTCCACTGATGGTGTTTTATGATGAGTTATTAAACATCATTTATTAAAGAGGGATAAATGTTGAGAGAAACTGGACACTGAAATTGCATTTATTTTTAATGTAAAATATAGTGAGAGATCTCTTCATATCAGCAAATAAAGATCTCATTCATTATTCTACCGGTACATTGTATTACATACATCTTCTAATTTACTGAACTAGTATCTGTGGAACGATAAACATTCTTTAATTTTTAAAACGTTATCAAAATGTACCATAAACATTCCTTTACATGTACTTTGTCATATTTGAAGGTATATTTGTAGACTAAACTCTTAGCATAGTCGTGCTGAAGGAGTTTATACATAGCTTTTAGATTTGAGAAAAACTGCAAAATTTCTACCCAAAAATAACTGCAGCAATTTAGATTTCTACCAAAAAGATATGAAGGCATTTTCCAACACCCTCAAAAACTCTTGAGTTATCAAAAATTTTAGTTTTGCCATTCAGCCTGGTAATATACTATTGTTTTATTATGCTTTAAATCTACTTATTGCTATGAATTTCTTATATTTGAAATCTTTGTTCACATTTTTACCTGCTTGTCAATTAAATGATTTATTTCATTACACCTTACAAATAAGGAAATCAGCTCTTTGTCTTTCATAACTATTGTAAATAATTTTTCTCAATTAGTCATTGGGCTTTCTTTAGTCATTTTCTTCATGATTTCTAAATTATGTATATTAAAGAATTTCTTTTTAGTATTTCTATTATTCCATCTTAATAGTTAAATTGATCCAATATATTTATTTCATTATAAGTAGTGAACACAAGGTTTTATATTTTATAAAATTGTGTCATTCAGGAGCCCATGACCAACACACAAAATGTCTGCTGAAAATGGAGTTCTGTTACCAATTATTTGTCACTCTTGTCTATCTGTTCTCTTTCTGAATCTCTGAATGCTTTTTCTTCTGTCTGTATTTATACAACAGAAATGTCCAAGGAGTTGGGACGGTTTTCATCATTACCAGATACATACATTTATGATTATCCAAAAGACTTCGCTGCCCATAGTAATATGTTTCACTGCTTTTAAAATGGCCAAGGTATTGAAGTGAACCATCAAGGTTTGGCCACCACAGGGACGGCCACCACACTATGGACAGGTCGTGGTCAGAATTCAAATACACGTGAAGACTCGCTTGTGGTGTTTCAAACATATTCCTGCCTACCTCACTTAAATGTCTCCTTATTTATCTTCAGGATTTCTAATTATTAAGTTTAATCATTTTTGTTCATAAATATGAGTTTTATGAAAAAATATATACAGTTGCTCTCAATAAAAGCTGAATATTAAAATCAGCTGGGGGAGAAATCTGTCATCTCTCTATCTATCTCTTTATATATGTGTATATATAAATCTATATAAATCTATATCTATGTTTATCTATATATCAATGTTTGGGACCCAGTCTCATCCTTCACTCTTTTAATTGGCCCTCTCTTCTATCTAGCCAACTGTAGGGAATTAACTTAAAATAAATAAATAATGCAACCTTACCCAATAACTACTGATCTTGTCTATGAGTTACTAAAAATAATTTAAAAAAATATGTTGAGAAAGGACATTTGAATGATGCAACAAAGAAAATTATTTTTTAATTTCATCATTTTAAAATACGTATGTAGCATAGTGAACTTGGCTGCCACACCCACCTGATAATGGGAACTTGCTAGGTTTATATGGGAGGATCAAACACTGCCACTGTCCCCTCAGCTGCTCGGCTGTGCGCGTCACCACTAGGGTATGAGAACCTGTGTAATCAGCTGCCTCAGCACTGGCTGGACCCAGGAGCTTGCCACTCTGAGACTGACCCTTGTGCAGTGACCTATCCTATGGCTTCCTCACCGAGGCTGCACGGCCATGTCTCGGGGGTCCTCCCTCACCATGTGCTGGTCTGGTCATGTACGTCATTCCTTCCAGGTGCCCACCCTGTGGCTGGCCTGATGGGATAAGGTCAAGGTCTGGGTTCATTGTCCGGATGCGACTGCAGTCCCCACAGGAGCTTTATACACACTTCACCCTGCGCTTACTGGAGCTTTAATCGAGGCATGAGTCAACAGACCAGCTAAAAATAAAATGATGCCTTGATTTTTATCTGATTACTGATCAGTGAATGGCTCCCTCAGGACCTCACACTGGCAAAGGGGGGGCAGTAAGGCTGAATTTAGACATCGCCTGATCTCTAATATAGTCCGAACACAACTGACCTCCCTTTCTAGCCCTTAAAAGTTCTCAAGTTCCCAAAATCACCAGATGTAGTTAATGTTATATACATTTCTTAGTTAACTAGAATGCATTCAAATATTATTATGGTTTAGAAAAAAATTGGAAAAAACGGTGATATTTTAGCAATACTTACTCACAATTTCCTGATTTTATTGGTCCTATCACATTCATGTCTAACCTCTTCATTATCATTATAGCAGGAAAATAGAGGTAATCTTGTGGAAGTTAGGAAGGGAAGAGAGTCAAGAGAACTGCCAAAGCCCTTTTACTAGGCTTTGTATTCTGCAATATCATGGAATAATATGCACTGATTTTCCATACGTGCCTGGCACAAGTTTCCTTCATAGGTTCGCTTTTATTCACTTTTTGAGGTTAGAATGAGATGGTTTTTCAAAGTTTGATATTATAATGTTATCACAGTTGGAAATAGATGTCAACGTCAATCATTTTCTGATTTTGAAACAGATGAACATTACTTTAAAGGTAGAGACCACCGAGTGGACGGCAGCTGCTGTGTGGGCCAATGGCTCACACTTGTGTGGAGGAGAGAGTTATATTAAGTCCCGTTGGGTTTTACTCACAGAGGACAGGGATGAGTGGCTCTGATCGACAGTATTTTTTTTTTAAGTCAACTCCCAAAGATTTCTGACTATTTTAAAGTCACCATGTCTGTCATCACCAGAGAGGACACACTCACTCATGGCACACTTCTTGGCCTCATAGGGTGTATGTTCTACTTAACATTCTAAAACACGAAGTACACAAAGCCCAGCAAGAGGCCACTTCAGAGAAGGTGTGATTTCAAGGAGCACATACTCCAAGGTCTATGAAGAAGAGGGAAGGATGAGGAAGGAGAGATGATAAACACGTTCCCTTGTAAGGTCAGGTCAAGGATTAGCCTGTGCACCCACTCAACTGAATAAGAAAACTCCTGCAGTGCCATAGACTCACTGTTTCTGTCTCTCCCAAACTCACAGGAGGTCTGACAATTAAGTTTGCCAACTTGTTGCAACGATGTTGCTAACCTTTTTTTGATATCACAGGGATTATTCATTATGAATTTGTACAAACTGGATGAACAGTTAACCAAGTTTACTATTTGGAAGTGCTGAAATGGCTGCATGAAAAAGTTAGACGACCTGAACTTTTCACCAACAATTCATAGCGCTTGCATCACGACAATGCACCAGCTCACACGGCACTGTCTGTGAGGGAGTTTTTAGCCAGTAAACAAATAACTGTATTGGAACACCCTCCCTACTCACCTGATCTGGCCCACAATGACTTCTTCCTTTACCCAAAGATAAAGGAAATATTGAAAGGAAGACATTTTGATGACGTTCAGGACATTAATGGTAATATGATGACAGCTCAGATGGCCATTCCAGAAAAAGAGTTCCAAAATTGCTTTGAAGGGTGGACTAGGCACTGGCGTCGGTGCACAGCTTCCCAAAGGGAGGACTTCAAAGGTGATCATAGTGATATTCAGCCATGAGGATGAGTTCAAGAACTTAAGTATCACACCTTCGTATGATGAAATTCTAACCCCCCATGTGACGGTGTCAGGAGGTGGGGCCTTTGGGATTAATGACACTATAAGAGGCAGCAGAGAGCTCCCTTAGCTGCGTGAAGACACAGCGAGAGGACAGCCATCTCTGAGCCCGGAAGAGGGCCTCGTTAGACGTGGAGTTTGCCAGCACCTTCATTCACACCTCCCAGCCTCCAGAAGCATAAGAAACAAGTATCTGCTGTTTCTGAGACACCTAGTCTATGGCGTTATCCCAGCGGCCCAGACGGAGTGAGACACAGCGGGGACGACTGCAAGAGGTGCAGGGCCAGAAACGTAGTTTGCAGTCGAATTGTCGCAGTCCTTGAATATCAGCATCAAGTTCACTAGAAACGTTCATCTCACTGGCGAAACAGAAGGGAGCTAGGGCTGTGGCGAATGTTTCAGAATTAGGGAGGGGCAGCCTAGGGCAGGAACGCCACTCTGCTGGTCAGCCAATGTGCGTGGGCCGCCGACAACCTACCACAGAACAGAGGCCTTCGTTGGGGCGGTTTCTGTAAGGCCCAAAACAGGCTGTGGTGAAGGAAGGGGTGTTGCAAATCCAAACGTTTAGGGATTGATGACGACGTGGCTGGAGCTCTGTGGAGACCAGAGGAGCAAGAGACGGAGCAGAGGCAATGAACACCAGAGCTTCTACAAACAGCAATAACATGGCAGCTCATAGAAACCAGTGGATTTAAATCCAAGTCACTCCAAGAACAGTTTTCTATTTCTAATTTTGAGTCACATCTTTTTTTCTTGTGCTTATGAGAAGTCTTAATTTACCTCTCAAATCTACATGTTAAAATTTAATTTACTGATAGAGGCACAAATCACATACGTGTTTGTGTTTTTTTAAATATAATAAACCCAAGATGATAACATTAATTGTGCATTTTTTTTCCTTTAAAGGTGTTTGTTCAAATAGGATAAATATTATGTTCTTCAGTGAAGATCAAGTCACAATGTAAACATCAATAATTCTAACCTCCCAATTCTATGTTTTGTTAGTTGGGGATTAAATATAAATGAAGCTTATGCTATATAGAAAAAACAATTCTCTATTTCCTTATAATATTTAAAATGCTCATGTTGTTTCATAAAACAGCTATTTCATTTTTGTTGGTGCACATTTCGATCTACGGAAAAGCGCTTTAGAACAGCAGTAAAACCACAGCAGACCGTGACAATCTAAGTAATAGCTTTTGTGACAGCTCAGTGGACCAGCAGCTCACACACATCAGTCCTCTCACAGACGTACCCTGGGTGTGAATTCCAGAGCTGCCGTAAGTGTTGTGAGTTAATTGTGTTCAAGAAGCAAACAACATTCCAAGGTATAATGGCAAACAAATCGCATTCAAGTCTCCCATTGATTAGAATTCGATACTATTTATAACTTCTCTGCCGGGCAACTAGTGTTGAAATGCTGCGGTCTTGTCATGTGTTTGCTATGACACTAATATTCCTATTTCACATCATTCTTCCTTTAAACTGTTGTGAGTGAAGTTCAGCAGCTCTGGCAGTCCTTAGAGGAGCTCTGATTCTGATAGGCTTCACCTGCTTGTGTTAAAATACCTAGAACCGTGACTTTGGGGTCCAGAACAGTTCCCACGCACAGTACGCCCAAACCAAAAGGCATTCGGGGTGTGGAAATAGGATTTTGTACAATTTAGTACAGAGATGAGAGCACCTTCCTTACCTTCAGAACAAGAACAGGCAGAAATGTGATGTATTTGTTCTCTGTCTCAAATGAAAGCTATAGGCAACTGGGTAATTTATACGAACCCAAGCAGCCTCCTTCTAATCAGCCCTCGTGGCATCCTCTAGTAAAACTGAGTAAAGGAATCATGATGTCATCCATGTAACTCACCAATATTTATGAAGCTCCTGAGACACAGGGATCAATTTATATGCCATCCACTGGGACCTCAAAATAGAGTACAATGAATCTAATGGTCTAACCTTAATATTTGCACTGCAAGTTCTGTTATCACACCAAAAATGGCAGGGAGGCTGTTTTATAACCTTAAAGTTATTAACATATAAAGTGATCATAGTATCACCATAAGAATATAAGATAGTAAATTATTTAAAGTCAGGTAGTTAATCAAATTAATATTTAAGACAGTTTTCCTTCAGAATAGGATAGAATTATAGGAAATGACAATATGGATAGAGAAGTATTTTTTTAAGAGTACATACTTAAGAGGCACTTTTTAAAACTGGAAAAAGACAGAATGACTTTTAACACGGAGCCATATGCCTTGATTTTTGAATAAAATAGATTCTCTCTTGTTTTTTTTTTGTCATAACTTTTTGCTGTCTCTATTATAATTCTTTCTATATTACAACATATCACTTTTCCCTAAAAGCATCATTTATTGGGAATAAAAACTTATAAATAATTAGTATTTAGAAGAGCAGGAATGAGAAATCTTGCATCAAATTAGCAAGGATTGCATGTGTAGATATCATGTCCCAGCATCCAAATGTAGGACCATTCATGTTAGATGAAGAGAGAGGAAGTTTTCCTAATCCATAAATGAGGCAGCCTTGTGCAATATGTGACAGAAACAGAAACAGAAAATGTTTCTAAACACAGACAACAAACATTATAGGTGACCCGGAGGAAACTAGATGCTTTACATTTGCAAGTAAAATATATTTTGAATATATTAATACATTTAGTATATGAACTATATAGTCACTCTGTTTATATATTAACTAGATGTACAAATAGAATTGTATGTTTTTATAGTTAGAGGTTTTTCTCAATACACAAAGTCATGAGTAAAACATGGTTTGCACATATAACTGCTAAACATTAGCATCTATACCATTTTATTCATCTAAACACTACAATTCCTTCTGCCTACTGTGAAACTTTCTGCAAGACTATACATTCAACAAATTTAATCTCTAATTACTGCAGAATTTTAAAACCAGAGGAAAAAGCCTTATTTGCCATATATGTATATATTTAAATATGTACATCAGTTGAGCTAAGAAATTCCAGTTGCCTTGAAAGGGATATACCACTTTCTTTTGCCAAATTAAAAAAAAAAATGGACATAGTTGTATGGATGCAATTTATTTTTTAATGTTGATAAATGAAAAAACATAACTTAAAACCATCCAGGAAATACTTTTCTTTCTCCATGGTAAAAATCATACATCAACAGAGAAAACTAATAGGGAACAGAATAGGTTGTGATTTTATAAAACAAAACTCCAAACAGTGCAATATCCTTTCATGTTTTTACCCCACCCACCTTCTGAGTTCTTGTTATTGAATGTTTTCTCTAACAATATAAAGCTTGCTTTTGTTGTTCTCTGAATTGTGCTCATGCATTTATCATTGTGCTTTTTCTGTCAAATCCACAGTTGCTTAAAAACAATGGTGTATTATAATTGCCTTGACAACACAGATATTGAACAATTCGATGTCTATAAATGAACTTAATGATTGTTTTCAATAAGAAGTTGTTTTTAACTATTGAAAAAATGGGGCAGAAATCTGCAGCCTTTACTTTTTCTTTACAGCAACTAAAATTTCTTTTCTGATAATGAAATTCAAATATGAATTTCCAATAAGCTTCAGAATCTGAGCGGGTCAACCAGTGCCCCCTAATCGATAATATGAAGAGCCAATGCTTTACCTCACTTTCAGGTTCCCTTGTTGGAGCTGTCCGTCGTAAACTGATAAAATGTCAAAATCTTCTTCCAGAGCAAAGGTGTGAAAAGACAGCTGTATCCGATTGCGTTCACCGGTGACCACGATCCAGGTGCAGTTGGCATAGTTTGGATAACCATGAGGGAACCCTGGGCTCTCGATGGTGCCGTTGGGACCCTGGACTAAGCCGCCACAGTTCTGACCTGAAAAAGGAAACAACAAAAAAATAGCCTATTATTTTGGCTATCTTTAAACTGTGATTTTTTTTTTCAATTTTCCAACCATGTTGGTCAATTTCTATGATGGCTTATTTTGTGATCCCTTCATGCACAGATATTGAATGATAAAGAGCAACAGTGTTCTCCAGTGCTGAAAGATAGAGAATAACAAAAACCAAAAAAAAAAAAAGGAAAAAGAAAGAACATATGCAACATTTGGAAACTCTTCTCAGAAATTTGGGGAAATTTTTTGATTTTTCAAATACAGCTCCTTTGATGTCAGCCTGCCATACTTGTGAACCATAGTATAGTATCATGTTGAAACACGGCCCATAGTGCCTTGCGGGGGAGGGGGAGGACAAAATTGACAGGTAAATAACTGAACAAAAAGTATGCACTCCCAGGCACATATCACTATATCTAAATGGCTGCAATCTGAGGTATTACGAATGATTAGGATAAGCCACAGGCAATATTTAAACTATCACCTATGCTGACTAAACTCCCGCAAAGCCCAAGAATAAAACAAGACCGCAGGACTCTTATCCAATTTAAAATAAAAAATGTAAAACAAGAGAAATCAAATTATCCAAAAATGAAGGAGCAGCCCAGGAAAATAAGGGACCAGTCCTGGGTGACAGTCTCCCCTGCGTCCATGGGTGGAGTTACTGTCTGAAGCGGAAGGGAGAGGCTTATCCACATGGCGGTGCCCTGAGAGAAAAGGCCGAGTCAGGCCTGGATGAGACACACTCGCTTCCCTACACAGGTGCACAGGACACGCCACACTCTGCTCACCTCTGATTCTGACTTCCGTAAGACAGGTGGAGTGAGGATTGCTTGTGTTCAATAGGACACGTGTGATATTGTGATTGATAAAGAAATATATATTTGGTCTTATCCTCTTTGACACACAGCTCCTAAAACCCCATAGGCTTCCCTTAGGGATAAAAGCAATAAAGGTGTCTTTTGTTAGGTTAATGAGGTGACTTTGAGAACTCGCCTAACTAGACGGGTGCTGGATGTCAGCGGAGCTAACTGTCACTAGAGGGTTGGAACTTGCCCTGAGCTCTGGAAAGAGCGGGGATGGAGGGTGAACCGTCACCAACGGCCCATGACTCAGCTCCTCACGCCTGTGGAATGAAGAAGCCTGCATAAAATCCCAAAAGAACAGGCTCCAAGAGCTTCCGAGTTGATGAGCAGGTGAAGTTGTGGGGCTAGGGGCACACTTCCCCAGATCTTGCCCCATAGCTCTTCATCCATGTCCTTTAATATTCCTTGTCATGAACCAGTAATCTAGTGAGGGAATGGGTTCCCTGATCTCTGTGAGCTGCTGAAGCAAATCAGTGACACCCAAGGAGAGGGTCAGAGGAACCTCTGATGTCTAACCTGTTGGTCAGAAGCACAGGTCACAACCTGGGCTTGTGATCAGCATGGGACGTGCAGGGCAGTCTTGTGGGACTGAGCCCTTTCCCTGTGGAATGTCATGCTATCTCCTTGCAGACGGTGCCAGAACTGAAGTGAACCGTAGGGCACCCAGCTCGTGTCCTGAGCATTGCTTGTTGGTTGGTGTAGGGAAGTCTCCCCACACCCCACAGGGGAATCGGGTGCAGAACCCAAATAACAGGATAATGGGGAAAGATGGGAGGGGCAGCTGTGCACCCCAAAGCCACCTTAGCCACTGGGCAGGTGAGAGCCATGGGGTGAGTGGGGGATTGTCCCCAGTAGCTGGCCCCAGGCTGCCCGTTCCTTGGGATTCTGTGGTATTGACACTAACATCGGGCTTTCTCAGATTTCGAGAGCAGTCCCGAGGAGCAGGACCCCAGGATTCCCACAAGGACCTTCTGCCGAAAGAACAGTCCTGGAGGTCAGTAACAGTCACACACTGGACCCACCAATTGTGCTTCTACCATGAGACAAACTCCGAACACCTCTGTTCCCACCTCACCCATCTGCCTCTGCCTCTTTTCATCCTTCGTCCACCCTTTTGCTTCCTGCTCTCTGCTCATCTGTTCCTCCCACTGCCTCTTCCCAGGTACTACTTCTTGTATGTCAGCCTTTCGGCACAGGCTCACCTGGTCCCTGCTTTGTTTAGAGGTGTTCTGTTCCGTTACCTCCCAATGTGCCTGTCAGGGCTGTGCCTGGTCTCCCAGACCAGTGAGGAGCACTCGAGGCTGCCATCAGGACAGGTGGGTTATGTGGACTTCCCTAATGAATGCACATTAATCATTTTAACTACAGATATTACCATCATGTGAGGGGACAAAGTAGCTCCTATCGAATCATTCCAACATTTAATTTGTCTGAGGTTAGCTATTCAGCAGCCCCTGAAAACTGTTCTATTCTTTCTTAATCTGGCTATTTCCCACCACTAGGTTTAAATAAACTTAAATGCTTTGATAGTAAGGATATTAAGAACATTTTGGAGGGACCTGGGCACACTCGGAGTACCGCCTATAGTGTAAGTACTTGAATACAAGCATTATCCCAACTTTCATTATTGAACTATAAACAGAACATTATTTTCAACTACATTTTACACTTTAAAAAATATTTCACAATAGTCACTCTTGGTGAGCTCAAATTGTTCACAGTAATATTATCAAATGCTGTGGGAGTTTGCTAAATCCTAATAAAAAAGATTTAATGAAAGGGATTTATGAGTTTAAAACCAAAGGACTAATAAGAGGCCCATTTTTCCACTAAATTTAAATCTAACAATAACACTGTAACAAGTAGATATTAAAGCTGTGGGATTTTGAAAGGTCTTTAAAGAAAAATAGTTTATCTGGTTTATCTAGCAATTTTTGTAAATCAAAAAGTGAAGACTTGATTATAACTTGGAGGAAAAAAAAAAACTCACCAGAAAACAAAAATATCAACTAGGAAGTAGTTATCATTACAGACCCATCATGGTTACCGGGTTATCAGATACTAAGATATTCTCCAAGGAATAACATTTAGGCCATTTGCACACCAATTAGTACAGAGTGTTTTGCAAAAGGACTCACATTTGATCAGCAGATAGACTTTTCCACCGGGCCTGTTGGAACCTTTGGGAACTGCTCAAAAGTTCTCAGACAAGTGACCCTCAAGCTTGGCTGCACATCGCAATCAACTGAGGGGTTTTACAAGTACCTAGTTCTGAGATAGATTCTGCTGTAGACGGTCTGGGCCTGAAATATCCACGACAGTCTTGAAGAAGAACAAACTTGGAGGTCGTAGGCTCCTTAATATCACACTGTATTACAAAGCTATAGTAATTCAGGTAGTATTTAGTTGATGCCAACCTAGATAAAGAGCCAATGGAAGAGAAAAGAAAGCCCCCAAACAAGCCCACCGAGATATAGACATTAGATTGATGACAAGGGTAAAAATGGGAAAAGAATGGTGTTTTCCGTGGATGGTGCCAGGACAATTAGAGATCCAAATGGGAAAAGTGAATCTTATCTCTACTTTATAATATGCACAGACATCGGTTCCAGATGAACTGCAGACCTAACTGTAAATGGCAAGTAATAACCCTTCCAGGTGGAAACCACGTAGAAAGAATAACTGTGTGTTAAACAAGATTTATTAAATAGAACATACAAGTAACAATCATAAAAGGAAAGAGTGAAAAGGAATTCCAAAAAGTAGGATGCATTTGCAAGACATATATTCAACAAAGGACATATTTGTAATATAATGAAGAAACCTCACAAACCAGTAAGGAAAAGGCAACACAACAGAAAGGCAACGACCAAAGGCAGCTGGAGATTCAGAATCAGAGGAGAGTTTTTCCAAAATTGGAAAGAGATACACGTATCATAAAGTGGGAATGACTTAACAGTCCTGACTGTCACCTTGTCCCCTGGGCCAGGGCCTAGCTGTGTTTACACCTGTCCCGGAGGTGTAAGGAAATAGACTTTTGCTCTAAAAGAAAACAAAAACTGATTTATTTGATCTTTCTTTGTAGACACAACAAGCCCACCTTGCAACTTTTGTTCACTCCATACAACTTTTGGTCCCACTAGGAAAATATGAACTTGCTCGCAATTTAGTCAGTATCTTCCACCCCATGACAATATCTCGGTGGTAAAAAAAAAAAAAAAAAAGAGCCATATGAAAATAATCATTTCTCTAAGCAATAGTGCTACAAGGGTATTGACTATAGTCCCCCAGAGTAAGCAGTATTGACTAAAATCCTGTACCAACACTGAACTGAAGGATACTTCCTCAATAACAATTACCTCAAAGCTGTAAAACCCCACCATCATTTGGGCCTATGTAAGATTTTTTTTTTAATTTTTTTATTGTTAGTTTCAGGTGTACAGAACAATGCAATAGTTATCCTTTTCACCCTCACAAAGTAACAACCCCCCTCCCCCCATCTATTGCCCCCCCCAATATCATGCTTATCTATTACAATTCCATTGACTCCATTCCCACTCTCTACTCCACATCCCGTGACGATATGTATATATAATTATAGATGACATACAATATTATTCAACATCAGCTTCAGAAATACAGTGTGGTGGTCAGGTCTCTACACCGACTATGAAGTGGTCTCCCCAACAAGACATGAGTCCATCTGGCCCCCTAAGAAATATTTACATTATTGATTATATTCCTCAGACTGTCTTTTTCTATCCCTGAGGCCATATTGTAATTACCAATTTGTATTGTCTCATCCCTTCCCCTTCTCCTTCATCCCCACCCCCTCCCAGCTAACAACCCTCAGTTCTTCCTCTGTGTCTCTGAGACTATTCTCCATCCACTTCTCCCATCCATTCAGTTCCTTAGAATCCACGTATAAGTGAGATTGGGCCCATGTAAGATTCATGCTTCCTAGCACACCCACAAAAATAAAGCCTGCTGCCATTTAAAATTAAGTGAAAATTGTTCTCTCAATGGAAATCCCAGGGTGTAAAGTGATTAAAATTAGTGAATGCAAATAATGAACAGGTTAGATCCTTCCTCGATACCAGAATGTAATCCAGATATCATGAGAACATGTGCTTGAAAGAACGATTTCTTCAACGGAAACAAGCATTTTTGTTGAGTGAAATAAAGCCATAGATGAGTGTATGTAGATTGTAGATGGTATCTATAGACATTATCAGATGGTACGTTCATTTTCACATATGGGACCCATCTAACCCCGCCTCCAGCAAATGCCAAGGTTGCGGTTTGTGGTCAACTGCCCCAGCAAAGTTTTGTGCCCTCACCCTCTTCCTTATATGATTTTTCCACTCGGTTCTTGTACTCTAATGGGCACTTGCCTGCTGTGGAGAACTCTCAAATATTTTACAAATGTTTTCTTTCTAAATGGCTCACATCTATGTTTCATTTCAATGTTGGACTTAAACTCAGCTTCAAATAAGCAGATTATCTCAACTGGAAAACAGTTTTAATGAGCAAAGTTTTAAATACTGTAATTATAATTATACATTAACACACTGCTCAGCAGGAATCTGTTGTAAGTACATTTGTAAGTTATATTTCCTGTGGGCAATGAAGTAATCTGCAGTGTTTCACTCATGATTTTAATCTTTTAGTGAAAATTGTGTTGTTTTTACAAGATTGAAAACTCAGTTATTACTGAAGAAAATGTCTAATGTTTTTTTTTCCCTCAAGTACTGATGTTAGAACTTACCTTAAAATCAAGCATCAAAGGAAGTATATATGTATGTATACATCTAAATTGCATGTCAACTGTAAATACACATCACACATCAACATGCACATAGATTTGTACACATGGATATGTTTTTACTTGCTATAATTCAAACAAACCACTATCAGAAAATTTGAATACATGTCATAATTTTTAAAATTGGTGCCCAACAATATTATATTTCAATTATACCTCAGTGAAGTGGGGCAACAAAAGAAATTGACATGTAAATCATCTAGCAGTTAAATATACCTTATGAAATACTTCGTTTATATCGGAAGTAATCAGCAAAGTGTTAGGTACAGGGGACTCCTACAGAGTCAATTTCGTATAGATTTCCACCGAGTTCACAGCTTCAGATTCAGGGGGTTTTCCAGCAGTCATTTCAATTCTGTCTCATATTTTGGAATGAAACACTGTTTCCAAAATACGTGTCACACATAATCTTAGTTGGCCATGACGGCACTTCCTGAGTAGTTCCCATACCTGGGGAAATGCAGAAGGGAGTGAAGTGAGTGGTCCAGGGTTTTCCAGAGTGAAGTGGGGTCTTCTGACACCAGAGGCTGGTGTGTGTTCCCCAAAATCACAGCAGTGTCACCAGCGACCAGCACTGTGGGAAACAACCCATCCTACAGCTGTGAGCACCTATCCAAGCCCAGCCTATCACCACGGCTAGCTCAGACCAACAATGAACCAGGATGGTCAGATGTTTAGGAGCCCTGACTTCAGGGCTTCTTTACAACTAACCAGTGCCCATTGAAGGGAAAAAAAGTGTAACGTATCATTTAAAAATACAAAAGTCACTCACGATGCCATTACCAAAGACGATTACTGCTGTCACCTTACTGAACATTTTTCTGGTTTATACTTTACATTTTTAAAATGGTGTCTCAGTAACTGATGTATAATAAGTATGTGAGTGGTCTGTGTCTAGGTTATAAATCTGGCCGTCCTACAGAATGGACAGGAGGCAGGAAGACTGAATCTAGGATGTGACTTGCTCTGTGGTTTGTTGGTATCGGCCTTTGTCCCAAAAGTTTCGGAAATCGCCCTGCCTCCCTCAGCAAAGAGACCTGCCCCCTGCACCCCATGAGCAGCAGTTTGCACAGGGGTGATCCCCATGGGGCTGCGAAGCACATTTCGGGAAAGGCCAGGTTCATGGTGCTCCGGAACGAGCCCCTGCTCTAAGTCAGCCCTGGAAACAGTCGACAGAAAATGGCACTCTGCCCTGCACATTTCTGAGATGAAAGCCCCTCTGTGCTCTGAGGTTCACCGCAGGGGTCTGTGCCTGTCCCACCCTCTCGCTTTCTAATGTGTCCTACTCTGTAGCAACCACCTTCATTTCCCGCAGGAGAGGATGTGCTGACCTGATACATCTGGGATTCAAGACGATTCATTGTAAGCGTTTGATGGAAAAGCTAAGTATAAACAATTTCCTTCCTCAGTCCACCAGTTGTTGAAATCGTCTCCCTGCATCCTGATGACCCAATAACCTGATGACCTGATAACCTGACGACCTGATGACCTGATGACCAGATGACTTCATGACCTGATGACTTCATGACCTAGTGACCCAAGGACCTAATGACCTGAGAACCCATTCTTAGAGAGCAGTAGAAGAGGGCATACCATATGAAAACTCATGTGCCAAGTACTTAGCACGCCACTCTCTGTTTAACTCTTGCACAGCCTATGAGGTAGGAAGCGGTCTAGCTTTTGTTTTGCTAGTTGCTATAAGAGTCATTCATCCAAATGCAGGTTTGTGGCTGGCAGTGCCTTTGCTACGTCATGCTCCTCTCTGAGAACAAGTCTTTTGCTCTCTGGGATATTTTGGCGTGTGATTTGCTTCAGTGACCCCAGAGAGGCATGGTCTGTAGTGTTCAGTATGTGAAGAAAACATACAGGGGGTGGAGGGGTGGGATACTCTGTGCCGAATTCTGCCACCAAGGAAACTGGTCACATGACCAGGGACTGGTGGACTGCAGAGGAATATTCTGGATATGAGCAGATTTGGGGAATACAGAGCTGTCGTCCAACTATCTGGCAAGATAGCTTTTAAACAAGTAAATAGATTTGTGTCAGTATAGAGTATGAACAGAAGCTGTATTATCATCACAACTGCATCTCTCATTGGAGATAGATGTAAAAAATAAACAAGTTTATGTCCTGTTTGCATCAAACCCACATTGATTTATTTTTGAAAACAACACAGTTCTGGAAAAAAAAAACACACAAAGTGTTTATTACACTCAGTGGCTTCTCCATTCATTCCCTGTCTCCATTCTGTGAAAACAACAATTTACATGTGTTCATACCTTATGTAAATTTCTATGCAAATGAAGCTTTACTTCTTTACAACCAGATTTTTGACCCGCAAAGCCTCTCCTGTGTTGACAGGTTTTGTGGAAGTTGCCTACTCTTTTGGGTATAACAAGGCAGGACCTCTCCAGTCAGACAAAAGGTCCACCGTGATCTTCACTTGAATTGATCATTTTCTTTAATAACTAAGGAGTACGACCTCCTTTGAAGTGGATCCAGAATTTGAAACATCAGGAGTCCTCCAATTTCCTTGATGGAAGTGGGAATTTCTCTTACCAGGTAAGTACTTTCTGAAGCAGTAAACACATCAAATATGCATTAAACTCTGCTCTGTATTGTCATCTGCAGTTTCATAGATTGTTTCAGAGTCTGCATCATTTGGAACATGATTAATTGCAGAGGGATCACGACTTAAAATGCCCTCCCTCGGGCTGTGATTAAGGTGTTTCAAAATTGAAGTCTTCAGGTGTTTCCTAGGAACAGCATGCCCGGGAGGAAGTTTGAAAAGCATTCTATTTCTCAGCGCACCTGGAGCACTGGGTATTTGCTGCCATAACTGACAGCCCTAGGGCGCCCGGTTTGTGTTAATCCCAGACACTCACGGGAGATCACTCACAGCATGAGCACAGAAGAAAACTAGAAAACCTGGAGGCACCCGACCCCGAGAGGGGCCAAGGGGGTTCTTCCCTGGCGACTCCTCAGATCACAGGCAAGGCCCTGCAGGAGGCCCTTCCCCTGGAAATGATCCAGGGACATCCAACCTCTATTGCTTGTGAAAGGAAAACGGAGTTTTCACTGGACCATGTACATGTAAACAATCCTTCTTCAGTCTACTAAAGTTTGGTATCATAACCACACGCAGGTTTGGTCTGCTTAATTTGTCTCCTTTCCTCGAACACACCAAGCTTGTCCCAGCCCAGGGCCTGTGCACATGGGTGCCCATCTGCCTGAATGCTTGCCCAGGTCTTCCCATACCCAACATCGCCTCACACAGCTGCGGTGTGGACTGTCCTCCCAGACCCTGAGCCCCGACGGCCACCCCTCCACCAGCACTCTGGGTTACTCCCTGCGGCGTTTCCTTGTAGCGTTTATCATTTTGTGAAAGTATTTTGTTTTTTTATTTACTTATGATTTACCTGTTTCTGCAACTAATGTGTACACCTTCCAAGAGTGAGGATACTGTCTGCCTTATGTTCATCCCGATTCCTAAACTCCTGTCAGCGCTCCATATTGAATCAATGGAATATCACTCAGCCATAGAAAAGAATGAAATCTTGCCATCAGCAACAACATGGATGGACCTAGAGGGTATAGCGCTGAGTGGAGTTAGTCAGACAGAGAAAGACAAATGCCATATGATTTCACTTATAGGTGGAATCTCAAAAACAAAACAGAAACAAACTCATAGAGATACAGAGAACATTTTGATGGTTGCCAGCTGGGAGAGGGGTTTGAGAGGCTGGGTGGAAAAGGTGAAAAGATTAAGAAATACAAACTGATAGTTACAAAATAGCCATGGGGATGTAAAGTACAGCATAAGGAATACAGACAATAATATTGCGCTAACTGTGTATGATGTCAGATGGGTACTAGACTCCATATTGGGATGTGGTGATCACTTTGTAAGCTAATAAATGTCTAATCACTATGTTGTGCACTCAAAATGAATAGAATAGTGTGTGTCAACTGTTATTGAAAAATAAAACAATGATTAAAAAAATTACTGCAGCACATAGGTGAGCTGGGGCATATGCGTGGGAGGTGGTGATGATGGTGGTATAAATTAAATCTGAATCCACACGCACGTGGAAAGAATCTGCAAAAATGCAAAGGACCTGTCCTTGAATCAGCTGTAATCACATGGTGAAGCCAGGGGCTACCAGAACATTCCCAGTGCAGTGCTGCCATTCTAATTCCAAGAAAAGGAGTGCTGGAATCCCAGTCCTGATGTTTAGCAGACTGATTGCCAACAGCTCCTTAGGCTAATTTAAATACCCCTGCTTTGTTCAAAGCAAAGCTCTCTTGTATGCAATCCTCCTCTGTACCTTGCCATCTCTGTCTTTTTATTCTAGAAGGTGGTTATGACTCAGGGCAAGGCAGGGTGCCATGAGTCAGACCTGGAACCACAAGGCTATGATGTCAATGGTGTTCCTTACCTATTGTACCCAGGGGATGGGGCGCTAGTTAATTCCAGTACTGTGATGTTTTCACCTATTGGTAATAAAGGCATTCAATGTCTACCCATTCTCAAGAGACAAATTGGAAGAACGTCATACATAGTGTGGGGGCAAAAAAGCACCAGGCTTTCTGCTTTTTAAGTCAAACCCAACAAAAATGGGATTCGTTTCCAGCATGGAGCATTGGGGATTGAGTCAGTCACCTAGTCACTATTAGCCTCAGTTTCCACGGATGGGACATGAGGATGATACCTGTTTGGCAAAGTTGTTATAGTGACTACAGATAAAGCACACTGAATAGAGTTAGAAGCTGGAAAGAGAGAAGATAGCTCCTGTGCCTACAAACTGCACACAGGCTGCACACTGCACAACTCCAGGGGTCCTGCTGGCACACAGTCCCCAGCTGCCTTAGACAGGAAACTGGGCAGGACTTGATTGATGGCAGAATGTGTCATGTCCCAGGTGAGACAATGTGTGGTGTGAATAGGCATAAAGAAGAGAAGACACTGACTAAATCACCAGGGGGACGTCCATGGACATAAAGGCTTAGCGATGGATTTACTGCTGTCATTAGCCTTGACCTATGTGCCTACATCCATTTTACAGTCTTTTGGCTTTTCACTGGCCCCTGTGCTGTGAGCAAGGAATGAAAGCCCTGGTCACTGGCCCTTATTTTATCTTGATTTTGTGATGTTTCTGAAGAAATCATGAATGATATTGAAAGTCCACAGAGGGTCAGGGCTTATTGTACAAATCATCTTGGCAAAAAGAGTTGCCGTTCTTCCAAATCCGTGGCCTTGAACTGAAAAAATATAGTCTGTGGTTGACTTTCTGTGCATTTTAATTTCACTGATTTCTAATTAGCATTGAAAAGCATAAGCGCCCCCCCCCACCCCTAAACAGTTACTCAGTTTTATCTGGAGTCTATTCTTTGTCTCACTCTAGTTTAGCTTCCAAGGTTTTAGATCAGAAATAAGACCAGAGAGAAAAAGAGCTTGTTGTCTAGATAAAGAGTATTAGCAGACACGTTGACTGTTTTGCAGGAAAATACCAATTGAATTTGCCTTGATTTAACTATTGCAAATGAACCAGAAGATGACACTCACAACGTAAATATTTGTAACAGGAAGCAATAGGGCCATAGAGACAATGCCCATTTACAGCATTAACTGACCAAAGCCGTCCGTGAATCAACGCTGCTCGCTCTAGGGCAGACATCCCAGGCAGCTGTACGGTGAGGCTCAAGGAGTGACAGTGCCACAGCAGAAGCGAAAATGAGTACTTCGCTTTCCACTGGGAAAATGATCATACTGACATACAAAATCCCATAATGTCAAATGTATACAAATTGATGATTGTCATATAGCTGGCATAGAGTTAAGGGGAACTGTATGTAATAAAGGATAAAAAAGTGTTTAATTATTAAGAGTTACACGTAAATAGTTGCTGAAATGGGTGAAGGTGATGAAAAGGTGAAAACTTCCTGTTATAAGAAAGATGCAAGTCTGGGACAGAATGTCCAGCATGGGGACTACAGTTAACGATACTGTGCCGTATATTTTAAAGTTTCTAAGAGAATAGATCTTACAAGTCTCCATCACACACACAAAACAATTTGCAACTAACTGTGGCGATGGATGATACCTTTGACTGATGGTGGTGATCATTTCAAAATATATACCTATATATTATAAAATCATTGTGTTATACACCTGAAACTAGTATAATGTTACATGTTAATATATTTCAGTAAAGAAATAACAACAAAAAAAGTGAAATAGTTGGCATTTTCAGAAAAAAAAAAGGTGGGTAAAGCCACTCTCTAATGGTGCCTTGGATTTTGAAGCCAATAAGCCCGTGGAGAATGGCTGCCTCACGGCAGCATCTCTGGGCACTGAGCTGTCATCGGTTCCAGTTTCTTGCCATGCAGCCTGGTTATAGTCACGGGTGGAAAACAAAACTTTGAACAAACACAAGTGGATGGGAGGCGGCTGAGTCGAGGCGAGTGGTTTCTCTCCTGAGTCACACTTCACACTCACACGGTGGGACTGAACTCCGGTTCCTGGTCAGCCCCTCATCCCCAGCTGTGAAGGGCCATCTGCATGACTAACAGCCTCGTGCGATGTGCACATCTGGAAAAACCTCGCTATCCCAATATCTGCTAAAAGCACGATGACTTTCTGTCCTCATTGTCTCAGCATGACACTCTCATTCAAGCACTTGTTTTGGAGTTAAACACACATCTCTAATCCTACATGTGTGTTCATATAATGGATAACATGTACGTTTATTGGGGAAAGGGGGTAATTTGTTTCACTAGACAAAACAAACAGATGTTTGAAATGAAAAGGCCCTGTCTCAGAAAGCACCCCGATCTACAGTTAGGGGCATTAGGTTATGCTGACAGTCTCAGTACTATACAGAGAACTGAGGGTGAGGAATTTAACTCAATTCTCTGGGTCTAGTCCCCTAAGTACAGAGAAGAGAATGAAACAGAAAATTGCTAAGTCTCACATTTCCTCCAAGATATAAGAGCCATGTTTGAGTTGGGAAGAATTTGAATTGTCAATTTTTTTGATATCGTATATCAATTAAAGTAAGAACAGAGGCAATCAGGAGAGGCAGGGGAAGAGGTGATAAATCCTACTCCCAATAATAAAGAATTAAGAGATTTCTTTAATAGCGGTCTTCAAAAGAACCATAAAAATCCAAGGAGGGCATGAGGAGACATGATACAAGAAAATAAGTCCAATCTCATTTATATTTGGAGCCCTGAGATAAGTGTGAAGCACAGTTTGGCGGTCTGTGTTACCCTAACTTATTACCGTCAGTAAAGGCCTGTTTCTCTCTGCTTTGGGGGCTGTGGGGGTTACCATGAGTGGGGGCTAGGAAAGCACTTTCGCTCAGCTGAGCAGACACTGACGTGTGCCCAAGGGGCCAAGAACAGACTAGGCCCGATGAGCCAGCAGGGCCGTCCCCATCGCACTGACAAGTGTCCAGAGTACTTTGTTATGAGACATAGGACCCCTGGTTTGCTTCCTCGCCACAAATTGAGGCCACTTCATAAAACTTGCCAAAGCAGACGACCTGATGGTGACAACAGCTGACAGTTTTAGAGTTGAAGTAAATGACTTTTCGTATCTGCCAAAGTCTGGCAGGGGTAAAGGGATAATTTGGCCCACAGAGCATTAAGTAACTGAATGAAAGGTGACAGTCACTAATGCACAAGTAAACGAAGTTTCACTTTAAGTAGACTATTAAGAAGCTAGGTGCTTATTTTTCATGCAGCTGCAGAAACACTTGGAATGTAGTTTTTTTTCCTCTGACTGCACATTTTGTTCTTGTGGTTTCATTCACGATAGTAACCTTCTGTCACTGAATGGGTGCAGAAAACACTCTTTTCTTCTCCAGGCAGGTTCTAAGCCCTGAGTTTTCAGTGAAGAAAAGACTTACAGGTAACAGAGTTTCTAAAATAGACATTAGGAACCCACAATCATGACTGTTTCTCTTTGTTTCAAAATAGAAACTATTTTTTGGTGATTTATGACAAACATTAAAATCATCCTAGACAACAATTCAGCGCTGTCAAGCCGACTGCAGTGGTCCCTGACCTCAGCGTGGCATTTGGGTGGTTACGCTGCCCCAGGCTGTAAACGATCCTAATGCAACTGGCAAAAAGGAAACAGCGGGGGAAAACCTATTTTCAAACACATTTCCTTAGGACCCCAAAGCATGGTAAATATCATTTTCAATTTGAATCGAGGCGTTGGCAAATAACCAGTCTTTACCAAGGGTCCTGCTTTAGGGCGCTGAAGAAGACTTACATTTTTCA
Source organism: Hipposideros armiger (assembly GCF_001890085.2). Taxonomy (NCBI): domain Eukaryota; kingdom Metazoa; phylum Chordata; class Mammalia; order Chiroptera; family Hipposideridae; genus Hipposideros; species Hipposideros armiger. The sequence goes on from NW_017731535.1 coordinate 1,405,901, forward strand.
TATTGTTGTCCATGCAAAATATCTCAGCAGCCACTTTTCTCCAAAGCATGTTGTGGAGGACATTTTAGGATTGAGCTGGGTTCATTTAATCACAATTAGGGTTCAATGCCCAAGTATGAAGGTGGGTTCGGGACATCCTTTCATCCAGTCATCCCAGTTCAGAAATGACTTCCAGATCCAGTAACGAGCCGCAGGAACTCTTTTCTCTCTCTGGGCAAACTGGGGCCAATTTAACACTACATTTACTGGGTGCATTTTCTATTTGTCTACTGAATTATCCATTGTTTCATCTATTGGGTTGTCGGAAAAGTCGTGATGCATTTTTGCAATGAAAAACATAGAAAAAATACGTCATGACTTTTCCAACAACCCAATATAAACTGTTCTTCTGGCATGGCTGGATCTAGGATTCCCAAAACATCTAAAATCATTCTCGAGAATTCAGTTCAGAAAGACGCTTCGGCAAATCTCAGATGAGTACAGACATATATGGATTGGAGAGGTTTTTTCCTTCCACGTGGAGGTGACCGTGTTAGTGTGATAACCCTGTCCTCTTTCCTTCACCTCACACACGCTGGTCCAGCACAGTGACAGTAATGATCGGTTTCCTGAGTTTGGAAGGGGGAGGTGGAAACTGGGAGCACGGCTCCTTCGTCTTTCCTCCACGTGCAGGCAGCAGGCCTCCTGGGCTCTCCCAGGGCAGGGTGTGTGGATGCCAAGGCGCAGGGGGAGTTTTGTGGGGGAGGCAGAAAAAAGATGTTGGTCTAATGCAAGAGTTTGGTGCTAGGAATTTCAACTGCCTGTAGGTGTCCCCTAAACCATTCAACAGCAGCTCATGTGTCACAAGGCCGCTTTGTGTTTGTGGGTTCTCATCAGCCTCACATCTTTAACTTATTTCTCAGTTTATTCATAACTTAAGCAGAGAACAAGGTTATTTATTGGGCCCCTTCTGTGTACATAGGCAGAGAACTTTGGAGGATAGACTTCTATTGGCCAAACGAGATCTCTCTCTCCAGGACAACAAGTAACTAATCACTGCTTGGCAATGAGGCTAATCAAAATTTGACACAGAGACACAGCTCCTCTAATATCAAAATCTTCACGAAATCTGTGCATCAAAGAGACACATAGGTGCTTCTGTATTAATGCCAAACACTGTCTAAGACTCGGTTTTGATTTTCTTAAATATAGACAAATAATGACCTTTTTTATGAAATTGCTTTCCTTCTTCCTGTAACTCTTTTCTTTGTAATTAAAGTGGAATGGAAGCCCTTTGCCTGCTAACATCCTGGCAGCTCCCTGCTCACACTCCACTTGGAGCCTCCAACCTGCCCACCTCCCGAGGCTTTAACAAGTGGCCCCCAGAAGACAGGGCAAAACGAAGTGATGGAAAGGGAACATTAATAATAATAACTATCTATGTGGAATGGAAAGGTGAAGCAACAGACATGAATCCTGCTTTATTTTTAAGTGAAGCAAAACCTGTGGTGATCAAGATTTAAAAGGGAAACCCAAATTGTAATACTATATATGCTTCAGCTAACATTTTACAAAGCCCTTTCCAGTCGCATTACTTAAACTGTTTGCCAAGTAATTTCTATGATGCAACTTTATAATATTTGTTATATGAAAATATGGTGTGCAGTCATTTCCACAATGTAGCGGAAATGTCAAGGTGATGCCAAACCTGAGTGGGGCACAAGGAGATGTTAAACGGAACTATTCTTTTTAATAAGAGAAGCACAGTGCTACTCCTGTTTACAGGAACATTAAAACTGATGTATAAAATCCATGGCTGCAAGACCCTCCACAACGCAATATGGATTAGAATTTTTCTAATTCCTTTTCCGAGAATGGGGCAGAATGTGGTCCCTCAGTCATCAGCTATTTGCTGACTGTAAACCCTGTTCCTCTGTTCAAGGCGCTGAGAGCCTCGGCCCTGTGGTGCTCTATGTCAGGGAAGAGTTAGACGATAAACAGTGAAGTAAACACACACGTTTCACGCTGTTAGAAGGTGAGGAGTGTTATGGGAAAGAAGAAAATGCTTGGCAGAGTCAGGGGAAGGGGATGCCAGTGACGTGGGGGGTGGGTGTAGATTAGGTGGCCGTGGGAGGTGACCGTGGGCAAAGAAGTGAAGAACAGGAAGGACAGTGTCCTGAGGATATTCCAGGGGACAAGGGGGAGGCCAGCGAGCTGAGTGCATGGAAGCCCAGGGGGGATGAGCTGTCAGAAGGAACTCTGGAATGCTGAGTTACAGTCAAGCATAGAGTATAAGGTTACCATGATTCCGAATTCTAATTGGAGTGACATGGTGACACTTTGAAGGACCGTTGTTACATGTTACTGTAGTATGCTTTTAAAGTTTAAAGGACTTGATCTTAACTGATGAGAACATATACTGACCATTTATTGGGTTGTTGGAAAAATCATGACGTATTTTTTTCTGTTTTTCATTGCAAAAATGCGTCATGACTTTTCCAACAAAGCAATAATTCAAGCCCCATTCCTCAAGTATTCTGTTAACTTAGGGTTTATATAATGCTTGGTGCTACAGTTAACTTGCAAATATGATTGTTGTGAATAGAACATTACTCGAATGTATTATGGGGCAAATTAGCAGTGTTATCTAATAACTTCAGCTGAAAGGTACACTGAGCTAATCCATAACCGTAGAACACATTCCACCCGTTGTCTGTCTGTCTTACTCTGTCTGGGAGGTTACCTGAGGACACACAGGAAGAGCTTGTCATTGTTTTGTCTCACAACTCAAGGCAGAAAAGGGTGGGAAATCCTCAAAATATTTTAAGGCAAATGAACAACAAAAGCCACCTGGAGCAAAATATTACAATAGAGGTCAACAACAGAAAACTGAAAGCCTGGGAGGAAAAGCTGGAGAGACAGCTTCTTTGGAAAATCAAGACCTTCTAAAGCACCGTGTATAATAGGAAATTTAGAAAGTCATGCATATGCCCATGGTAGGATGCACTCTTGGAAAAGACCTGAGAAGTGCCCAGACACTCATGTCTGGCTTGTTTCTAGATTCAGTGCGAGCACAAGGGAAATCAAAGACAGAGTTTTAAACAGTTGTTTGGCTAAGTATTGAAGTAGTGCCCCAGGACAGACGGAACTAATCTGCAAACACTGGGAGAGTTTTTCTTTTCTCCCCTTTCCCTCTCCCTCTCCCTCTTCCTCTCCTTCTCTCCCTGTCTTGCTCGCTCTCTCTCTCTCTCTCTCTCTCTCTCTCTCTCTCTCTCTCTCATATCATTCAAGGAAATCTCTGTCAAGACATCAGTTGAGCACAAGATGCAGAGACAAAGACTTCAGAGAACATACATGACAAAGAATACAGATGGGACACCATCAAGCATCGCGACATATGCACAGTGAAAATCCCAGAAGGCGGGAGAAAAAATATTTGAGGAAACAGTGACAAAACTTCCCAAGATTTGCAAACAGAAATGAACCTATACATATGAGAAACTGAGCTATCTCCACGAAGGATAAACTCAAAGAGATTCACACTGAGGACATTGTAGTCAAACTGTTGAAAGTCAAAGACAAAGAGTGAATCTTGAAAGCAGCAAGACACTGAAACCTGCTGTATACAAAGGAGCCTTAATAAGATTAAAAGCAAATTTCTCATCAGAAACCAGAAAGAACAGAGGGAATGGGAGGATATTTTTAAAGTGCTGGGAAAAAACTACAACAACTTGTCAAAAAAGTATTCTCTGTTCAGCAAAATGTCCCTTCAAAATATAGAAATTAAGAAATTTAGAAATAAACAAAAGATAAGAGAGTTTGTTGTTGCAGACCTGCCCTAGAAGAAGTGCTAATGGGAGGCCTTTGAGCTCAAATAAAAGGAAACTAGACAGCATTGTTGTCATACAAAAAAAATAAACAATTCCAGTAAAGTTAAATAGTAAGTATTAAAGTCACTATTTTTCTACTTTTGGTTTGTAACTCTCTTTTTCAAATGCATAAAACAAAACTGTAAATCTATGTTAAGCATCACACAATGTATAAAGATATAGTTTGTGACAATATTCACCTCCAGGCACATTTCAGAATTGCAAAAAATCAGAATTTGGCATTCTATTGAATCTAGGTTGGTATCAATTCAAATTAGTTATAATTTTAAGATGTCAATTGCAATCTCTATACTTACCATTAAGAGCATAACTGAAAAATATATACATATGGAAATCAGAGGAAAATAAAAAATATTCACCATAAATACTAACTAAACATAAGGGAAGGGGGTAGCAGAAAAAATGAGGAACAAAAAAATTGTAACTCTTATAAAGAACAAATGATAAATGTGAAAAGTGACTTTTTCTTATTAGCGATTGCTTTAAGTGTAAATGGATTAAACCCTGTTTTTATAAGGCAGAGATTGACTAAACAGATTTTAAAAAGTAAACCTGATCAAATTATTTGTTGCCTAAAAGAGACTCAGTTTATATCCAAAGATTCGAATGGAAAATAAAAGGATGGAAAAAGATATTTCATGCAAATAGTAACAACAACAGCAACAACAACAACAAAAAAAACACTATATAAATGGAAATATATACCATGTTCATGAATTGAAAAGCTTCATACTGTTAAGATGTCAATACTACCCAAAGTGTAGTAAAAATTCCTTTTATAATCTAGAGTCATCTAAGAAGCCTTATTGTAACATAAAACCATAGATTTATAAATGAATAGAATATCACTGTATACTATGACCCTCAAAATTCCCACTGTCTTTTTTGCAAAAATGAAAAAGTCAATCCTCAAATTCATATAAGATTTCAAGGGGCCCCAATAAACCAAAACAATAGCAAAAAAAAAGAAGGAAGTTGGAGGACTCATACTTTCCAATTTCAAAACAACGTGAAGCTACACTAGTAATCAACATAGTATGGTACTGGCATAAAGATAGACATATGGACGAATGAAATAAAATTGAGAGTTCATATATAAAAATCACACTTTTATGGACAATTGATTTTTGAAAACATTAATGGGAACATTCAATAGGGATAATAGCAGTCACCCCAATGTATAGTACTGGGACAACTAGAAATCTACATGCAAAAGAAAGGACATAGACTGCTTCCTCACCATATACAAAAAATAACTCAAAGTGGATCAATGCCCAAAATATAAAAGCTAAGACCACAAAACTCCTTGAAGAAAATATAGAGGTAAATCTCCATGAGTTTGTGCATATTTGGCAATGGGTTCTTAGATATGACATGAAAAGCATGAGTGACAAAAGAAAACTTACATTGGACTTCACCAGTATTGAAATATATAGAGAGAACTTCTATACACCGAGGACGTTATCAAGAAAATGAAAAGGCAACCTACAGAATGAGAACATGCAAATTATATATCTGATAAGGATCTAATATCCAGAATACATAAAGAATACTTGTAATTCAACAACAAAAAAGTGCAACAATTTATAAATGGGCAAAATACTTGAATAGCAATTTTCCCTAAGATATACAAATAGCTGACAAGTAAATGAAAACATGCCCAAAATCATTAGATAAATGGAAAATATCAATTCTCCCAAAATTGATATACAGGTTTAACAAAATTCTTTTAAAAGTCTCAGATTAACTTTCTATATTGATAGACGAGAGTATCCTAGAATTTTTTATGGAAAAGCCAAGGAACTCCTATAGCTAGAGATATGAAGACATGTTCACACATGTTTATAGCAGCTCTATTTGAAATAGACAAAAACTGAAACAACCCAGAGACCCTTCAATGAGTGGTTAAGCAAATCATGGTCCATCCATATCATGTAACTCCACTCGGCTACAGGAAGAAACAGGCTACTGACTCATATGCAACGAGTGGGGTGAAATCCAGAAAGTTGCTCAGTGGGAAAAAAAATCCCATGTAAGAAGTGACCACCCATGATTCAATTCCTATAACATTCTTGAGATAACACAGTTACAGAAACAGGGAAGAGATTAATTGGTGCCTTGCGTTAGATGGTGTGGGGTCAGGAGGAATGGGGGTGTGGGTGTAAGCGGGTGACGCAATCTCTGTGTTGATGGAAATGGTCTATATCTTGCCTGTACAACATCAACAGCCTGGTGCGATATTGAACGTGGCTCTGTAAGATTACACTATTGGGAGAGACTGAACAAAGGTATAGCAGATGCTCGCTAACTTCTACAATTACATGTGAACCTCAAATCATTCCCAAATTAAAAGTTTAATTCGCAAAGAGAATATAGACTAAGACAAATTTCTTTGTCATAATGACATTAAATTTTGATACTCCTAAATCCAAAAAAATGTTAGAATTGGGACTATGTTAGCAGTAGGTAATATAAATTGTCTAAATCCAATGTTAGTATGGAGATAAAGAAATAGAGTGTGTTTCAATAAAAATGAATATATATATTCACAGTTAATGTATTCTAACATGACTGTATTAGCCAACAGAATTTCTACATAGTTATGCTAATAATGTATGGTGTTGCTGTGATATAGTTAACATAATTTAGCTTTAGGAAAACCCACATTTCATTAACAAATACATCATTGACATACGTGGGTCAAATAAATAAATGTGTTTAGACTCTATAATAGAGAAATTTGGAAATGGAGAAACACGACACACAAATTAAACTTTCTGAGTTTTCAAATATATTACAACAAAATGTATAAACTGCAAAGGGATTAAGAACCTTCAAATAAATCCATAAACAGCTTCTAACAACTTGGCATGCTTTCAAAGATATACTGGAATAATTTTTTGGATAATTAATGGCAAATATAATAAACATTCTTCCTTGCTAGACAAATGAGGGGCTTCTAAAAATAGGAGTACTGAATTACTCAGAGGAGATCAGGAAAGGCACAGGGCACACATTTTAGGAACAAGCATTGTTCCTGAAATTGCTGAGGAAAAGGATTAGGCTTTACAAAAAGACCACATTGACACACTTTTCTTTTAATAATGCTCATTTCTTTTTATTTTCTCCAGTGCAGCACTTTGTTTCTGTGGCCTGGTGCCTTCCCATCGTGAAAAGCCCATCTGCGCCCTTCCTGCACTTTCGCTGAGGTCCCCATGAATGCTAATGCGAAGACGGTCCTGACTCGCCCTGCAGTGTCACGCTGAACTGTCACTATTTCTCACACCACGTTCTGAGGAAACATAAGCTCCCTTTCAGCAGTCTCTTCCTGTGTGTCCTGTTTTCAGGGTCATTTCTCCACTGCACTTTGCACAATTGCTCTGCACACACCTGCATCCTTAAGCCCCGTGAATGTGGTTCCCGCCCTTTTACACAGGAGCAGGTGGTGGTGGGGGGGTGTCGAGCTCCTGAAACAAACACCCTCCCTCCATTAGCAAACACTGTGGCAGGACATTTCCAAGAATGTTGAACATCGGTGACACTGTTGGCCCAAAAGAAACAAAAGAAAAACAAAACAGTCCTCTTAAGGAACTCTTCTACTCAATGTTACTTCCTGTTCCACCTTGAGGGGGGTTTTGGGGTTTTTTTTTTCAGTCTCTGCTTCAGGGCAGAGGGACTGAAATGGAAGCTTGGGGGCAGGATGGGGAGTGCTGGTGACTACCTGGGCAAATGTAGCTCCTTTATTCTCACTGGAGACACAGTGGGGGCGCCTGGGAGAACCAGGTCTCCTTGGTGAGGCGAGCCTTGGGCACCTGACTTATTTTCACTTCTCACTGTTCATGAGCCATATGGCAAGACAACAAACAAGTCAGAGCAAGGAGAAACTTCCAGGACAAAACCCTTTATTTATTGGGGTGCGGGGGGGGTTAACACAATTTTTTTATTTCAGGTGGGGAGTGATACATTATAAGGTTAATTTGTATTTCCCTAATGGCTAAGAATGTTGAACATATTTTCATGTGTATATTTTTCATCTGTATATTGTCTTCCGTGAACCATCTTTCCATGTGTTGTACTTTTATTTTATTTTCTTTTAATGTTGAGGAAAACCCTTCATTTCAAGGTGAAGGGGCACAGCAACAATTTCTAGAACCTGCAGGTGCACCTCCTTTATGTAAGGAACGGAGTCTTTGGGGGCAGCTAATGTGGCAGCAACGTGCCTGCAGCCGGGGCGCTGTGATTCCAGGACCCTCACAGTGGGGCCCCAGAACCTCAGAAATTCCTTTCCTGCATCAGAAAAACAGAAACAAACAAACAACAAGTATCCTGGGACTCTGCTCAGAGTCTACACCTTGTAGATGGTAGCCATGCCTCCCTTGACGTAAAGCTGGGTAAGCTCGTCCAGAACCACAGGAGCTTGTGGTTCTAGCGCGCCGTGGTCCCGGCTGAGCTCGCTCAGGACTCCCCCACTGTGACAGCCGGGAGTGAGTCGCCTGTGGAATTCCCCTGGATTCTGTCCACGTTTCTCACACATGGTCACGTTCACAGCTAGGATGAGAAGAGGGATTAGCCAGGAGGCTATCGGCCTAGAGGAGCCAGGGTGGTGGGGGGGAGGAGGATTATGTTTGAAGACTTGCATCCATTCATCACCTTTTCAAGCTCCATTCAAAACAAGGAGGAAGAAACACCCCACTAGCTGCCAAGAATGGCTGTCGAATGGGTCTGCTTTCCAGAATGGAGAGCAGCGCCCTGCTCAGCGAGGCACCGGTTTTCTTCCTCAGAACATTCACCATGGCTCCAGCGACCTACCCAGAGCATGGCAGCGCGAACATCAAGAGCCGTGGGAGAGAAAGCCATCTTTGCACTGGCTCAGGGATATTTAAAAAAACATGAAAATCTAATTTCCAGTGTTCTCCACAGAGCCTCAACAGCGTGCTCAGGCCTGTGCATGGCGTCTCCTTCATATTTATTTTCTGCTCTCTCCCTGTGTTTATCTCACATTCATGCTGTTTTTTTGTTTTGTTTTGTTTTGTTTTGCTTTGCTTTTCCCCTCTTGTCACTAATGGTGCTTGTTTTATTTTTCTCTTCTAATGTACGTGTTATTTCTGCTATTATGTTGCTTTATTCCTAACTTATTCCATTAGGATTTGTCCTTCGTTGTCTCATTTTCCTTCAAATAGGATTTGTCTCATTGTCCTTCGCATCTCATTCATTGGAATGGCTTGTCTCAGTGCTCTGGAAGCATGAGGCAGATGCAATGCGTTTCTTGGCATGAACTTTTTTACCTCTGAGCAAACTTCTTAATGTTTCAGGGTGTGAAACTGGCAACTTCTTTTTGACTTGAAAATGTTTGTTGTTTACTTGATTTAGCTGTCTTTATATAGATTTTATTCACCTTCTTAGGGTTGTAGGTGGGGGCGCTGCAGTGCTTTTCCAGAAGGAGAATGATTCAAACAGAAATATTTGGAAGAACTTCCAAGAAGAACGGTGTATTAGAGACCAAAACACAAAACCTCACCGGGCTCCTGACGCTCCTAGAAGTAAGTGTTGGAGAGACAGGGGCGCAAAGTCCTGAGCCCCTTCATCCCTGAAAGTCCTGTGTTTCAGGGTGTATAAACAGTGGAGATGCTTTAGCAGAAGGCACATTAGCATGTGTGGAGTATTGACCCAAAGTAGATAAATTTATCTCTTTGGATTCCTTTTGAAAGAAGCCTTCTGTAACCAGGGAAACTGGCTTGGCGTATCCATGTCACTAAATACAAAACAGTTGGGCCTTTCTGATTAGAGTAGATTTAGAGATCTACTTTTTTACCTGCTACGCACACAGTCATTTGCCCAAACGGCAGCCCCTCTCCCTGTATTCCTGCTGTCTTGTTACACGTCATTTGCGACAGCTCGCTTAGAACAGCAGTGGACTTCGGCCCCACTCCACAGCCCTCATTTGGCTCTTTTGGTGCTCTCCATGGTCTCGACCTTTCAAGCAGACTTTTTCTCCTATTCACGACCTTACCAAGACTATGGCTAATCAGAAAACACTTTTTCTTCTAATAAGTGAGTAGTGGGCAAAGAAATGATGTGTTTGGGGTTGTCAAGAGGCCAGGCCACTACATGGTCTTAGGGCTGTCCTAAGAAAATGCCATAGACGGGACAGCTCATGTAACAGGCATTTCTCACAGTTCTGGAGGCTGGGCAGGCCAAGGTCAAGGTGCTGGCCAACTTGGTTCCCTTGCTTGCTGATAGCACCTTCTCCCTGTGTCCTCACATGAGAGAGATAGAGAGAAACAGAGAGACGGCCATCTCTGGGGTCTCTTCTGGTAAGGACACCAACCCCATCACAGGGGCCCACCTGCAGGACCTCATCTAAATGTGACTACCTCCCAAAGCCCACCTGCAAACACCATCACACTGGGTGGGTTTAGCACCTCCACTTAAGAGTTTGAGGCCACGATTCTGTCCATAGCACATAACCTGTGAGCTGGCTCGCTTGTGATATTTTAACTCTCTGTACACGGCTACATTATGATCATTCAGAGTGCCAATCTCAGGATCACTGCACGTTATATTTTGGTCTCTACCAGGGGTCGGCAAACTTTTGAGATGGAAGAGCTGCCAGGAGTCAGCAAACTGCAGCTCGCGAGCCACATGCGGCTCTTTGGGTAAGTACATGTGGCTCTGAAATAAAATTGAAACTAAAATAAAAATAAACTATCATAGTTTCATTTATAAAAATTTTAAAGGATATTATTCACATAATAGTGATTATGTAAAAATATATTTATGACTCTTGAATAATTTTTAAATTGTTGTGAGGGGCAGGACTGGCTCTTCCAGGGGTTGGCAAACTTTTGAGACGGAACGTACCCAAAGAACTGCGTGTGGCTCGCAAGCCGCAGTTTGCCGACCCCTGGTCTACACTCTTAAAATTGGAAATAAAGCACATCCATATTGCGAGTAGTTCTCTACGCCATGAGTTTTGATCTACCACTGTTCAATGTTTTCTGTGATAATATAACAGTATCCGGATTTCTGCTACATAAGCTGCTGTGAAAGGCGTGGCTAGGACTGGGACACTTCAGAGAAGCCACTAACAATGGGTGGCAATCACTGGCCGAGAACTACAGAGACACAGACATTGATAATGTGAAGGAAAAGGTGACTTGTTTCATGTTCTCAGTAACAGGATATTGCTTAGAAGAGGCTCGGGGTGCACTTGCGTGTGTGGGTTACCCTGGCGAGGACAAGGGGGGAGCTTTACCCCTCGAGCAGGGTCCTATGGGAGACCATCAGCGCTAGCTCCTGTCTACGCCTTTATCAGGAAGCTCCACTGCACTCGCACACCTCAGATTCTGTTTCTCCCCCAATGATTATGAACACAATGATGACATACGTTGCACAGCAGGATCATGTAGCATGAAACACTGTGAGTTTGCAACTGCGGTTTGAAAACCAGCTCTGTTTGCAAGGAGTGTTCTCTCAGAATCCTGTGGCATGATTTCTGCGCATACGAAGCTTAGTATTCTACTCTCATAGTCCTTTTCTTCCCCTTCCGGACAAAACAGTCAACCCTTTCCCCATTCCAGTCATTAAATAATTTTTGTGAATAATGGTGCAGGTTACTGAATTAGCCTTGGGAAAAGACTAACATGGCAAATTTTGGGGCCTGCTTTTAACCCCAAATGATGCTGTTTATCTACTTTTAAAAAAATGTTACAGTCAAGTCTGATGTCTAATCAAGTAGAAACTTTTCATGAGGAGAAAAAAAAAAAAGAACATTTGGCAAACAGGTTCATTGTGATAATCCTGGAAGCACAACAGAAGAGCTAGTGCTATTGGAGTCATGTTGGGAGAACGTGGCTGGCCAGCTTCCAATCGGGGTCACTCTCTCCTCTCTACTTGAATTCACTGGATACTTTCAATAGACTCAAATAACGTTATCCTCAAAGTGCCCTCTCAGCACAAAGAGAATAAACGGGAAAGTTCTAAAATGGAACAGTTTTCTTGGTTAGATTTAATTAACAGATCCATTTTATCTCACCTTGTAAGACACAGAGGTCAGGAAGTATTGTTGGTTTTATATATATATATATATANTATATATATATATATATATATATATATATATATATATTTCCAGAAGGCGATCGGCCTAAAGGAGCCAGGGTGGTGGGGGGAAGGCAGGATTATGTTTGAAGACTTTCATCCATTCATCACTTTTTCAAGCTCCATTCAAAACAAGGAGGAAGAAACACCCCACTAGCTGCCAAGAATGGCTGTCGAATGGGTCAACTTTCCAGAATGGAGAGCAGCGCCCTGCTCAGCAAGGAACCGGTTTTCTTCCTCAGAACATTCACCATGGCTCCAGCGACCTACCCAGAGCATGGCAGCGCGAACGTCAAGAGCCGTGGGAGAGAAAGCCATCTTGGGAGAATCAGGATTTCTGAAGCAAAAGAGGCGGGGACTGACCTCCCAGGCAGCAGTCTCCCTGGGTGACGCCCGCTGGGCGACCACTGGGCCAGCCTCCTGGAACTCCAGGGAGGTGAGACGGACAGGGGCCTCAGAGGGGACGTTTGCACAGGCGCCTGAACCTCCTGTCACAGAATCCATTTCAGGAGTCTGTGCAAATGGAAATTTTCCTAGGACATTGTCCCTCAACCTGGGATCAGAGCTGAAAGGGTGCTGGCTCTGGTTTGAGGGGAGTTAATGGAGGGTGCAGCCTGTCCACATTCTCAGATAAAGGCAGACCTGGAAGTGTGGGCAGAAGATATCCGTACAGCATACAAAATAGCCCAATTCCACATATCTCCATATGTGGAGAAATCCATTTTGTATAATTGCATTAAAATGTCAACAAAGGGTTATTAAAATAATGAAATACATACTTATAAGGTAAATACCCACCAGTAAGATAAAACTGTAAGAATATCACTGAATTCTAGGAAAAATTAAATGTGCCAAGTATGCACAAAAATTAAAAACAAAGCAACAAAGGACAGGCGCTGGTCCAAAGAGCAAAAATAAACAAATAAATAAACAAACAAAATAAGGGTGGGTGGACAAAGGAAACTTGACTGTGTACACACACTCACACTCACACTCACACAGTGACATACACTCCTGTAGAAAACGGGAAAAAAATTCAAAAAGGAAACTGAGGGGAAAATAGGATTGTATGGAAAGAAAAGAAAGGGAGGACGGGAGGAAGGAGGAGAGAGAAAGAGAGAGAGAGATGATTGACGGGTGAAAGAACATTTTGGGAACGTAATAACAGCTCCCAGCAGAAGCTGTGAGTGAAACAAGAAATGTAGAGAAACGCCCACTTTGGCATTTCGGAGATCTGGGGTGAAATCTGGAATCTACCATTGATGAGCTGACGGTTGTTATGGACGTACTTGCCGTCACTGAGTGTCAGGACTGCAGGAAAACTTAATGCAGGAACAGGGCAGGGCCCGACGGAAGCGGAATCGGAGCTGGGACAGGGGCCAGTTCTAGGACTGTGGGATCCTCACTGGAGAGGTCGCTAAGGCCTGAGCTGGCGGGTGGTGGCAGTGGCAGCGGTGACATTAGTAAGGGCAGAGTGGTGACAGGGAACCTTAAGAAGACAGCTTCTCAGCTCTGTCAAAACTGAATAAATACAAATGCAAGAGTGGTATGTGCTATGTTTTTTCACATTTTGTTCCATAGTCACCTCTAGCGCTTATGAACAGTACGTCCATGTTTCGATTCAGAGAATTTATTTTAGGTGAAAACCAGAGATACCCCAACCACCACATCTGTGTCGTGTATTCAGGCATCTAATTGTTCACTAAACGCCAAGTCCCTAAATGATCAGACCAACAGGAAAAGCCAGATGGCACATGTTACGTCTGAGTCGAACCATCCGTTTATGGTTGTGCCTGGTTTGGAAGACGACACGGCCTCCTCACACTTTGCTCCAGACTGTGCACGTTTAGAACATATATGTCCTCTGATCCTTACATTCCCGGAAAGCAGGTAGGGAAGATGCACCCCACATTCTGCTGAGCGATAACTATGGACTCGGCCTCGTGTAACGTGTTCCCTCATCAGCGGACGCCATCTGGGCACTTTGGGGTCACAGACGCTGACTGAGAGTGTGCCAGTTTTGAGGTACGTGGGATTGGAGAGACCTCTCTAGACCTAGGGAGACTCAGCCAAACACTGAACCGGAAGCCCCTGTGCCCACCTGTCCCCACCTGTCCCCACCTGTCCCCACCTGCACCATCACCGAAGGTTGTCTACGTCCTGGCTTGTGACCCAGGCGCAGCCTTAGCTGACCTACCTGCGTCCCTGCCCCTGGCTCAACAACCTACTTTCCTAGCCACCGTCAGAGGATGAGAACGGAAATGAGTTTGCCGTTTATGTTGCCGCCATCCACGCCGCCGCCTGAGTCTCCACATCTGTCCCCTGCTCTCCAGCCACTCCGACCTCCTTCGTCCCTTCCAGCACCTGGTTCACCTGTGAGCCACAACTGTTCTTCTCCCCGGGCTTCTCACTCGCTTTCTGTCTCTCTCTCTCTCTCTCTCTCTCTCTCTNTCTCTCTCTCTCTCTCTCTCTCTCTCTCTCTCTGTCTCTCCACTCACTCTTTCTAATATGCCACACTTTATCTAGTTTTTCTTGAATCACGTTTTTTATTCCCAAGCCAGAAGAACTTTCTAAGGGAAGGTTCTCTTTACAATCCAGAACAGATCGAGTGCATTTGCTTTGAGGCTTTCGTAGGGTCTAAATATTATTTTTTCCTTTATAACATTTATCAATGTTGCAATTTTACATTTCTCCATGTGATCATTAATTAAATCTCTCCCCAACTAGACTGTAAATTTCATGAGTTTTGCTTTAACTCTTGTTATATCTCCAAACCCCATCAGAGTGCTTGACAGGTGATAGATGCTCCTTAAATACTTGTGGGGAAAAAGGAGAGAGGGAGGCTAGGGCGGAAGGAAGGAGGGAGGGAGAGAAACGAGCGTGGAAGGAAATTAAAGACAGTCTCTAAAATGACATATTAACACTTATCGTTTTACTGCTGCAAAATAACTATGAGATTAATGAAACTATATATTGATTCACTAGGTATAAAGCGATAGAAGCAATAAAATAAAAGGGACATAACCCTTGCCTTTCATTTTATTGGCAATCAGAGACGATGATAAACAAATAAATGCAAGACTACATGGTGATTATTTAAGTAACAGCACACACACACGAATTAGACACTTGTATCATGATGGATGGAGTCACAATATTTACAGAAAAGAAATAGTTTTAGGAGCTTCAGCACCATGATGTAGTTATTATCACTTATATAGCCAGACAAATGCACACGATAGTTAAGTTATCATAGAATTCACAATCAGTGAAGTTTAGAAAGAGTCCTTTGTGTTGAAGGAATCTGATCGCATAGCCAGAAATTAAAGAGGAAAATGAATTAAATATAGAATTCATCATTAAATAAATAAGCTACCTATATATTTCTCTTGGAAGTGGATAATGGGACAAGGTTACAACAAAAGTCATGTGAAGTACATAAAGATGTTTTTGAGGAAGCCCTCTGTGAAAAACATGTGTTAATTCAAAATAGTTTCAAGAGCAAGGCTGCCTTTCCCTCTCCTTATCAGATTTTACCAGTTACTTTTCATACGTGTGACAGGGTCTGGTGTGTCCCCATAGTCCATTATGTCAAATCCTGTCCTTAACACTAAATAATCAGTGATGTTTGATGAGTGAATTAATGGTCTGTATCCAGATGACACCCACCAAACCAGTGATGTTAATATGGAAGTACAGCTGCTCTAACCCTCACCCCAGAACTGTGACAACAGGAATTGGCCCAAACCACTCAGCATCTGCCCCAGTTACTGCCCAGGTGACCTCACTTTCATGGTGTCTTGCAGGGGTGTCCTAGATCACATGGCACTGCTGCTCCCCTGCACCCCTCTGCTGAGCTGCCCAACCCAGGGGTGTCAGTGCAGAAGGTGAGGCAGGGGTCAGTTTCCGGCCCCTGTCCTGGAGGGACACCTTAGTGGCAATGCACACACTTTCTGGGGTGAGCATTTGTCACGTTAGAAGCAACCTTCTTACTGGTCAATGCTTTAAAACTATCTTTAGCTCATGGCCACTTTTGATAAGTATTAAACCTTTATTTAGTGTTGCTGAAGTTGACAATATAAGACATGGTGTGCTTACTAACAGACTGAAGTTAATTCAGCTGTTTATCTGCAGAGGCTGACTCTCCCTTCCCACACACCCATCACTATTCTAGAATTTGAGGCAGCTGGTCTTTACCTCTGACAGCCGGCCCCAAACTCCAATCTCAGGGCTGGAAGCGTTTCCTCACTGCGGACACCGCTGTAAGCTCTGGGGCACCTCTGCCTTCCTTTCTATATACACTTTCTATAGGCGATAAGACCTTACTAAGGAGTTAAAAGGATCAAGTGACGTGGCTATCTAAAGCAGCCCAGACGCTCAGTAAACATTTGCGAAGTCTGAAACATATTGGTTTCGGTAACTTCTTAATTTCTTTAAATGAAGCTTTATGCATAAGTAATATGTGCATAAATTAAACAAAATGCATATGAAGTTGAAATGCTCGTTTATTGATTTCAAATGAGATGGCCATCTCCCAAATTAATCACTAGGTCTTTTATCTAGAAAAACATGGATTTAAAGTCATATTTCTCACATATTAGCTATAACAGCTTATAAGTTATTTGAAGATTCTTCAACACTATTCTAATATTAACAACATACACACATGATGTGACTAAAATAATATGCCATTAAAATGACAAATATCATTTTTAAATCATTTAAAATATTCATAGTATTTGGTAAAGGGCGACTCTATGTATCTGTGGTACATTTTGAATCAGCA
Organism: Hipposideros armiger; assembly: GCF_001890085.2. NCBI lineage: Eukaryota > Metazoa > Chordata > Mammalia > Chiroptera > Hipposideridae > Hipposideros > Hipposideros armiger. The sequence continues at coordinate 1,422,656 of NW_017731535.1, forward strand.
CTGTGCTTAGGATCAATTCGGATCAATTCGTGCATTGCAAAAATGCACACTGTGGTTCTGGCCACTCAGCGCAATCTGGAAAGCATGTGTCACATTGTCAGGGAGATTTTACAAGGAGACTTCTACCTCTCGGAATGAGTGTGGAAAGCAATATGAATCTGAAAGCACTGGGTCACTTAATTTGACCTCAGACCTCTCCCGACTCATGTTGCTTCCCAATAGGAATGCATTTTCCTGTGAGTTCCCTGCACCCTTTGAAACTACGTGCCATGAGAAGCTGTGTCCTCATCATCACTGGTTCTCACCTGACGGCTCCAGGTGAGTCTGCTCACTCACGGAGCAGGTGGAGAGAAGAGGTGAGGCACAGCCAGTGCGGAGCCAGCTGACACCGGCAGACACATTTTTATATATATA